>NC_086448.1:724631145-725231145 GCF_028390025.1 Pseudophryne corroboree | reverse complement strand
GGAGGAGTACAGTGCAGAGTTTTGCTGACCAGTTACCAGTGACCACCAGTATTATACGTTCTCTGCCTGAAAAACGCTCCATATCTGTGCTCAGTGTGCTGCATATATCTGTGCTCACACTGCTTTATTGTGGGGACTGGGGACCACCAGTATTATATAGGATGAGTACAGTGTAGAGTTTTGCTGACCAGTGACCACCAGTATTATACGTTCTCTGCCTGAAAAACGCTCCATATCTGTGCTGCATAGTAGTATATAGTAGGAGTACAGTGCATAATTTTGCTGACCACCAGTATATAATATATAGGAGTACGGTACAGAAGGCAACTGCTCTACCTACCTCTGTGTCGTCAAGTATACTATCCATTCATACCTGTGGTGCATTTCAGTTTTGCACAGTTTGCTGACCACCAGTATATACTATATAGCAGTACGGTACAGAAGGCCACTGCTCTACCTACCTCTGTGTTGTCAAGTATACTATCCATCCATACCTGTGGTGCATTTCAGTTTTGCACAGTTTGCTGACCACCAGTATAACTATATATATATATAGCAGTACGGTACAGTAGTCCACTGCTCTACCTGCCTCTGTGTCGTCAAGTATACTATCCATCCATACCTGTGGTACATTTCAGTTTTGCAGTTTGCTGACCACCAGTATAACTATATAGCAGTACGGTACAGAAGGCCACTGCTCTACCTACCTCTGTGTCGTCAAGTATACTATCCATCCATACCTGTGGTGCATTTCAGTTTTGCAGTTTGCTGACCACCAGTATATACTATATAGCAGTACGGTACAGAAGGCCACTGCTCTACCTACCTCTGTGTCGTCAAGTATACTATCCATCCATACCTGTGGTGCATTTCAGTTGTGCGCAGTATATATAGTAGTAGGCCATTGCTATTGATATATTACTGGCATATAATTCCACACATTAAAAAATGGAGAACAAAAATGTGGAGGGTAAAATAGGGAAAGATCAAGATCCATTTCCACCTCGTGCTGAAGCTGCTGCCACTAGTCATGGCCGAGATGATGAAATGCCATCAACGTCGTCTGCCAAGGCCGATGCCCAATGTCATAGTAGAGAGCATGTAAAATCCAAAAAAATAAAGCTCAGTAAAATGACCCAAAAATCTAAATCAAAATCGTCTGAGGAGAAGCGTAAACTTGCCAATGTGCCATTTATGACACGGAGTGGCCAGGAACGGCTGAGGGCCTGGCCTATGTTCATGGCTAGTGGTTCAGCTTCACATGAGGATGGAAGCACTCATCCTCCTGCTAGAAAACTTAAAAGAGTTAAGATGGCAAAAGCACAGCAAAGAACTGTGCGTTCTAAGATGGTATCACAAATCCCCAAGGAGAGTCCAATTGTGTCGGTTGCGATGCCTGACCTTCCCAACACTGGACGGGAAGAGGTTGCACCTTCCACCATTTGCACGCCCCCTGCAAGTGCTGGAAGGAGCACCCACAGTCCAGTTCCTGATAGTCAAATTGAAGATGTCACTGTTGAAGTACACCAGGATGAGGATATGGGTGTTGCTGGCGCTGGGGAGGAAATTGACAAGGAGGATTCTGATGGTGAGGTGGTTTGTTTAAGTCAGGCACCTCTTTTTTCTTTGCATCATGTGCTGTTTGGGGACTATTTTTAAAATCTGCCATCCTGTCTGACACTGCATTGCCACTTCTAGATGGGCCAGGTGTTTGTGTCGACCACTTGGGTCGCTTAGCTTAGCCATCCAGCGACCTTGGTGCACCTCTTTTTTTTCTTTGCATCATGTGCTGTTTGGGGACTATTTTTTTGAAGTGCCATCCTGCCTGACACTGCAGTGCCACTCCTAGATGGGCCAGGTGTTTGTGTCGGCCACTTGGGTCACTTAGCTTAGCCATCCAGCGACCTTGGTGCACCTCTATTTTTTCTTTGCATCATGTGCTGTTTGGGGACTATTTTTTGAAGTGCCATCCTGTCTGACACTGCAGTGCCACTCCGAGATGGGCCAGGTGTTTGTGTCGGCCACTTGGGTCGCTTAGCTTAGTCACACAGCTACCTCATTGCGCCTCTTTTTTTCTTTGCTTCATGTGCTGTTTGGGGTCTATTTTTTTGAAGTGCCATCCTGCCTGACACTGCAGTACTGTTCCTAGATGGGCCAGGTGTTTGTGTCGGCCACTTAGGTCGCTTAGCTTAGCCATCCAGCGACCTTGGTGCACCTCTTTTTTTTTTCTTTGCATCATGTGCTGTTTGGGGACTATTTTTTGAAGTGCCATCCTGTCTGACGCTGCAGTGCCACTCCTAGATGGGCCAGGTGTTTGTGTCGGCCACTTGGGTCGCTTAGCTTAGTCACACTGCTACCTCATTGCGCCTCTTTTTTTCTTTGCATCATGTGCTGTTTGGGGACTATTTATTTGAAGTGCCATCCTGCCTGACACTGCAGTGCCACTCCTAGATGGGCCAGGTGTTTGTGTCGGCCACTTGGGTCGCTTAGCTTAGTCACACAGATACCTCATTGCACCTCTTTTTTTCTTTGCATCATGTGCTGTTTGGGGACTATTTTTTGAAGTGCCATCCTGTCTGACATGCAGTGCCACTCCTAGATGGGCCAGGTGTTTGTGTCGGCCACATGGGTCGCTTAGCTTAGTCATCCAGCGACCTCGGTGCAAATTTTAGGACTAAAAATAATATTGTGAGGTGTGAGGTGTTCAGAATAGACTGAAAATGAGTGGAAATTATGGTTATTGAGGTTAATAATACTATGGGATCAAAATGACCCCCAAATTCTATGATTTAAGCTGTTTTTGAGGGTTTTTTGTGAAAAAACACCCGAATCCAAAACACACCCGAATCCGACAAAAAATTTTCAGGGAGGTTTTGCCAAAATGCGTCCGAATCCAAAACACGGCCGTGGAACCGGATCCAAAACCAAAACACAAAACCCGAAAAATGTCCGGTGCACATCACTACTGAGAACCTCACCACCCAAGCCCGGATCCGAGTCAGTCTCGGGTTTTCCTGCCTGACTCGGAAACCAGAACGAGGCAAAATGTCATCATCCCGCTGTTGGATTCTCGCGGGGTTTGGATTCCACATAAGGAGCCGCTCGTCGCCACCATTTTCACTCCAGCATTGGAGAGTGTAGAGAGAGGACGTGTCTCCATCCTCAGTGTCCCCTTAGTGTCCTGCATCAGTTCAGTGGTAGTGTCTTGTGCTGCATCAGTCGTCACAGTGGTTGTGTCCTCTGTTGCCATACGTCCAGTGTACTGTAGCTGTATATGTCCAGTCCAGTGGTGCTATGTTGTGCTGCATCAGTCCAGTGGTGGTGTCTAATGCTGCATCAGTCAAGTCACAGTGGTGGTGTCCTCTGCTGTCATGTGTCCAGTGCTGCTGTATAAGTCCAGTCCATTGCAGTGGTGCTGTGTTATCCTGCATCAGTCCAGTGGTGGTGTCCCTGTGCTTCTGTATATGTCCAGTGGTACTGCCGTATATGTCCAGTGATACTGCCGTATATGTCCATTGATACTGCCGTATATGTCTAGCGGTATATAAGTCCAGTGGTACTCCCGTATAATTCCAGTGGTACTGGCATATAAATCCAGTGATCCTGCCATATAATTCCAGTGCTACTGGTGTATAAGTCCAGGCCAGTGATACTGTCATATATGTCAGGTGGTACTGCTGTATAAATCCAGTGATCCTGCCGTATAATTCCAGTGGTACCGGCATATAATTCCAGTGGTACTGGCATATATGCCCAGTGGTACTGCTGTATAAGTCCAGTGGTACTGGCGTATAAGTCCAGCCCAGTGATACTGCCGTATATATGTTCAGTGGTACTGCCATATAATTCCAGTGATCCTGCCGTATAATTCCAGTGGTACCGGCATATAATTCCAGTGGTACTGGCATATATGCCCAGTGGTACTGCTGTATAAATCCAGTGCTACTGCCTTATAATTCCAGTGATCCTACCATATAATTCCAGTGGTACTGGCATATAAATCCAGTGATCCTGCCATATAATTCCAGTGCTACTGGTGTATAAGTCCAGGCCAGTGATACTGTCATATATGTCAGGTGGTACTGCTGTATAAATCCAGTGGTACTGCCGTATAATTCCAGTGATCCTGCCGTATGATTCCAGTGGTACTGGCATATAAATCCAGGGATCCTGCCGTATAATTCCAGTGGTACTGGCGTATAAATCCAATCCAGTGATACTGCCGTATATGTCCAGTGGTACTGCCGTATAATCCAGTGGTACTGCCGTATAATTCCAGTGGTACTGGCATATAAATCCAGTCCAGTGATACTGCCGTATATGTGCAGTGGTACTGCCGTATAAATCCAGTAGTACTTCTGTATAAATCCAGTCCAGTGATACTGCCGTATAACTCCAGTGGTACTGGCGTAAAAGTCCGGTGATCCTGCCGTATAATTCCAGTGATCCTGCCATTTAATTCCAGTGGTACTGGCGTATTAGTCCAGTCCAGTGATACTGCTGTATATGTTCAGTGGTACTGCCGTATAATTCCAGTGGTACTGGCGTATAAGTCCAGTGATCCTGCCATATAATTCCACTGGTACTGCCGTATAAATCCAGTCCATTGGTGTGGCCATATAAACTCAGTCATGCTGTCCTGTACTGTATATTATTTACTCCAAATAGAGGGGTTATTAACAGTTAATCCAAAAATTTTCACAGGGTTTGCCCTGTGTGGTGTAGAGGTATGCTCTCCTGTACCGCATATTGTTATATAACTCCATAAAAATAATGGAAAACAAAAATTTGGAGGATTAAATAGGGAAAGATCAAGAACCACTTCCTCCTAGTGCTGAAGCTGCTGCCACTAGTCATGAGATAGACCATGAAATCCCATCAACGTCGTCTGCCAAGGCCAATGACCAATGTGATTGTAGAGGGCATTTCAAATCCAAAAAGCCAAAGTTCAGTAAAAAGCCCCCCAAAATATACATTTATATGGTCTGAGGAGAAACATAAACTTGCCAATATGCCATTTACGGCACGGAGTGGCAACAAACGGCTAAGGCCCTGGCCTATGTTCATGACTAGTGGTTCAACTTCACATGATGATGGAAGACCTCATCCTCCTGCTAGCAAAATGATAAGAGTTAAGCTTGCAAAATCACAGCAAAGAACTGTGCGTTCTAAGATGGTATCACAAATCCCCAAGGAGAGTCCAAGTGTGTCGGCGGTTGCGATGCCTGACCTTCCCAACACTGGATGGGAAGAGGTGGCTCGTTCCACCATTTGCATGCCCTCTGAAAGTGCTGGAAGGAGCACCCACAGTCCAGTTTCTGATATTAAAATTGAAGATGTCACTGTTGAAGTACACCAGGATGAGGATATGGGTGTTGCTGGTGCTGAGGAGGAAGTTGACGATGAGGATTCTGATGGTGTTGTGGTTTGTTTAAATCTGGCACCGGGGAAGACACCTGTTGTCTGTGGGATGAATAAGCCCATTGTGATGCCTGGGCAAAATTTCAAAAAAGCCACCTCTTTGATGTGGAATTATTTCTCCACAAATCCAGACAACAGGTGTCAAGCCGTGTGTTGCCTCTGTCAATCTGTATTAAGTAGGGATTAGGACGTTAACCACCTAGAAACATCCTCCCTTATACATCACCTGCTGCACATTCATCAGAAGTCAGTGTCAAGTTGTGAAACTTTGGGTAAGAGCGTAAGCAGTCCACTGACACCTACTGTAAATCTCTTCTTTCTCTTGTACCCAAGCTCCTGCAAGCCACACTACCAACTCCCTCAATGTCAACTTCCTCCTCAGTCAGGAACATCAGTAGTCCTGCAGGCCATGTTACTGGCAAGACTGAGGAGTCCTCTCCTAACAGGGATTCCTCCGTAGGATCCTTGAGTGGTACGCCTGCTGTTGCTCGCGCTGCTGTTGTTGCTGCTGGGAGTCGATCGTCATCCCAGAGGTAAAGTCGGAAGACCACTTGTACTACTTCCAGTAAGCAATTGACTGTCCAACAGTCCTTTGTGAGGAAGATTAAATATGACAGCAGTCATCCTTTTGCAAAGTGGATAACTGAGGCCTTGACAGCTATGTTAGTTTTATACGTGCATCCAGTATCTGCCATTAGTTCAGTGGGACTTAGAGAATTGTTTGAGGTAGTGTGTCCCCGGTACCAAATCCCATTTAGGTTCCACTTTACTAGGCAGGTGATACCGAGAATGTACAGCGACATTAGAAAAAGTGTCTTCAGTGTCCTAAAAAATGCAGTTGTACCCACTGTCCGCTTAACCACAGACATGTGGAAAGTGGAACAGGGCAGACTAAAGACTATATGACTATGACAGCCCACTGGGTAGATGTATGGCCTCCCGCAGCAACAACAGCGGCACCAGTAGCAGCATCTCGCAAACGCCAACTCATTCCTAGACAGGCTACGCTATATATCACCACTTTCCGCAAGAGGCACACCGCTGACAACCTCTTATGGAAACTGAGGGACATCATCGCACAATGGTTTACCCCAATTAGACTCTGCTGGGGATTTGTGATATCGGACAATGCCACCAATATTGTGCGTGCATTACATCTGGGCAAATTCCAGCATGTTCCATGTTTTGCACATACAATTAATTTGGTGGTGCAGAATTTTTTGTAGAATGACAGGGGTATGCAGGAGATGCTGTAGGTGGCCCAAAAAAATCTGGGCCACTTTCGGCATTCAACCACCGCATGCCGAAGACTGGAGCACCATCAAACACTCCTGAACCTGCCCTTACATCAACTGAAGCAAGAGTTGGTATATCGAGGTGGAATTAAACACTCTTTATGCTTCAGAGAATGTAGGAGCAGCAAAAGGCCATTCAACCCACCTATGATATATTCAAAGGAGGGGGAATGCACCTGACTCAAGTGCAGTGGTGAATGATTTCCGTCTTGTGCAAGGTTCTCCAACCCTTCGAACTTGCCACACATGAAGTCAGTTCAGACACTGCCAGCTTGAGTAAGGTCATTACCCTCATCAGGCTTTTGCAGAAGCATCTGGAGGAATTGAAGGAGGAGCTAAGATGGAGCGATTCCGCAAAGTATGTGGGACTTGTGGATGGATCCCTTCATTCGGTTTGCCTGGATTCAAGGGTGGTCAATCTGTTGAAATCAGAGCGCTACATTTTGGCCACTGTGCTCGATCCTAGGTTTAAAGCCATTGTTGTATCTCTCTTTCCAGCAGACACAAGTCTGAAGAGGTTCAAAGACCTGCTGGTGAAAACAATTGTCAACTCAAGCGGAACGTGACCCATCAACAGCTCCGCCTTCATTTTCTCCCGCAACTGGGAGTGCGAGGAAAAGGATAAGATTTCCTAGCCCACCCGCTGGCGGTGATGGAGGGCAGTCAGGAGCGAGTGCTGACATCTGTTCCGGACTGAAGGACCTGCCAATGATTACTGACATGTCTACTGTCACTGCATATGATTATGTCACCATTGAATGAATGGTGGATGATTATATGAGTGAGAGCATCCAAGTAGGCATGTCAGACAGTCCATATGTATACTGGCAGGAAAAAGAGGCAATTTGGATTCCCTTGCACAAACTGGCTTTATTTTACCTAAGTTGCCCTCCCTCCAGTGTGTACTCCGAGTGTTTAGTGCAGCTGGTAACCTTGTCAGCGATTGGCATAGGAGGTTACTTCCACAAAATGTGGAGAAGATGATGTTAAATTGAATTATAAATAAATTATAATTTCCTCCAGGAAGACCTTTACCAGCAATTGCCTATAGAAAGTACACAGGAACCTGTAATGGTGGATTCCAGTGGGGACGAATTAATACTCAGTGAGGAGGAGAATGACAATTCCATCTTGTACCTCTTTTTCTTCTTTGCATGATGTGCTGTTTGGGGACTAGATTTTTAAAGTACCATCCTGTCTGACACTGCCGTTCAACACCAGGGGTACTTCTGTATAAGTCAAGTCCAGTTCAGTGGGCTTTCTTGTGCTGCCTCAGTCCAGTTGGCGCTGTCTTGTGCTGCCATAAGTCCAGTGGTGGTGTCCTGTGCTGTATATTATTTACTCCAAATAAAAGGCTTATATACATTACTTATATTATTATCCAAATAATTTTTACAGGGTTTGCCCTGTGTGGTGTAGGGGTACGCTCGCCTGTGCTGCATATCATTATAATAGCTCAAAATAAAAGGGTTATTATTATCCAAATTAATTTAACAGGCTTTGCCGTGTGTGTGTGTGTGTGTGTGTGTGTGTGTGTGTGTGTGGTTTAGGGGTATACTCTCCTGTGCAACCAATATTTTGCATGTATTACATCTGGGCAAATTCCAGCACGTCTCATGTTGTTTGTGCCGCACACCTGTGTCGCTTAGCTTAGTCATACAGCTACCTCATTGCACCTCTTTTTCTTTTTTGATTAATGTACTGTTTGGGGCCTAGTTTTTTTTAGAAAAAATACTCCCTAATGAACCACGAGTCATATATAAACGGGCTCCGAACTTGAAATCATGTCTAGTTAAAAGTGCAACAGCACCTAAGCCCACCATGATTACCAGGATTAAGTCCAAAGGCTTTTTCAGGTGTGGCTTGTGTGTAGGATGTAGGCATTTTAAAAGTAGGTAAGGTAGTAAAATAGAAAGAGTATAAAATAGAACATTTTGTAACATGTGGAAGTAACAATGTAATATATTTGATACAATGTAAATGTATGAAACAGTATGTGGGAAGAACAAGCCGCCCATTTAAAACGAGGATGGGCGAACATATTACAAATATTAAAAAAGGAATGGAAAATCACTGTTTATCAGCACATTGTAGGGAAGTTCATGAATGTTCTATAGATAGCATAATAAGCTACAAAATTATTGATCATGTAAAAGGGAATTGGAGGAGAAATGACATAGGAGTAGCTTTAGCTAGAAAGGAGATGTGGTGGATACAGGAGCTTAAGACATAACAGCCGAGGGGTTTGAACGGAAGTTTTGAGATAAAATGGTTTCTGTGATAATCAACATCTTTACCTCTGTTCATTGCTTGTTCATGGTTTTTATTTCTATTGGTTGTGCCCTCGATGTTTTTAAATAAGGATTATATACAGGAGAAATTCTTGTGTTTTTATAAAGACCCTGTAATATGTATTAGAGTACCCGGGAACGAGCACACCAGATCCTTGGGAAATGGTATAAATTCTGTGACCTGAGCAGTTTCACCTGTGCCTCGATAAAGACTCGCTGAGGGTAGAAACGTGTTGGCAGCAGCAAGTGAACCTGGTCACTATCCGTATCTAGCGGGGAGCAATCGAGACGGGGGAGAGCGGAGAAGTTTGGCGGCGTCTGCAGCGCCAGGAGGTTCCGTGATCTAAGGACGGCCAGCGGTGTCCGAATAACATCCATGGGGAGAGCAAATCCCGTAGTGGTGAACACCGCAATAATAACGGCATCCCGAGGATCTGGTGAGCTCCATTGAGTATATCTATAGAACCAAACGAATGTACTGTTTTCTCCTGCCGGAATTTCCCCGCTTAGATTGAGAGACTTTCATTTAACGTTTGAAATAAAAGGACTTCTTGTTTTTACCTACATTGAGAAGATAAAGTGGATTTCCTTTATGTGATAAAATCGGACATTATTTATCTTATCATATTTCATCTGATTTATGTGAGACATATTTAGGAATAGCACTGTTATATACCTTGGTTTGACTTTCTTCCTTTGTACGATTGATATTTGGGCAGTGTGAGCTGACCTGCCACAAACAAAGGGAAACAGCTGCATTAGTGTTAAAAGCGCTCTATACGGAGGATAACACTATATTGGACGGACTGTGTTTATTTCAGGTTTGTGGAATCCTGTGAGAGCTGCTATAGGATGATTAGTTTAAGAGAAGAACGGAAGAACTTATCAAAGACTATCTTCTCAACTCAAGAAGTGAACACTGATTTAGATGACGATTTGGAAGGGATTATGAAAAAGCTTCAGAAACTCTTATTAAAGGAAAGCAATTTGTGGTGGGAGGTGATCTCACTAGAGACGTATATTGCCATCAAGTTAATACCACGTGGTTTACGTATAAAGAAGTTAACCAGTTTTGATAATGGATCGGGAGGTTTTAAGAAAGAATGGTTTAAAATTTTGGACTCTTGTTCTCTGGCTTTAATGAACATTATTACGAGTGAGAGGCGTGAGTGTTTGTTGGAAGTAGAGAAGGAAATAGAGATTTTAAGAAGTTTGGTACACCCTTTTAGAGATTTAGAGGATTTTAAGGAGATGGAATATGGTATAATTAATAAGTTGAGAAAGAATGAACTGATTTGATGAAGAAAAAACAAAAGAAATTTTGTAGAGATAGAGATAATTTGCTAAAGGGTAATTACTATTTAAATGAAGGTGAAAAGCTTACTGATGAAAAGGTAGTGAATAATGGTTTAGAAAGTGAAGAGGTAAATCAAAGATCCCATATAGAAAGAAATAAAAGAACTGTGAAAAACACAGGATATTCACCTATGGTAAGACAGGAGAAATACCCTTATCGGGAGAGAAATCACAGATGGAGGTATGAGAAGGAACCCTATAGAAATCCAAGACCTGAGTATGAGAGATTTAATAATTATCCACAAAGAGATGGAAATAGGGGGGAATTAAGACCATGGAAATATAATATTCCAGTAAAAAATCGGTTTGAATTCCCTAGAGAGAATAGGCAGGAAAGGGATATTTGGAGGAGGGAAGACGAAATGCAATCGGTGGAACAGAGAGATATTAGACATCCCCAAGAGAACCCCCGTTTTCGGCCCACAATGAGGAGGGGCTGGAGATAGAAAATAATCCTCAGAGAAAAAGAGATAAAAGAGGGGGGATAAAAAAGAAAAAGGAAAAACAGAAAGTGAAGAGGAAAGAGAATAGGATTAAGAGGGGAAATAAAGATAAACCTGTGCCTAAAGAAACTAAAAAGGATAATGAATGTCTGAAAGACACTAAAATTTAGAACTTAAGTACATATGTTTTAACTAAAGTTGATTAGGACGTATTAAAGAAGGGGTTAAAATTCGCACCCACTAATATAGCAAAAGAATTTGACTTGTTTGTGGATATCCAAAAATTTTTGCGGGAGCTCTCTTTAAAAATTTTTTTTTATAAAGAGGGAAATAAGTATTCTGAATATGTGGAGAATGATGGGAAATTTAAAAAGAAATCCACCTTTAATCCCACACAATATAGAGGACCAGTGGTAGATACTTTTGGTAAAATGGTTATGGCAGACTTGGAGGGTCTATGTGATAGAAAGAAGGAAAGGGGAAATAAGTGGTTGAGGAAAAAGAATAATATGACTAAGAAAGAAAAAGAAGCGTTAAAAAAGCTACAGAGTAATGAACTTATAACTATCAAACCTGCCGATAAGGGGGGTGGGGTAGTTATAATGGACACAGGGGCTTATGAGGAAAAAATTAAAGAGATGCTCTCTGACCAAGAGACATATGGGATGGTCAGAAAAAACCCAATAGAAAGGGTAAAGAGTGATTTACATGCCTTGGTCAGTTTGGGAGTGCTTACTGAAAAAGAAAGAGATTTTCTGAAAATAGATGATCCTTCACTCCCCGTGATCTATGGTCTACCTAAGGTCCATAAGGACATTACGAATCCCCCATTACGTCCCATTGTGGCAGGAGTGGAGTCAGTAACTTCTAATTTGTCACAAATGATAGATTCCTACCTACAGCCTATAGCGTGTAAAGGCAAAGCGTATTTGAAAGACACTACTGATATAATAAATAAATTGAAAAATATACAATGGCAGTCAGGTGATATATTAGTGACTGCCGACGTGGGATCATTATATTCAATAATAGAGCACACCCGAGGCCTGCAGGCAGTGAAGAATGCTCTACATAATTAAAACCTTAAAGAGGAACAGAAAGAATTTATAGTAGAAAGTATTGAATTCATATTAAAAAATAATAATTTTTTCTTTAAAGATGTACACTATATACAGCGTCTTGGGACCGCGATGGGTACGAGATTCGCCCCCAGCTTCGCGAACATATTTATGAATATGTGGGAGGAGCAATGTGTGTGGGGCGAGCTGGGGACGGGTCTCGTACAATACCATCGGTATATAGATGATATTATTTTCGTGTGGAAAGGTGGGGAGGAATCCCTAAAACATTTCCAGGACAAATTAAATATAAATGATTTTGGGGTATCCTTAACTTTTGTGAATAGTGAACAACAAGTAAACTATTTGGATTTAACGGTATATATAAAAGATCAGAACATTCTTGCAAAAAATTACACCAAACCAACTGATAGCAACTTGTTTATTAATAGGGAAAGTAACCACCATCCGAGCTGGTTGCGGGGGGTTCCGGGGAGTTAATTCCGGCGTTTTAAGAGGAATTGTTCCGATAATTCTGTGTATAAAGAACAATAATTACTGATGAAGGAGCAATTTTTATGTAAGGGATACAGTCAGGAAAATTTGGATGATGTCTTAAAAGATATAGATAAAATAGAGAGAGACACATTATTATGTAAAACTACTGGAAAGAAAAGAGAAGGTTTCAATGTGTCGTTTGTGACCACGTATAATAGTGATTATAAAAACATTGAAGCCGTTTTGAAGAAACATTGGAATATTCTAAAGACAGATTGTATTTTAGAAAAACTACTCCCTAGTGAACCACGAGTCATATATAAACGGGCTCCGAACTTAAAATCATGTCTAGTTAAAAGTGCAACAGCACCTAAGCCCACCATGATTACCAGGATTAAGTCCAAAGGCTTTTTCAGGTGTGGCTTGTGTGTAGGATGTAGGCATTTTAAAAGTAGGGAAGGTAGTAAAATAGAAACCTTTGTATCTAATACCACACAGAAAGAGTATAAAATAGAACATTTTGTAACATGTGGAAGTAACAATGTAATATATTTGATACAATGTAAATGTATGAAACAGTATGTGGCAAGAACAAGCCGCCCCTTTAAAACGAGGATGGGCGAACATATTAAAAATATTAAAAAAGGAATGGAAAATCACTGTTTATCAGCACATTGTAGGGAAGTTCATGAATGTTCTATAGATAGCATAATAAGCTGCAAAATTATTGATCATGTAAAAGGGAATTGGAGGAGAAATGACATAGCAGTAGCTTTAGCTAGAAAGGAGATGTGGTGGATACAGGAGCTTAAGACGTTACAGCCGAGGGGTTTGAACGGAAGTTTTGAGATAAAATGGTTTCTGTGATAATTAACATCTTTACCTCTGTTCATTGCTTGTTCATGGTTTTTAATTTTATTGGCTGTGTCCTCCATATTTTTAAATAAGGATTATATACAGGAGAAATTCTTGTGTTTTTATAAAGACCCTGTAAAATGTACCCGGGAACGAGCACACCAGATCCTTGGGAAATGGTATAAATTCTATGACCTGACCAGTTTCACCTGTGCATCGATAAAGACCCGCTGAGGATAGAAACACGTCGGCAGCAGCAGGTGAACCTGGTCACTATCCGTATCTAGCGGGGAGCAATCGAGACGGGGGAGAGCGGAGAAATTTGGCGGCGTCTGCAGCGCCCGGAGGTTCCGTGATCTAAGGATGGCCAGCGGTGTCCGAATAACATCCATGGGGAGAGCAAATCCCGTAGTGGTGAACACTGCAATAATAACGGCATCCCGAGGATCTGGTGAGCTTCACTGAGTATATCTATAGAACCAAACGAATGTACTGTTTTCTCCTGCCAGAATTGCCCCGCTTAGATTAAGAGACTTTCATTTAACGTTTGAAATAAAAGGACTTCTTGTTTTTACCTACATTGAGAAGATACTGTAAAGTGGATTTCCTTTATGTGATAAAATCGGACATTATTTATCTTATCATATTTCTTCTGATTTCTGTGAGACATATTTAGGAATAGCGCTGTTATATACCTTGGTTTAACTTTCTTCCTTTGCTAGTTTTTTTAAGTGCCATCCTGTCTGCAACTGCAGTGCCATTCCTAGATGGGCCAGGTGTTGTGCCGCAGACTTGTGTCGCTTAGCTTAGTCATACAGCTACCTCATTGCACGTATTTTTCTTCTTTGCATGCTGTGCTGTTTGGGGCCTTTTTTTTAAATCTGCCATCCTGTCTGCCACTGCAGTGCCACTCCTAGATGGGCCAGGTGTTTGTGCCGCACACTTGTGCCGCTTAGCTTAGTCATACAGCTACCTCGGTGCAACTTTTAGGCCTAAAAACAATATTGTGAGGTGTTCAGAATAGACTGGAAATGAGTGGAAATTAATGTTATTGAGGATAATAATACCGTAGGATCAAAATTACCCCCAAATTCTGTGATTTTAGCTGTTTTTAAGTTTTTTCCAAAAATCATCACGATCCAAAACCAAAACCCGAAAGGGTGGTTTTGGCAAAACCAATCCAGATCCAAAACACGAGGATGGAACCAGAACCAAAACCAAAACACCGCCGCAGCTATCGTAGCTGTGTTCCTGTGAGGTTGTACCAGTCCAATTGAAAAAGGAGTAGTGCTGTCCATGATTTGAGACACCATAAGACCAATTTTGGTGATACATATTGAAGCAGATGTGGATTGTAGGGTTCTGCTATCCTTGAGGAGATTAGGGAATATTACGTCATCTAACTTCAACCTAATTGTTATTTTTTGTTACGATGAAGCCTTTTAGATATCATATGAATTGAATACCGAATGTTCTATTGGATGTAACATTGAGAAATATAACCAGTGGTAATCCATTCTGTTATATAAAAACTGATTATAAACCCCTGATAAAGTCCTAACGGACGAAACACGTTGGGTTTCGCGATTTGGGTTAATAGAGCCTTTGCCACAAGCATCTGGTTGGAGATACATCTCTTCCAAGTTCTGACTGTGATCACCTGACTGTTAATCCCTCCCATCAGCTCAAAAATGTTTATGTATGAGACTGTTATATTGTTTTAATAAGCTTTTACATACTTACATCAAAGACGAATGTCTAGGTTGCGAATATTGTTCATTTTGTGTGAATAAAAAAATCTTTTAAATATTGTTATACTAAAGGCGCTTTGGCTCCCACGAGAATCTTTTACTATTTTATATCTACCTTTTAATACCTCATCTGACAGAGGGTATTTCTTAGTGGTTTGAGACTAGTGGTATAGCGCAAGAAAGGGTTTCGTTTTGTTTTGCATATATATATATATATATATATATATATATATATATATTCATTACACGTGATCTCTCCTGGCTGTTCACAAGCAGCTTACATAATACAACACTTTTTAATGGAATAACGTTGACAGAATGTAAAGAATGAAAACGAAAAGGAGAAATGTGAAAATAAATTAACCATTAAGCATTATGTTATACCTCTATACATAATTATATAAGTTAGGGTAACGTCAGCATATAATGTAGTCCCAAAAACTTCACATTTCAAGAACTCTTGTACCCTATAATTCAGTCAGAAATGTTCTTGATTTATTACTAGTACCTATGCACCTGCAGAATTTTTACACTAACTGCTTGTATATATTAGGTGAAGGGAACCGGTAAATTGTGGAACCAGCATCCATGACCTTGAAGAATGTTGAGCGTTCATATGAGAAATGCAATGAAATATATCCAATGAAATGTTGCATGCTATTGTTTAGCCATGTTTATAAACTTAAACAAATATGATAAACAATGATTTATGTCCCTGCTATATTTCTGCTGTCTTTTTATGCCAGGATGTATTCATATAATAAGGACAAGGTCAGGATGCTTTTGTTTTGTGGAAATTAATATCAATTTACTACTGCAAATGTTATATAGCTACAGAGCTTCTGCCAAAACTGTAATATCTACTAATTGCAGGTAAATTGAATTTACTTTTTTTTTTATAATCCTATAAATTTCATTGACATGGTTAATATAAAAGGATGTGTCATAAATTTAGGGAAGACAAATTTAATTTGTTGCCAGGGTTAGTTATAAAGGTAAAGCATTTACAGTTTAACGAAATATAATATTCTGCTTTAAATAATGAAGTTACTGTTTTCACTGATCATTTAATAATGAATGCTTACTTATATTAAATTAACTTTAAAATAAAAAATCATTTTTTTTATTCTTTAGAGAAAGATTTCAGTGTGTTTTGCATGAAAATGTACTTTCAAAATAATTCACAAATTTGAATACATCAAAAATGAATATTTAGTGCCAAGATCAACATTTGTCCTATTTCAATTGTTTCAGACAGAATCATGGCCCTCATTCCGAGTTGTTCGCTCGGAGATTTTCATCGCATCGCAGTGAGAATTCTCTTAGTGCGCATGCGCAATGTTCGCACTGCGACTGCGCCAAGTAACTTTACTATGAAGAAAGTAAGTTTACTCACGGCTTTTTCATCGCTCCGACGTTCGCATTGTGATTGACAGGAAATGGGTGTTACTGGGCGGATGCACGGCGTTTTAGGGGCGTGTGGCTGGAAACGCTACCGTTTCCGGAGAAAACGCAGGAGTGGCCGGGGAAACGGTGGGTGTGCCTGGGCTAACGCTGGGTGTGTTTATGACGTCAGCCAGGACCGAAAAGCACTGAACTGATCGCACAGGCAGAGTAAGTCTGAAGCTACTCAAAAACTGCTAACTCGTTTGTAATCGCAATATTGCGCATACATCGGTCACACATTTAAGAAGCTAAGATTCACTCCCAGTAGGCGGCGGCTTAGCGTGTGTAACTCTGCTACATTCGCCTTGCGAGCGATCAACTCGGAATGAGGGCCCATGTGTGGGCAGTAGAGATGAGGTTCTCACTTCATGTTCTGATCCACAAACTTACTGAACCCCTCCTCACTTAAACAAATGCTCCATCTTTTAGCTGGTCTGAAATAATTGACTGGTGAAGGAGCTTAGAGTGATAGTCCTGTATGTCTTCCGGTACTGCGGTGCCATATACACGGTCGAGTTACATTATTATGACCACCGCCTACATTTGACGTCGGCAGGGAGTAGCCCATGAAGTACATCACGTGTCATGCGCTGGCTTGGTGGGTATATGAGGTGTGCGATAGGCCGTCTGCACACATATCACTTGTTGTTGTCATGGGTAAAAAGGGAGATTATCGGCTTTTGCGCCAAGAGTGACAGTATTTCTTAAATGCAGTTTGTGAAGTGTTTGCATGCTGCTGTGGTGAAGGTGTATCGTGACTGGACAAATGGCACCATTGCAAATAACCCACGTGGAATTTGTGGAGCACTACGTACCATTGATGTGAGAGGTGAACATCGTCTACAAAGGTGTGTGAGGGCCAATCAACACGCTACAGTGGAGCAGCTCACTGTCAAAATGAACCTGGGGGCTACCAGACATGTGCTTAAATGTCAGTTCAGTGAAACCTGCTGCGTATGGAGTTCCAAAATGGTTACTTTGGCTATTAGCTGGTGGTCAAAAGAATGTGACTCGACCATGTAGAATGAGAGAATTAGGGACGGCATTAGTAGATAAAGTATTATCCCTCTGCTTTTCCTACTCCTCTCACTGTAGAGGACATTTATGAAACCTTATTCAGGGTACAGTTGGAGAAGCTTCCCAGAGCAACAAATCAGCTTATACCTATACGTTTTTTAGAATGTATTGGATAAATGATAGCCAGTTATCACACTTACTCCTGCAAGAAGAGGCTGTGATCAAGCTGATGGGGAGAGTGGCTGTTGTGTACAGTGCCTACTCGGGTGGCAGAAAAGTAATAATCAATTTTAATAACAGTAGTTTCAGTTAAGATTTCATAAACATGCAAAAATAGTAGATGCATAAAGGGGATAAAAAGTGAAAGCAATGGTATTGCTTTGAGTTGGAGTACCGCAGGGCTCAGTCTTAGGTCTTCTTCTTTTCTCTATCTATACCTCATCTCTTGGGAAACTAATCAGCTCTTTTGGATGTCAGTAACATCTGTATGCAGATGATACTCAAATCTAGCTATCCTGCCCTGACTTGTCTCTATCTGTATTGGGCTGGGTCACTGAATGGCTTTCTGTCATTTCATCTTGGATGACATCTCACCACCTCAAACTTAATATTTCCAAAACAGAGTTATATTTCCACTGGCCAATAGTAATTACTACCCTGATATTTCTATCACTGTTGAGTACTCGACAATCAACCCTACATCACAAGCTCGCTGCCTAGGTGTCATTCTTGACTCAGAACTGTCCTTTGCTCCCCACATTCAATCTATCTCAAAATCATGTTACATGCATCCAAGAAACATATCCAAAATACGATCATACCTTACACAAGACACTGCTAAAACTTTAATCCATGCTCTCATTATCTCCCACATTGATTATTGCAATAATCTTCTTACTGGTCTTACCAAGAAGAGACTCTCGCCATTACAATCCATTCTGAATGCAGCTGTGAGGCTAATTTTACTCGCTAGATGTTCATCGTCTGCAGACCCACTATGTCAGTCCCTCCATGGGCTACCTGTATTCTACCATATTCAATATAAAATACTGTTACACACAAGGCTATTAACCATACTACACCAACATACATATCTTCGCTTAATTCAAAATATCTCCCAACCCGGCCCCTTCGCTCTTCACAAGATCTATGTTTCTCATCCACACTCATTACTTGCTCCCATGCACGATTACAGGACTTTCTTCAGGCTGCACCCACTCTGTGGCATGCCCTACCACTTACATTAAGACTCTCATCTAGTCTTCAAACCTTCAAGCATTCCCTGAAAACTCACCTATTCAGACAAGCTTATCAAATTACAGAACCGCTCATATTACCTTCATAGCTTTCCTGTCCAATTATATCCCCACAGTACAGTCCACACATATCCCCACATATTTTCTTTCTTCACTCTCCCTTCCTCCTGACCTTGGTTCTGACCTTGTGATGTGATATCATGCAGCCCACCAAGAACCTTTGCTATCTGGTGGACAACTATGAAATAGATATCACCTATCCTTGTGTATCAATGCCTACATTTCCATAGATTGTAAGATTACGAGCAGGACCCTCCTACCTCTATGGCTGTTTGTTATTACCCAGTTTTGTCTTCTCATAGTGGTAAATTTACTAAGATGGGAGTTCTATTTAAGATGGGATGTTGCCCATAGCAACTAATCAGATTCTACTTCTCATTTATCTAGCACCTTCTAGAAGATAATACATGGAATCTGACTGGTTGCTATGGGCTACATCTCATCTTAAATAGAACTCCCATCTTTGTGAATTAACCCCATTGAGTCCAGTTGTAAAGTGCAACGGAATTTGCTGCGCTATATAAGAAACTGTTAATAAATAAATAATAAATATTAAAAACACTGATTATTAGTATCCACCTTGCAGAACAAAAAAAAAACTATCCAAAATTAAAAGTATTTAAAAAAAGGAAGAAAAAAAAAATAAACAATTCATACATGGCAAAAATACAGACACAGCCTGATTGTAAATGCAATAACTGTCATGGATCTACTGTAAGCATTCCTGTTTCTATAGTGTGTGCAATGTCTGCGGTGCACAAGGGCCCCTGGGTCTAAGTGGGGCCCATGCCACACACACTGCACCCATGTTTTAATACTTAACTTTCCGAAGTCCTGAGCCGCGCCCTGCAACCACAGAAAAGAATCACAGCCAAATTGGCCACCGCAGATGTGCAGTAGTGAAATTAGTCTCCGGAACAAGGTGGCTGCCATGTTTCCAGAGACCTGTGCATGCACAGTAGACTCTGGCACAATGCTGAAGCCTACTGCACGGTAGATAGGAGGGCATCCACCCGGGCCCCCTCCTCTGTTAAAGTGCCCCTGACTGTAAGTTTATAATAGCAGTATTAAAAAAAGTTTTAAAAGTATAAAACTGCTTGGTGCACCAGTGAAATCAACATCTAGGACATAATCAATATGACTTGAGAGGCAAACACACATTTCCAATCAACATGTAGCATCAGTTCTACTTCTAGCAACTAAATTAATAAAACTTCTACGTATGAGACTGATTACTTCCCAAGGTGACCTCACCTTTGTTATTGAGCAATTTGTTAAACAAAATAATGATGATGATGATAATAATAAAAATAATAATAATTTTAATAATGATAATAATACAAATAAATGACTACTAGTTTCACATTAGTACACTGAATGGAGCATCATGTGCTTTGAAAAAAGCATCCACTCTCAAAAAAAATTACATGAATAACTGAACTTTAAGTAGTACATAGGGATTCGGTATGATATACCTATGGACAGGATAAGGGCGTTCATAATACTGACAGCGGCATCCCGACCATCAAAATCCCAACGGCCCCCAAGAAAGCACCCTAACCCTCCCCTGCCCATTACCCTAACCCTCCCTTGTGGGTACCCAACCCTTCCTGTTGGTGCCTAGCCCTAACCCTCCCTTCCCTGCTGCCTAAACCTAATCCTCCCTGCTTGGTGCCTAACCCTAACCTTCACTTGTAAGTGCGTAACCCTAACCCCCTTCCCCAGTACCTAACCATCCCCTTCCCGTCCCTGTACCCTAACCCCCTACTAGTGCCTAAACCTAACCTCACACCCCCCATGGCAGGATGCTAACAAACATCACAGGTGTCGGTATTTTGATGCCGGGATCCCAAGCTCCATCAGGATTATGATGCCAGCATTATGCTGCCGTTCAGGTTTCCAGCATCTGTATTTTGAACACTGGGATCCCATTTGGTGGCATTTTAACTGCATCCCGTACATAGTTGCAAAACATAACATATGGTAATTACCTGGCTAATATACAATTCATATATACAGGTTCAGGCTGGGTGGCTTCTGACAAAAAAAAATCCACCCCCACCTCTGAGCTGGCCAATTTTAGTTCTCCAGGGCTGCCCCCACTGCTGCATGTACATTGCTGGCTGTGGGAGGCAGGAAAGAAGGATGCTCCCCGAGCGCTATGTGCTGCAACACGATCAGAACAGCCGGTAGCACTGCCTCTTTGAGCTCTTCTCCAAAAGATGAGCATTTGCAATCATTACATTTTGTCACATCAGGACATGCGGCTACACAATGTTATTGCCAAGAAACTATCAAAAGTAGAGATATGCGGCTCGGATTTGGCTAGGATTTTTCTGCCAAATTCATATTCCAAAATTACATCTTTTAGTGCCAAAACATCATTTTATCTATGGAAGATGACATTTTCAAACTAAAATGTCATCTTCCGTGGACAAAAATTACATTTTGATGCCAAAAGATGACATTTTGGAATCTGTATTTGGTGGGAAAATCTGAGCCAAATCTTAACCGCTCATCTTGGTACAAAGTAAAGGAGAGACATCTGCTGGTGGAGGGAAGGGTGTTGTGATTATTGGGGAATGGGGGGGGGGGGGCAGGGATAAAAGCTGTGATGTTGGCATTAAAGTGGGGAGATTGTATTGAAGTGGGGTGATTTCTGCATTAGGTGGTCATTGGATGGGCCACGGGGGTGAGGAAAAGGATGCTGTGACCAAACCAGTCCCGCAGACACTACCCTGTCACCTTCCACATCTACCCCAGAAACTTTACCCTCTAATCTAACACATCTTTCCCACAGACTCTCTTACCCTGTAACCCACCAGACTACCTCACCTTATCACCTACCAGCAACTCAAGGCAAGGGGCTTCTAACGGATTTTTCTAGCACAGCATGTGAGGGCTTCTAACAGATTTTTCTAGCACAGCATGATTGCTGTGAGGGCTTCTAGCACTTTTCTAGCACAGCAGTTAGAAGCTGAATGGTTGGAACTTTATCTCTCTCCACTTTATCACTCTCCAAAATGTGATAAATCTTCACCTATTTACTTTAACAGCATAAGAAGACAGACTGGTTCATTTTCAAAAGCCAGACCTCAATCTAGATCCTGAAATGAGCACCAGGTTAACTTAGAAATTAGCTACTAACAGCCCAAATAGATAATAATAATAATAATAATAATAATAATTATAATAATTATAATAATAATTCTATTCATATAGCGCTCTTTCTCCAGCAGGACTCAAGACATTTTACAGACATCATAAACACAGCACATGGTACAAAGATTAATACAGTGATACAGAAGTAAAAAGAATACCCCCCCCCCTCTGCTTACCTCAATGAGAAGGTCCACAGGATGCTGGGTTTATCAACCAGGGTCACAGGTCCTGACCTCGAAGAGCCTCCTCTCCGGCCAGGCCTTGTCAGTAGTGCAGGGGGAATACGGAGGCTCCAGTGATTGGTCGGACCAGGTCATGATGTCAGGCAGTGGAGAGACCAGCCCAGCAGGTGTCCAGCAGCAGGGTGGGTGGAGAGGCGGATGTCCAATTGCCAAGCTTGTCTCTTTAGCACCTGAATCCTGAATGGAGAGCCTGTAGCAGGAGACCAGGCTGCAGGTTGTGTGTGGGGAGACGACATGTTGCTGCGGTTGGTGGGGGTCACAGGATAGTAGGCAGGAGTCTCTGGGTGGTATCCCCAGGATACAGTGGTGTCCCTGGGATGCAGTGGTGTCCCCGGGATGCAGCGGCAAGTGAGGAATATTTTGGAGGGGGCGAGGATGGGAGCTCTGTGAGCATGTGACCATCCCAGGCCCCCCACCGAGATTGGATACTGCCAAACATGAAACATATCAATATACAGTAATAATACCCTACTGCTACAAATTCAGCATAAGTCCTAGATGATAAGAAAATATATACAGCCAGATTAAAGAAGAAATGATTCAGTAACAGCCTATAGCAAAATACAAATGCACTGCTGCTACAAATTAGAGAGGTTATTCAGTTTCTATTGCATGCTGGTTGCTGCCCATTTCAGGTCAAGGCCACCCAGCATGCTAAATGGCCTACCCTGTGGCTGCAACCGCAATTTAATTGAGGTCGCATTAACTGTGTTTGACCTCCTGTAGCCGCCTTGCAGGCGGTCCGCTGACATTTTCTTTATCAGAGCGGCTGCATATGACTTCACGCAGCTGCACCAAAAATGCCACAGATTCACTCCTGTTTTGCTCGTGCCGCCCCCGCAATGCTTCATCGCCATCCCCATCCATCCTGTGAATGCCTCTGCCTGTCAATCAGACAGAGGTGTTCACAGCCAATGAGATCAAATCTTATTGGCTACTAGCGTATACGCAGGACATGACCATTGCCGCCTGGAACGGAGATACAGAAAGTAGACAGACTGGGTAGTACATACAGTACTTGGTATTAGACACCCATATTAAGTGTACTTACATCTACACTATTCAATATCCAGCAAATGTAAATGCTTTAGGAATTATTCAGTACACTGGATGGGAGCAATGTACAGGGAACAGTGAGAATGAGAAATGGTTGTAAATAGAAAGTAGTGAAATAGAATGGAATGCTGTGTTAAAAAAAACATAAAACAATTAATGGAAAGCTAATGTGAAAAATGAAAGACAGATTATAAGGAATAGGAAAGAAGGGAAAGTAATATATAATAAAATTGCCTAATGCAAAGAAAGAGCAATGTAATGATAAATGAAAACGGTAAAACACCATGACTAATATTTTATGTAAAGTATTAGCTCATTAAATAAAGCTTCTAAAAATGTAATTATAGGATGATATACCCTTTAATTTATTACAATAACATAGTCATTTTAACAATCAATGATTTTGTGGTTCTTGGTTGAACTGCATCTAACCTCAGCACTTTTTTCTATGAAAACATTTACTGATGCTCAGAAAAAGTTGACGGCACTCACAGTTACACTTTCATACAAGATGTATACTCTGAAAAAAAAACACCTCTTATGCTTATTCTATTTATTTCTGAAATGATTTAACCAATTTCTTCCAGTTTCCATAACTAATTAAAAGAGTTAAAAATGATCCTAATGTAAAGTTGCTGATACTTTGTTTTGTTGAGTACCATCAAAAAGAGCATTGCTCCCATCTGCTTTAAGCTGTTGAAGACACAAGTTGCACCTCTGATAAATCTAAAGTTTATAGGGGGAGATGTCTAAAGAGTAGACAAGTGGAGATGTTGCCTAAAGTAACTAGTCAGCTTTGAGGTACAGTAACTTTTATCAAGTAAATATAAAATGATAGGCAGAAGCTGATTATTGCTATAGGCAACTTCTTTACTTGTCCACTTCTCCACTCCTCAGAAGGCTTGATACATTTCCTCCATAGTTTATAAATTGTTCTTTCAATTAAATAAGTAGGATTACTAAGGTACAATGGAGTTGATGTATCAAGCAGGGAAAAGAGTGGAGAAATGGACAGCATCTACAGGTACCTGTTATTTTATGGAATGTTCTTGATAAATCTTACTGTACTGCAAAGCTGATTGCTTACAATAGGTACCGTCTCCATTTGAAGCTGTTCTGGTTGCAATGGGCAACTTCTCTACTGGTATACTTTTGCATTTCTTCCATTGATTCATACATCAACCCCACATCAACCGCACATAGCGGCCAAGCGGGCCCCGTTCAGGAGGCCCGCTTGACCGGAAGGAGATTGCACATGCAGGCACCCACACATATGCAGCAGTGCCACCGCCGGATCCAACCGCAGCATACTGTGGTTGAGCCGGATGACAGAACGGTGAGATTTCAATGTGAACACATACATTTTACTGTATGTGTTCACACAGTGCGGCTGTGCCACACTGTGTTCTATTGAAATCCTGTGTGTCACTGGCCAGATCCTGTTCTGTGGCATCCTGCAGAACAGGATCCATGTGCACACAAAGCCCCCCTCACCGGCCAAGCGGCTCCCATTCAGCGGGACCCACTTGGCCGCTATGTGTGGCCTTAGCCATATGTGCGTTAAAGGTTAACCAACTGAGACACAACTAGTCAAATTATAACCAGATGATTGGTTACATCAAAGATACAGTGTTAAGTGTGGATTCCCATAAAGACAAGTTCACTAATAAGAGCCGCCATAAGGAGGTGGGGGTGGGAGGGAGGTTGCCAGGACTGCAGTACCGGGTCTGGACCAAGAAGGGGACTTGCTACTAGCTACTTCCCAGTGTGATGTGCGTCCTGGGGCATGTCAGCCACTGGTCATGACATCACGGGCGCCACACCACAGTCACATAGAAGAGGAGCCTGGGAGACAGAGGAGGATTTTCCACAATGCAACCTAGGTGCCTGCCTAGGGCCCAGCAGGTCCCAAGGGACCCCATAAAGATATACTGGATGTCCAAAACGTTCCCAGAGGAGCATTGCGTGACTACTGTAACTGGCCTACAGCACACAGCACAGGGATGCAGAGTAGGGAAAGTGCCTCTCCTGTCTGGCGCCTCCCTGCACTGCATCCCTTTGCTGAGCAGGTTCTGCCAGCTCTGGGTGTATACATGCATTCGCACACTTGCACGGGGTGGGTTTTCTCTATATAGAGAGTTTCTCTATATAGAGGACTATTTGATCGCAGACCTCTCCAAAAACGCAGAGGAGCGATCTGGTCTGAATTAGGCCCAGTGTTCACTCTTTTCTAACATAAACTAGAGTATTTCTCAGGTTTGCTGATCGACCATATAGACATTTCCTTAAAATTAATAAGGGAGATAGGTGGTCATTCCGAGTTGTTCGCTCGTTGCCGATTTTCGCAACGGAGCGATTAAGGCAAAAATGCGCATGCGCATGGAACGCAGTGCGCATGCGCTAAGTATTTTAGCACAAAACTTAGTAGATTTACTCACGTCCGAACGTAGAATTTCCATCGTTGAAGTGATCGGAGTGTGATTGACAGGAAGTGGGTGTTTCTGGGCGGAAACTGACCGTTTTCAGGGAGTGTGCGGAAAAACGTAGGCGTGCCAGGATAAAACGCGGGAGTGTCTGGAGAAATGGGGGAGTGGCTGGCCGAATGCAGGGCGTGTTTGTGATGTCAAACCAGGAACGAAACGGGCTGAGCTGATCGCAGTGTAGGAGTAAGTCTCGAGCTACTCAGAAACTGCTAAGAATTATTTAATCACAATTCTGCTACTCTTTTGTTTGCTATTCTGCCAAGCTAAAATACACTCCCAGAGGGCGGCGGCCTAGCGTGTGTAATGTTGCTATAATCTGCTAGTGAGCGAACAACTCGGAGGGCCATAGTGTATGTATTTCCATAAAAAAACACAGATTGTTGTAATTCTTAGGCAAGGTGAGGCCTTCATACACTATACCTACAAAATAGTATCTGTAGTTTCCGTTTATTTAGAGTCCGACTTGCAATTCCCTGTGTCTAGGGAGTTAATTTCATATTGAGTATGATCCTAACTTTCTGGCATCTACCTGCTGCAGACACCAGACTCTGTAAGTGTGCTAAATTCTGTATTATATTTTAACCTTATTATCTTAGAGAATCTTCTTTGATTTATGGCCCTCATTCCGAGTTGTTCGCTCGCAAGCTGCTTTTAGCAGCTTTGCACACGCTAAGCCGCCGCCTACTGGGAGTGAATCTTAGCTTATCAAAATTGCGAACGAAAGATTAGCAAAATTGCGAATAGACACTTCTTAGCAGTTTCTGAGTAGCTCCACACTTACTCGGCATCTGCGATCAGTTCAGTCAGTTTCGTTCCTGGTTTGACGTCACAAACACACCCAGCATTCGGCCAGACACTCCTCCGTTTCTCCAGCCACTCCCACGTTTTTCCCAGAAACGGTAGCATTTTTTCGCACACACCCATAAAACGGCCTGTTTCCGCCCAGAAACACCCACTTCCTGTCAATCACATTACGATCACCAGAACGAAGAAAAAACCTCGTAATGCCGTGAGTAAAATACCTAACTGCATAGCAAATTTACTTGGCGCAGTCGCACTGCGGACATTGCGCATGCGCATTAGCGACTAATCGCTCCGTTGCGACAAAAAAATAACGAGCGAACTACTCGGAATGACCCCCTATATTCCTTGTATGTAATTTTTGTACTTAAACATTGTGGATATTTTTTTTTTAGTGTTGAAGACCTTTGTTATTATAGGACTTCTGTGGTTATGATTCTGAATTCTCATGTGTCCAATTTATCTTAGTATTTTTAAAACTACTTAGCTAATGATTCACTGAGTACAGTATTTTGTGGATATATACTGTATGGTATATTGTAAAATAGAAATGGGTTGAGTGCTGAAGAACTCCCTATGAGCAAGATCTTTAATCTAATGCATTGACAAAGTTTGTTAATCATTTTTAAACAGTCAAGGTGGTTTTTGGCGACTAATCCTTTGTCACACTAGTTCCACAATAGTCACAGGTGAGAGTTTGTTATGACACATACCCACTACGAACGCAGGCAAAGTATGCAATTTGGTGTTATGGCACATTATGTCATCAGCATATTGAGGTGAAGAAATCATGACAGCCTCTTGTCTCAAAACCATTTACCCAGTAAGGCTGCAGGGAAAAACCCCATATGAATAGCAGAACAAAAATAATTCTTAACTGCAGTACAGTACATACTTATAAGTAGATCATTGTACAGTAACAGGCATATTGAATTGTGTTGCAAAAATCTCGAAATTTGTTTTTTTTTCTGCAGGTGCGAGATTTTTGGTATTCACTTGGGTGCAGGGTTTTCTTTCTTATGGGGTGCTTGTTTGTTTTTTTTTGAGCACCTCTTGAGCACGATTAACTTTTCCTAAAATCTTTATTGTTAGGAAAAATTAGTGGATCTTGATTCAGAACCCCACAGATACCCTCCTAATGACTAATTAAGCAGTTGGAGGTTACCAATTAGATAAATTGGTGCATAATTACTCACTTTCTGCAGTGCTGTCATCTTCCTCTGAATCTCGACTAGTTGGTCTTCTGCAGCAGCGGTGTGTGTGAGTGTGTGTGAGACCATTGTGGTTCCCTATCAGGTATATGTGTGACCCCTGTTGTGTGTGATCACCGGGCTGTGTGTGTGACCCCCGGTGTGTGTGTGACCCCCCTGTGTGTGTCCATTGTCAGCAGATAGATCTACATCTCACATAATGTCTTGATAAAGGTCTTTTGACCGAAATGCGTCAACTTCTGTACTGTGAGTAGCCGGAAAGAAAATCTCGTGTTTTATGGACTTTTTAGTAGAGATGAGCGGATTCGGTTCCTCTGAAACCGAACCCCCCCCCCCGAACTTCACCAATTTTACACGGGTCCGAGGCATACTCGGATTCTCCCGTATGGCTCGGTTAACCCAAGCGCGCCCGAACGTCATCATCCCGCTTTCGGATTCTCGCGAGATTCGGATTCTATATAAGGAGCCGCTCGTCGCCGCCATTTTTCACTCGTGCATTGGAAATGATAGTGAGAGGACGTGGCTGGCGTCCTCTCACTTTGTTTTTCAGGGGGCTGCATATCTTTATTCTGGGGACCATCAGTATTATTGGAGGAGTACAGTGCAGAGTTTTGATGACAAGTGACCACCAGTATTATACGTTGTCTGCCTGAAAAACGCTCCATATCTGTGCTCAGTGTGCTGCATATATCTGAGCTCACACTGCTTTATTGTGGGACCTGGGGACCAGCAGTATTATATAGGAGGAGTACAGTGCAGAGTTTTGCTGACCAGTGACCACCAGTATTATACGTTGTCTGCCTGAAAAACGCTCCATATCTGTGCTCAGTGTGCTGCATATATCTGTGCTCACACTGCTTTATTGTGGGGACTGGGAACCACCAATATATTATATAGGAGGAGTACAGTGCAGAGTTTTGCTTACCAGTGACCACCAGTATACGTTGTCTGCCTGAAAAATGCTCCATATCTGTGCTCAGTGTGCTGCATATATCTGTGCTCACACTGCTTTATTGTGGGTACTGGGGACCACCAGTATATTATATAGGAGGAGTACAGTGCAGAGTTTTGCTGACCAGTGACCACCAGTATTATACGTTGTCTGCCTGAAAAACGCTCCATATCTGTGCTCAGTCTGCTGCATATATCTGTGCTCACACTGCTTTATTGTGGGGACTGGGGACCACCAGTATATTATATAGGAGGAGTACAGTGCAAAGTTTTGCTGACCAGTGACCACCAGTATTATACGTTGTCTGCCTGAAAAACGCTCCATATCTGTGCTCAGTGTGCTGCATATATCTGTGCTCACACTGCTTTATTGTGGGGACTGGGGACCACCAGTATAGTATATAGGAGGAGTACAGTGCAGAGTTTTGCTGACCAGTGACCACCAGTATTATACGTTGTCTGCCTGAAAAACGCTCCATATCTGTGCTCAGTGTGCTGCATATATCTGTGCTCACACTGCTTTATTGTGGGGACTGGGGACCACCAGTATATTATATAGGAGGAGCACAGTGCAGAGTTTTGCTGACCAGTGACCACCAGTATACGTTGTCTGCCTGAAAAACGCTCCATATCTGTGCTGCATTGTAATATATAGTAGGAGTACAGTGCATAATTTTGCTGACCACCAGTATATAATATATAGGAGTACGGTACAATAGGCCACTGCTCTACCTACCTCTGTGTCGTCAAGTATACTATCCATCCATACCTGTGGTGCATTTAAGTTTTGCACAGTTTGCTGACCACCAGTATATAATATATAGCATTACGGTACAGTAGGCCACTGCTCTACCTACCTCTGTGTCGTCAAGTATACTATCCATCCATACCTGTGATGCATTTCAGTTTTGCACTGTTTGCTGACCACCAGTATATAATATATAGCAGTACGGTACAGTAGGCCACTGCTCTACCTACCTCTGTGTCGTCAAGTATACTATCCATCCATACCTGTGGTGCATTTCAGTTGTGCGCAGTATATATAGTAGTAGGCCATTGCTATTGATACTGGCATATAATTCCACACATTAAAAAATGGAGAACAAAAATGAGGAGGGTAAAATAGGGAAAGAGCAAGATCCACTTCCACCTCGTGCTGAAGCTGCTGCCACTAGTCATGGCCGAGATGATGAAATGCCATCAACGTCGTCTGCCAAGGCCGATGCCCAATGTCATAGTAGAGAGCATGTAAAATCCAAAACACAAAAGTTCAGTAAAATGACCCAAAAATCAAAATTAAAAGCGTCTGAGGAGAAGCGTAAACTTGCCAATATGCCATTTACGACACGGAGTGGCAAGGAACGGCTGAGACCCTGGCCTATGTTCATGGCTAGTGGTTCAGCTTCACATGAGGATGGAAGCACTCATCCTCTCGCTAGAAAACTGCAGTGGCACTCCTAGATGGGCCAGGTGTTTGTGTCGGCCACTTGGGTCGCTTAGCTCAGTCACACAGCTACCTCATTGCACCTCTTTTTTTCTTTGCATCATGTGCTGTTTGGGGACTATTTTTTTGAAGTGCCATCCTGCCTGACACTGCAGTGCCACTCCTAGATGGGCCAGGTGTTTGTGTCGGCCACTTGTGTCGCTTAGCTTAGCCATCCAGCGACCTTGGTGCACCTCTTTTTTTCTTTGCATCATGTGCTGTTTGGGGACTATTTTTTTGAAGTGCCATCCTGTCTGACACTGCAGTGCTACTCCTAGATGGGCCAGGTGTTTGTGTCGGCCACTTGGGTCGCTTAGCTTAGTTACACAGCTACCTCATTGCGCCTCTTTTTTCTTTGCATCATGTGCTGTTTGGGGACTATTTTTTTGAAGTGCCATCCTGTCTGACACTGCAGTGCCACTCCTAGATGGGCCAGGTGTTTGTGTCGGCCACTTGAGTCGCTTAGCTTAGTCATCCAGCGACCTCGGTGCAAATTTTAGGACTAAAAATAATATTGTGAGGTGTGAGGTGTTCAGAATAGACTGAAAATGAGTGGAAATTATGGTTATTGAGGTTAATAATACTTTGGGATCAAAATGACCAACAAATTCTATGATTTAAGCTGTTTTTGATGGGTTTTTGTAAAAAAAACCCGAATCCAAAACACACCCGAATCCGACAAAAAATTTTCAGGGAGGTTTTGCCAAAACGCGTCCGAATCCAAAACACGGCCGCGGAACCGAATCCAAAACCAAAACACAAAACCCGAAAAATTTCCGGTGCACATCACTACTTTTTAGGACTCTTTTTTGTTATGACTTATAGCATTGTTTTGTTTTTTTTTGTCTTGAAACTCTGGATGTTTTTTAAACCTATTTTATCTACAGTATGCACCGTATTAAGTCAATTTTTGGACATACTACCCCTGTTTTTCCCTGTCTAATGCATTTGAGATGTGTTCACCTGAATTAAAGGTGGGATTTAAGGCAGCTGTTTGGAGCCCAAAGATGCCTTACTATGAGTCAACATAACCTATTTTGTGTGAGTTGGGGGTACGCAATACTGATCAGTGGCGGAACTACAAGCTGTGCAAGCAGTGCCTTGCACTGGGGCCCAACACTGTCAAGGGACCCAAAGCCAGCCGCATTTAACCTCTTCAGTGGCATGGCCAGAAAATTTCAGCATGCCAGTGCTCCCCCTCTCCCCCTTACTCCGCTCAGCATTGGATGACGCAATCACATTGTGACACAATCACATGTCATGATGTGATTGCGTCATTCCAGAAAACTCTGCCAGCTGAGCCGAGTACAGGGGAGAAGGGAGGAGGCAAGGGGAGAGGATTATAGTGCTGGCGGGCTAGTGCCCACCAGCAAATGGTAGGGATGGCCATCGGTGGGTTATCCATCGATGGTCACCATCGATGGATAACATCAATGTTCAGTGGCCATCCCTAGCTACCCCTAGGCAATAAGCATTCCCTAAGCAACGAACATTCCCCATGGCAACGAGCATGGAACCCAGAGCATGGAACCCCTGGGAAAAAGCATGACACAACATGTAAAACCCCTGGCAACGCGCATGAAACCCCTGTCTATGGGCAGGTAAAAATATCTAAACTGGCACTGTGGGGGAATATCTAGCATTGTGGGGGCATATTTGGCACTAGAAGGGCATATCTGGCACTGTGGGGGCATGTGTTTCTGGCAATGTGGGGGCATATCTGGCAACATGGGAGAATATGTGTATCTGGCACAGTGGGGACATATCTAGCACTGTGGGGGAATGTGTATTTCGCAATGTGGGGGCATATCTGGTACTATGAGGGCATATCTAGCACCGTGGGGAAATATGTGTATCTGGCACTGTGGGGCATATCTAGCACTATGGGGGCTTGTGTATCTGGCAATGTGGGGGCATATTTGGCACTGTGGGAGCATATGTGTATCTGGCACTTTTGGGGGCATATCTAGCACTGTGGGGTTATATGTGTATCTTGCACTGTGGGGGCATGTGTGTATCTGGCACTGTGCGGGCATATCTGGTACTGTGGGGGCATATGTGTATTTGGCACTGCACTATTTGGGTCATGTGTATTAAGCCCCCATTTTCATTGGGCATGCCCAATGTGGCATGTGGCCACACCCATTTTTTGCCGTGACTGCGCACACAGTACAACTGACAATTTTTTTCTACTTGCACCACTGTGTATATGTATTTATATATACTGCTCAAAAAAATAAAGGGAACACTTAAACAACACAATGTAACTCCAAGTCAATCACACTTCTGTGAAATCAAACTTTCCACTTAGGAAGCAACACTGATTGACAATCAATTTCACATGCTGTTGTGCAAATGGAACAGACAACAGATGGAAATTATAGGCAATTAACAAGACACCCCAAATAAAGGAGTTGTTCTGCAGGTGGTGACCACAGACCACTTCTCAGCTCCTATGCTTTCTAGCTGATGTTTTGGCCAATTTTGAAAGCTGGCGGTGCTTTCACGCTAGAGTCTACAACCCACACAAGTGGCTCAGGTAGTGCAGCTCATCCAGGATGGCACATCAATGTGAGCTGTGGCAAGAAGGTTTGCTGTGTCTGTCAGTGTAGTGTCCAGAGCATGGAGGCGCTACCAGGAGACAGGCCAGTACATCAGGAGACGTGGAGGAGGCCGTAGGAGGGCAACAACCAAGCAGCAGGACCGCTACCTCCACCTTTGTGCAAGGAGGAACAGGAGGAGCACTGCCAGAGCCCTGCAAAATGACCTCCAGCAAGCCACAAATGTGCATGTGTCTACTCAAATGATCAGAAACAGACTCCATGAGGGTGGTATGAGGGCCCGACGTCCTCAGGTGGTTGTTGTGCTTACAGCCCAACACCGTGCAAGACGTTTGGCATTTGCCAGAGAACACCAAGATTGGCAAATTCACCACTGGTGCCCTGTGCTCTTCACAGATGAAAGCAGGTTCTCACTGAGCACATGTGACAGATGTGACAGAGTCTGGAGACGCCAAGGAGAACGTTCTGCTGCCTGCAACATCCTCCAGCATGACCGGTTTGGCAGTGGGTCAATAATGGTGTGGGGTGGCATTTCTTTGGGGGGGCGCACAGTCCTCCGTGTGCTTGCCAGAGGTAGCCTGACTGCCATTAGGTACCGAGATGAGATCCTCAAACCCCTTGTGAGACCATATGCTGGTGGGGTTGGCCCTGGGTTCCTCCTAATGCAAGACAATGCTAGACCTCATGTGGCTGGAGTGTGTCAGCAGTTCCTGCAAGACGAAGGCATTGATGCTATGAACTGGCCTGCCCATTCCTCAGACCTGAATCCAATTGAGCACATCTGGGACATCATGCATCGCTCCATCCACCAACGCCACGTTGCACCACAGACTGTCCAGGAGTTGGCGGATGCTTTAGTCCAGGTCAGGGAGGAGATCCCTCAGGAGACCATCCGCCACCTCATCAGGAGCATGCCCAGGCATTGTAGGGAGGTCATACAGGCACGTGGAGGCCACACATACTACTGAGCCTCATTTTGACTTGTTTTAAGGACATTACATCAAAGTTGGATTAGCCTGTAGTGTGTTTTTCCACTTTAATTTTGAGTGTGACTCCAAATCCAGACCTCCATGGGTTAATAAATTTGATTTCCATTGATAATTTCTGTGTGATTTTGTTGTCAGCACATTCAACTATGTAAAGAACAAAGTATTTAATAAGAATATTTCATTCATTCAGCTCTAGGATGTGTTATTTTAGTGTTCCCTTTATTTTTTTGAGCAGTATATATATATATATATATATAATACGGGAGCATGCAAAGAATCTCTAATTTGGAGTTGTGGGAGGGGGATGGACTTGGACGGGATGAGAGGGGGAAGCAAAGCATTTTGTTGCACCTGGGCCCACCGCTCGCTAGTTCCGCCACTGATACTTATGGTCCATGGTTGTCACTTAAAGATACCTTTATATGAGTCCCTACCCTTACCTTGATGTAAGTTTTGGGTACGCACAATCGTTTGCACCTATCCGACTGGGAGTGATATGAATGCTTGAAGGATTATTGCTATACATAGTAAAGATACCTTGATGCCTCTATTCTTATTTGTTTTATGTGAGTGGGGTATGCCCATCCTTTCCCTCTCTGGACAGTATTTGTGCTTTTCTATTCTGTTAAAAGACAGGACTACACATTGTTTTTTTCTTGTTCTCCTACATGAGTTTGGAAAGTGCCTTTTTTGGATTATCTAGAAAAGGAGAGAAAATCATCTGAATCATCTATTAAATCACCATTGAGAACTTTCACCATCTCCCTTAAAAACAAAAGTAACGTAATATTATTACTTGTTTTTTGATTTTTAATTGTGTTAGATAGCACACGGCGACATATTTGGTGTATATTTCTCTATCTCTAGTTTGGTATAAATGTGGTGACATTTATTTTTTGACTCTAAAGTGTACAGGGCTGCTGTGCACCATATAGGTAAACTCTCCATCCTTGTTTTTTCACTACATCTCACATAAGTCTCCTCTTCCCAGCAGCCTCTTCCCATCCCAGTATCCTGGAAAGATGACTCAGCATCAGGAGAGCAGACAGGGAGCCTGAAAAGACCAGTGATGCGTCCAGAACAATCAGCTAATTACCCAGTGTTACCTGGTCACATGTTGGGTTTTTTTTGCCCCGTGTGATTTTGAACACATAAAAATCCCCAACCACTTATTTTTAAAAATGTAATACTGTGGATATTGGGAGCATGCATACGTAATTCAAATTTGATTGCAAGAATAAGTTTTGCAGGAAAAATCCCACGGGTAAATTACAATGCCTGTATATGTTTAAAAAAAAAGCATACTAAATGCAAAGCCCGGGCCTGGGGCTGAAAATGATCAAGGGCCTAATGTGAGAAGCAGAGGAGGTGTGGCCAGTGCTGCATGGGTGTGGCCAATGCTGTGTGGGTGTGCACATCCACTGCACTCTCAGCCCCAATGTTTCCCAAATGACCTACATATAGAAAAATCTCATAATTGTGTGAGGAAAATTTAAATGAAATTTGAATACTCTTGATTTATGGCCGACTGTGTTGACATCTGTGCTGCTGCGTATCATCATGCTGTCATAATGATCGGCCTATTTTTATCTGGAGGCCTGGAGCTGCTGTCCCATCCAACATATTGTAAATCTGTCCCTGTGCAAAGCAAGTAAAAATGAAATTATTCTGGTAGGCTAGAGTAAAAGCCAAAAAGAAACAGAATTCTGCAACCTAGAAGCCAATAAAGTAACAATGCAAAAACTCATGAGATTGACAAAGATTTTGGGGGTTATTCAGTATGCATCGGTTACCGCAATTACCCCGTTGGGGGCACCAGTGCATACACGCGGGAGGAGGGGCGACAACAGACCGTTGCTGGTGTATTGCGGGGGAAAATGGTGGCTGACTGAATGCATATTTATTTATTATTTATTAACAGTTTCTTATATAGCGCAGCATATTCCGTTGGACTCTACAATTAAGACAACAGTAACAGAACAAAACTGGGCAAAAACAGACAGACATAGAGGTAGGAAGGCCCTGCTCACAAGCTTACAATCTATAGGGAAATAGGCTTTGATACACATAAATAGATGATACCTATTGCATAATTGTCAACCAGATTGCTAGGTTCTTAATGGGTTGTATGATACGATCACCCAGCAATGTTGGCCAAGGGTCAGGAGGGTGTGAGTGTAAAGAAAGACAAAATATGTGAGGTTATGCGTACTGTACAGAGAGGATGTAATTAAATAGAGAAGCATTGAAGGTAATGAGGGTGGTTCTGGTATTTTTCTGAAGAGGTGAGTTTTCAGGAAACGTTTAAAGTTTTGCAGACTAGAAGCGAGTCTTATTGTGCATGGGAGGGCATTCCACAGAGTGGGTGAAGCCCGGGTGAAGTCCTGTAATTTTGAGTGTGAACAAGTAATGTGTGTGGATGAGAGACGCAGATCTTGTGCAGAGCGGAGAGGTCAGGAAGGGAGATATTTTGAGATGAGTGAAGAGATGTATGTTGGTGCAGTTTGATTAATAGCCTTGTATGTAAGTAAATGTATTTTATATTTAATACGGTAGAATACCAGTAACCAATGAGGGACTGACAGTGAGGAAGATTAGCCTCGCAGCTACATTCAAAATGGATTGTAGGGGTGAGAGCATATGTTTGGGAAGACCAGTCAGGAGACTTGCAATAATCAATGCGGGAGATAATGAGAGCATGTATTAGAGTTTTTTCTGTGTCTTGTGTAAGATATGGTCATATTTTGGATATGTTTCTTAGATATGCATATGCAGCCTAGCTGCGGCTGCAGGGATCGTCCAAAGTTGCGGCGACCACAATTAAATTGCGGTAGCAGACGCTGGGCAGGCATTCAGCATGCTGGGCGGCCTTGCCCTATGATGGGTGGCCCCAAGCATGCGATAGAAAGGATTACACATTCTGATTTTTAGCAGAATCTGCAATCCTTACTGAATAACCCCCTTTGTGCGGCTCAAATTCCACTAAATGCCACAAGTAGGTCAGCCTGAGTAACAAATTAATTCAGAAACACAGGAAAATCTGCAAAAATATTAGGACACAACAACAAGCTTAGTAAATGTATCCCCAAGATGGGGCCACATAATAAGAGAGGTCTGAGTGGGGGTGATTAATAATCAGAATCAGAATCAGCTTTATTGGCCAGGTATACTTGCGTATACTAGGAATTTGTCTTCGGTTTGCTATACAACTGCCAAGTAGGTAACAGGTAAGCAGGTGGGGGGGACAAGTAAAGTCACACAGATAGGTATACCGTAGGGACACAAGTTAGTTACATGTACGTCTAGTCAGTCAATGTTCAGGAGTTCAGCAGGCGGACCGCTTGGGGAAAGAAACTTTTGAGGCTTCTGGTGGATCTGGCAGGGACAGCCCTGTAACGCCTGCCTGAAGGAAGCAAGTTAAACATGCTGTGGCCGGGGTGTAGCTGTTCTTTTACTATCTTCATTGCCCGCTTTTTAGCTCTGGACAAGTACAGGTCCTGGACTGAGGGAAGGTCGGCCCCAATGATCTTCTCTGCGGTTCTGACCACCTTTTGGAGCCTGCATCTGTCCCTCGCGCTGGCGGAGCTGTACCATACGAGTATCGAGGAGCACAGTACCGACTCCACAATCGCGGAGTAGAAGAGGAGCAGTAGCTTCTGTGGGATGTTGAACTTCCTTAGTTGCCTGAGGAAGAACAACCTCTGCTGCGCTTTCCCAACAGTGGCGTCAGCGTTGGACCCCCATTTAAGGTCCCGGGAGATTGTGGTCCCTAGAAACTTGAAGGAGTCCACTAGCGATACCACACTCTCAGCAATCGTTAGTGGAGGTGCACTAGATGACTTCTTCCTGAAGTCCACTATCATCTCGACAGTTTTGAGGGGGTTGAGCTCAAGGTTGTTGTGGATGCACCACTGGACCAGCCGGTCTACTTCCCGTCTATAGGCCGATTCGTCCCCATCCTTGATGAGGCCGATGACGGTGGTGTCATCGGTGAACTTGATGATCCTTACTGATTGCGCCTCTGAGGTACAGTCATTTGTGTACAGGGAGAAGAGCAGGGGTGAGAGGACACAGCCCTGAGGGGCCCCTGTACTAATGCACCGCGCTTGAGAGGTGAATTCCCCCGCTTTCACCACCTGTGTCCTATCTGTCAGGAAGTCTACTATCCAGGAACAGGTAGCTTCTGGGACCCCTAGGCGAAGTAATTTGGGGTGGAGGATGCTGGGGACGATTGTATTGAAGGCCGAGCTGAAATCGACAAACAGGACCCTCACATAGGTACCGGGAATGTCTAGGTGCTGTAGAATGTAGTGCAGGCCCAGGTTGACTGCATCCTCGACACACCGATTTAAGTGATAGGCGAACTGCAGGGCGTCCAGTTGGGGGCCAGTCACAGTTTTCAGGTGATTCAAAACCAGACGCTCGAACATTTTCATGACCACAGACTACAGTGCTATCGGCCTGTAGTCTTTCAGGTTCGTGATAGTGGGTTTCTTGGGGACCGGGACGATAGTAGACCTTTTGAGGCAGGAAGGGACTTTCTGTAGCTCCAGCGATTTATTGAAGATCTTGGTGAATATGGGGGCGAGCTGACCCGCACATGCTCTTAGGGCAGATGGTGACACTCTGTCAGGACCCGGAGCTTTCCTGGGTTTGGCCCTTTTGAACAATGCCTCCACCTCTTCTTGGGTGACTTGCAGTGCCTGGGGTTGGCCGTCGGTGTTCGGGGCATCGTAGAGGTGATTGTTTGGGTTGCAGGGGACTTCTTTTGCGAATCTGCAATAAAAGTGGTTCAGTTCATCTGCTAGGTCTTGGTGCATGGTGGTGGACTTTGATGTTTTCCTATAGTTGGTTATGGATTGCATTCCTTTCCATACAGACACGGGGTCATTGGTGGAGAAATCGTTTGTCAGCTTGTCCGAGAACCGCTTTTTTGCTAGCCTGATTCCTTTAGTCAGAGAGTTCCTAGTACGGTTGTATAGTGCTCTGTCACCGCTGCTATAGGCCTCCTCTTTGGCTCGACGAAGTTGCCTGAGCTGGGCATTGAACCAGTGCTTGCTGTTGTTGTAAATGCGGTAAGTCTTGGTAGGTACACACATGTCCTCACAGTAGCTGATGTAGGATGTGACAGTGTCTGTCAGGTCATTCAGGTCGGTTGCCGAGGCTTCGAAGACCCCCCATTCCGTGCAGTCAAAGCAGGCCTGGAGCTTCATCTTGGCCTCATTGGTCCATGTCTTTCTTAACAGTCTTAACGACAGGCTTAACCGCTCTCAGCTTCTGTGTATAGGTAGGGAGTAGGTGGACGAGGCAGTGGTCAGGTAGGCCAAGTGCAGCACGCGGGATAGACCGGAAGGCAGACTTGAGGGTAATGTAGCAGTGATCAAGGGTGCGCCCTTTTCTAGTGGGACATGTGACTTGTTGTTTGTACTTAGGTAGCTCCTTGCTCAGGTTAGTTCTGTTGAAGTCACCCAGTACTATAAGCAGAGATTCTGGGTGTTTTTGTTCTATGTCGGATATGCATACGGCCAGGTGGTGCAGGACTTCGTTCGCGCAGGCGAGGGGGGGATGTACACTCCCACAAGGACAATTGAGGCAAATTCCCGGGGGGAATGGAAGGGGTTGCAGTTGATACTCCGCATCTCCAGGTGAGGGCTACATGATTTGCCAATGATCGTGACATTGGTGCACCATCCGTCGTTGATGTAGAAGTAGATGCCACCACCCTTCGTTTTTCCTGAGAGAACCTTGGAGCGATCGGCCCTGAAGAGACTGAAGCCCGGCAGAGACATCGGGTTGTCCGCAATATGGTCATCCAGCCACGTCTCCGTAAAGCAGAGGACGGATGACCCTGTAATGCCTGACCCTGCGCTGCCCAGAAGGAGGGACAATTCTCCGAACTTGTTTGCCAGTGAGCGCACATTCGAAAGCAGGATCGCGGGAAGTGCAGACCGGTGACCTTGCCACCACCACCTCACTAAGGCGCCTGCGCGACAGCCTCTCCTCTGAGCCCAGGTTCTTCTACTAGGGCCGACATGAGGGCCTCCGTCATTCTCTTTCCGGGGCCGGTGATCCATCCGTGAGTCGCCACCCGGGCTGCGGGGGGGCGCGGCTGCTCGGTCATCCACTTCGGTGTCCACAACATCTGCATCCTTGCCACACAGGGCAGCAAGGGCTGCAAGGGCCGCTGATCCACCCGCCGATGGGCCCGAACGTGTGGTAAGCACCTCGGGAGCGCTCCAACTTAGAAGGGCTTCCCTGCTGTATTTGGTCACCGGTGGGGTAGACAAGGGCAGGGGAAAACAAGGGGAAACAGGTATTTTGGCTGAGCTGCGTAGCTCCGAGGCAGCCATCTGCGGCGCCATCTTAGATTGTAATCGCTATAATCGTTGCTGTAACCTATTGCTGCTCCTTAATACAATGGGTATATTTGAAACAAGTGATACTGTAAATAAAGTAACTGCTTTTTCTGTTGCTGATTTAGTCAAAAGCAGCCTTGTGGAGAGGTGTTAGAATCCAATTCCTATTGTGTAGGTGTGAAAGATCTCAGTGTGAGAGGCCTTTGAAGTAGATTTCTTGTGGGGGTAGTGATAACATGTGTCCTTTGGAATGAAGTGAGCAGTGACCCTTGAGTGATTCAGAGCCTGAATATGCTGTATATTAGTTGATTAATGCAAGAAGTCAGTTATTTTTTGCTCAGAGAACAGAGGTGAATGATGTCTAAGTGAGGGGCTGGATGGAGCCAAATATAGGTTGTAGTTCACAGTACCTTGTCTGGGATGTCCAATGCAGAGCACAGTAGATTCCAAACTGAATGACTTCTCAGTGGAGAGTTGCAGAGGTTTCAATCTAGTGTGTATCTCAGCGCAGGAATGCAATCCGTTGGTTTTGATCAGATGTCCGCGTATATTAGAACAAGTTAAAGGTAAGTCCTTGGATATTTACGATGATTTATAGGTCAGTTGTGGTGAATTTCAGCTGTTTTATGGAGATGATCAGGAGCATGCAAAAGGTGATGCAGCCATCTTGGTGTTACTTTACAGGAATCCTAAATCCTAATGGTTGCAGATAAATAAAACTTGGAAACTCACCACTTCATGAGTAATGTTACATCTGTATGTTAACATCTTGTAAGGATTGTACCTTAAAAAAAGAAACATCTTTAACTTCAAAAATTTTCCACTGCTAAATAAGGTGTATTATAAAGAATATAAAGAAACAACAATCAGAAACAGAAAAACTGCAAAGTATCATTATGAAGTAATAAATCACCACCAGTTTTTTTTTTTTAAGTGAATATGTAAATATGTATAAAAATGTGTTTACTGGGGTAGAATGCAGTTACACCATCATGCTGCAAAAGCTGTAACAGACGAGAAGGGAAAATATTAATATGTAGTAGGAGTTGTATTAAGTTGTGTCTCCTCAAGGACAAAACTACTGATTTTATCTGTACAAATTCTAGGAAAAGAATTACATTTGTTAAGCAATTGGTGAAGAAATATAATATTCAGCCCTATAGAGTCTGCATACTGTAAATATAAATACTTCTTTTTGAAAATGTATTTGACCCTTGTTAAATAATGATGCAAAATACTTTTATAACAATTTCTCTTGGGATAATGTTTTAAAACAGTGCAATGTACATAAGATGAACCGAATGGAAGCATTAAAATTTACTTTCAGGAAATTATATTACATCAGACACCAAATGGAGGATTTTAGGCCTAAATCAGAGCTAATCGTAGATGTGTGAAAAAACGCACATCCACGTTGACAGGGGGTCATTCTGACCCGATCGTACATTGCATTTGTTCGCAGCAGTGCGATCAGGTCAGAACTGCACATGCACTGCCAGCGCATGCCAGACGGCCGAAGGCCATCGTTGCCTAGCGATCGCCTCTGCCTGATTGACAGGAAGAGGTGGTCGCTGGGTGGGAGGGGACTGGACGGTGGAGTTAAGCTGCCATTTGGGAAGCGTAGTCCGCCCAATGCAGGCGTGGGGGGGGGCTGCGGTGGCTGCATGACATCACACGCAGCCGCTGCGACCCGAGCAGCGAAGAGTTTCTCCCGGCCAGCCGCTGTGCGATGCTTTTGAACTTCTGCGGAGGGGGGGGGGGCAGGACTGACATGCGGGGTGGACAAGCCCTGTGCTGGGCATCCCCCTGCATGTCTGAGTGCCTGATCGTAGCTGTGCTAAATTTACCACAGCTACGATCATCTCGTAATGACCCCCACAATCTGATGCATGCAGGTGGACAGCCAGCACAGGGCTAATCCTCCCTGCATGCCACGCGCCCCCCCCCTCTCCCCGGCAGAGGTGGCGAGTAGCGCCATGCCTACAAAGCCTAGCTAAAGGCAGGCGGCTACCCGCCATGTTTTGGGTCACAGCGGCTGCATGTGACATTATGCAGTCTCCACAGCCCGCCCCAGCAATGGTCCGGACACGCCTGCGTTGTCCGAACCACGCCCCATCAACTTCACCAACACGCCAGCTACCGCCCCGCGACCGTCTCTGCCTATCAATCAGGCAGAGGCGATGGCACCAGTGATATGTTTCGCACCCCACATAGGGCTTCAGCCTGCGATTGCTGCCGTTGCAGCAACCAGGTCTGAATTAGACCCTTTATATAGGTTTCATACAAAGACAGAAAGAAAAGCAAGCTTTGCTGATGCAGCACAGTACATTTAATTATTAGGTAACAAATTATGGATGTGGCATACAAGATCTACAATGTCTAGCTTGATAGTCATTAGGTCGACTTACATTAAGTCGACACTGACAAAAAGCCGACATGGACAAAAGGTCGACCTATGAAAGGTCAACACAGGAAAAGTTTGACATGGACAAATGGTTTACAGGATGAAAAGGTCAAACTATCTTATCCAGGTGCTGAATTACCATTAATTATAACTCTCTGTATTACATGGAATGTAAAACTTTAGCTGCAAGGTTCGTTTATGCCTGTGTCTGCATAAAAAAGGTTTCTTTGTCTACACAAAAGAAAGCGTGAAAAACAAGTGTTAGAATACCTTGTGCTATTTGGGAGAAGTACAATTAGACGCACACACTGATATATTTAAAATTATTTATTTCTATATATGAAAATTTTAATTAAAGGTCAAAATTCACAGAGGCATAAACCTGTGTTTAATATCAACCAAAAATATCTACAATAATAATATTATAAGTCCTAGGAGGTGGATCAGATAAAAAATATGAATATTATTAAAAAATAGAATAGAAAAAATGTGTGCATAAAATTGTGCACTTACACAGCCTTTATCCGAATAGGGAGTGCACTTGGTTAAATTCCTTTTAGTACTTATTTAGAATTCAGCCCTGTGTGGGCTGGAATTAGTGCTGTCCTATATGGGCCCACATCAAACAACTTGCGCTTAGCTTACTGTAAGAACAGCCAGTGTGAAAGCCGTGAATATCAGATGTCCTCCACTGTGTGAGTTGAGTATCAGCTGTTTGTTCCTACTGTCCGGCCGGATGTGCATCCATCTCCCGTTGTTTGTTGTGGGTCAATATAGGACAGCACTATTTCCAGTCCACACAGGACTGACTTCTTCTCTCTTGACTGTGCACTATCCTGATATTTCAGTGGCAGCCACACACCACATACTACATTCCAGGTAGGTGTGATTTTCTGCAGCAAAAAAAACAAAAGGCAGAAGGGCACCTCCTAGTGCAATACAATAGTGTTTCTTTAAAATTGTGAAGAATATATATAGGTTTCACATACCCCCTGGCCGCCTATCCATCAGCACTGCTGACCGTTTTTCTTTTCTTGTTTGTCTATATGGAGGAGCTGCACATGTAACGTGGATATAGCGGCTCCTTCTGAGTCCTGACACTGTCAGACGGATGGTTGCCTGTAGGGGGAGCTGCAGTGAAAGCTTGCAGCTCCTCTCAGGCAGTACGTGGGGCTTTATGAGGAGCAGGGTGAGGGCAGGCAGTGTATTCTCAGTGACTATGCACTCTGCAGCAGCCAGGTGAAGGAGGGGCCAGTAGTCTACATGCTGTCCCGATTACAGTAGCAGTTTGTGTGAGTAGCATGTGGGAGGGGGGCTCTGCTTCCTTATGCTGTGTGCATGAATACTGTGTATGTATAGAATGCATGTATGTATGTATGTATGCATGCTGTGTGCATGTATACTATGTATGTATGTATGTATGTATGTATGCTGTGTGCATGTATACTGTGTGTATGGCATGTACTGTATGTATGCTGTGTGCTTGTATACTGTGTATGTATGGCATGTATGTATGCTTTGTTCATGCATAGTATGTGTGTATGCTGTGTGCATGTATAGTACATATGTATACTGTGTGTGTATGTATGCTGTGTGCATGTATAGTGTGTGTGTGTGTGTGTGTGTGTGTGTGTGTGTGTGCATGTATGCTGTGTGTATGTGTGCATGCATACTGTGTGTGTATTTGTGTATGTATACTGTGTGTGTACGTACGTACGTACGTACGTGTGTATGTATATGTATGCTGTATGTGTGTATTTGTGCATGTACAGTATAGTGCGTGTGTGTGTGTGTGTGTGTGTGTGTGTATGCTTATGTATGTGTGTCTATGTCAGTCTGGCACTCCTTTTAACATACAAAATGATACTCAGATGCCCTCTGTATATAATTGTAATCTCAGTAAAAAAAAAAGGCAGGGGCCTGTAGCCCGAAATGGTGGTATGTTGTGAACTTGCATCATTATAGGTTTGTTTTTTTAAATAAAATCTAAGGGCCCCTGGCTTTTTCACTTGGATAATATATAATCACACAGACACATGCATACATACATGTATGGAAACCCCCCATGAAAATCCTGGTTTTGCCACTGTTTATACTGTAGTAACCCAAAAGGATTTACTTTGGGTACAAATGCGTGTGTTATAAGAATAACTTGTATCTCTGCTTCACTGGATTCCCAGAAGACTCCACATCATATGCGGACATGAAACATAAGTGAATAGAGACTATAGTGTGGTCACTTTATAAAAAATATATTTATTAAGACAATAAAATATTAAGCATACAATGCGTATTTGCACAGATTTCTCAGTGAAAATATAGCTTATCTGAGCCTGGAGGACATAGGTATTAAAAGCAGTAGCAGCCTCTACACGTTTCATCCTTTCCAACAGCTAGGACTTCATCAGGAGGATGAAATCCTGATGAAGTGTGAGAAGCTTTAATTGGATTCTAAAGGGGAAGGGGAGTGAACGTAGGGCTTAGAAGATAGGAGAGACAGATATACAGTAGTACAGATGAGTTCTCATACATTGTTTCCTGTGATGCATTCCCATAGTGGGATAAAGTCGCAGCATAGCATATGATAGTGGGAGCATACCACAGGCAGGGAATAGCCAGAGTAGGTAGTGGGGAGCGATGCTCCCAATACCCATATGAATGGGGAGCCAGCAGAGGTGTTTCAGCGAGTGTTTCAGTGGGTGCAACGAGAGTTTATTCTCCCGCTACCAGGTACTTTTATATAATGCACTGTTATGGTTGAGTCGGCAGCCAGAGTATATGTTGGGAGGATATGTTATGCCGTGATGTGAATGCTTTGTTGCAGTGCTGGGACATGCTGCTATTCACAGCAGCAACAAGTGAGGACACAACTGTATGTTTGGAGAGGAAGATGAGCTAGGCAGCAGTGTTGAGGACATATTACAGTGGAGAGAGGCAGTAGCCAAGGAGGCCAAATAGGAGGAAATTACAGTAGGGCAATCTGGAGATAATCAGTGACTGAATCTTAGAAGCATCCAGGGTGAGAAAATTTCTGATCCTGGAAATATTTTTGAGGAGAGAAACAGCAGGACTGCAAAAGATATTGAATGTGTTTTTTTTGAAGGAGATTAAGGAGTCAAGGATAACTCCAAGACAGTGCACTTGGGGGCTATAAGAAATAGTTGAGTCTTCAATATATAATAAAATTGTGGGAGGTTAGGTTATGCGGGAGGGTGAGAAAATGATTAGCTCATATGTTAAGTTTAAGATAACTCTGAGAGATCCACAAAGAGATAGTAGGGAGATACAGTAGTTGGAGATATTAATGAGGAGAGAGGGGGAGAGGTCAGGGGAGTAGAGATACTGTAGATCTGAGTATCATCAGCATAGAGATGATACTAGAGTGCAAAAAAGCTAATGAGTTCACTAAAGAGGACATATAGAGGGAGAAAAGGGTGTCAATTTAGTAAAAATCATGTTTGCCTGAGATTGCATTCTCGGATGTGTTTAGCCTCTTTTTCAAACTTGGAAATTTACTAATGGCAAACACTAGAGTAAAATGATTTTAACTGCAAAACGTGTCAAAATCTGCAAATGGAAGTCAATACACCATCAAACCAACTTTCAAGTACTTTCATAGAAAAGATGACAACACAGAAATTTACCAAGAATCATGTATATCAGGGGTGGCCAACCTGTGGCTCTTGAGACGCATGTGGCTCTTTCTTTCTTTAAATGTGGCTCCTGACACTTGAAGTCACATTACCGCAACAGATCTGGTAACCACTGCACTCCAGAAAGACACACAGAAGCACTATGAGGGCTGTGGACTGAGGAAGCCAAATACTAGAGATAAAACACCCACCGTCAAACAGAGGATCCTTAAGCCCCTTTCACATCGCCAATGCAGGATCCCACATGGGAATTAGAAACGGTCCTTCCCGGGTGGGATCTGGCATTGGACCCTAACAGGTGGCTTCCCGACCCGGCAATTTGCTGGGGTGGTTACCATAGCTGAAGGGGGGGGGGGGGCGCGGGGGTGTAGGCGGCGTTGGGAGATGAGATCATCTCCGTGCCACCTCTTCCTATGTAGTAAATGGGTCCCATCGACCCGGGAACCCGATTACGCTGCCACTGACCTGGTATTCAACCCAGGAATAACACTGCTTATAACCCGGGTTGAATTATCGGGTCAGGCAACCCAGGACCATGGCCCATTCACACCGCACACCAACTTGGATCGATACCGGGATATTTGCGCGGTGTGAAAGGGGTAATAAGGAGCTGCTACAATGGCATGAGTTGGTGGGGGGCTCTGAAGTGACACATGAAGGGTTCTAGCAGGAGTGACACATGGGAAAGCTGGATGAAGTGACATAGGAGGGTGCTAGCAGGAGTGACACGTGGGGGAGCTGACTGGAGTGACACAGCAGGGTGCTGGCTGAAGTGACACATGGGAGAGCGGAAGTGTACTATGTGAATCATCTTTCATTATATTTTATATAGTTATGGCTTTTTCAATTATTTTATGCAGAAGTGACTTCTTCAATGCATTTTATGTTGGATCTGGCTTCAAAAATGTATTTATGTGGATCTGGATCTTTCAATGTATATTATACCAGGGCGTGGCCTAGCGGGCACAAGGCCACACCCCATTTTTGCATGCTCACCTTCGGCTCTTTGACGTACCTAACAAGATTTTTTGGCTCTTTGACTCGGACTGGTTGGCCACCCCTGATGTATCATGCATAGGAGACCACGAATAGGTTGAACTCGATGGACAATTGTCTTTTTTCAACCTCAGATACTATGTTACTATGTTACTATGTATATGAACACAGACCATACTGACCTCCTCAGCATCATGTTTGCAGAAGCCTGCACAGATCTGTTCAATGCTTCTCTGTGTAAAAGTAAAAGTGTTTAACCAGCACAACATCAGTCCCAGGCTCTATGAGCCAGCCCTGGTTCAAATAATAAAGGGTCAAAAATGTGTATTAATCCACCATATTTAATAAAATACAGGGTAGAATAACCTAGCTATATTGGGTGCTGATAAAATGTAGCATATATTTAGGAAGCACCAAATATATTGATTAGTAAATAGCAGCTCCTAAGTGGCAGCTGGATGCCTAGAGCAATAGAGGTTAATCAAGTTTCAATGAAACCATAAAGGAGCACTGATAATATATAGATTAAAAAATTATTATTTCATATAATTTGACACAGTAGAAACAATTATACAAATGGTTAAAATGTATCCACAGTAGGAATAATAATGTATATAAACAATTCAACTGGGATCACTTATATTTGAATGCAGTACTGCAGTCCATTAATATACATAATAAAGTGCAGGAGGTCCTCCACAGTATGTATATGCACTAGAATGAGGGAGTCCCAACTTATTGTAGAAATGGTTTTATGCTAATTCCAGGTTCCTTATTTGAAAGGTACTGTTCTCACCCGTTTTTTGGTGTATATCCGCTGATTCGCATCAATAGTTTGTTGCAGCGGGTGCTGAGAGCGGCTAAGAAAATACTTCCTAGCTGTATCAGAAGGAGATGCCACAGGTTCTCAGTAGCCAGACCGCAGATGGGGCTTTACACGCACAGCGGTATGCAGTATGATTGTAGCATCTCGTTGAGCACAAGCAGGGGAGATTACTTTCAAGGAACCAGGATAATGGAGTGTAGAAGGGGTCTCCTTTAGTGGACAGGCAGTACCCGCAGCCCTCAATGCGTTTCTCTGCCACAAACAAACGGCGGTTTCCTCAGGAGATATGGATAACCAGTGGGAAGATGAATGGGTATTTAAACCGTTTGTATCCAATCGGCTTTAAACTGGTAATATACACCACTGTGTAATCACTCAGTACTGCGTGATTTATATGAAGTTAATTCACATGATATAATTAGTATAGGTGCTTTCTTTTTTTTAAAAGGAAAAAACAGACTATACAATGCTTCAACAAAAAACAAAATTAATACTAATCATAGGTGATGGTGGAAAAACAAAGACCACACTAATCCCCATATATAATAAGAATTTCTAATGAATACACATATATCTAATATATCGCTTGTTAATCTGATATTATGTATGGATAAATTAACCTTACTTACTTTACAGGTCATATTATTTATAGTTTATATATTTATCATCCTAACTATTCCGTTAAGGGGGTTTCGTGTTTCAAGTTATTTCCACCACTCTACAGAAAACGATATATTAAATACAAATGGAATCCCAGAGGAGCATAGCAGTTGATTTAATTTAATAGTTCCAAAGAATAAATATTTCAAGAGGTCTTCAAATAGCTAAGAAGCTGTTATATCTTAGTGAGTAAGAAACTGAGTTACAATGGGAGAGGTCACTAGTTTGAGTCCAACTTGGGCTCCCTTACTTTATATATTTTTAGCTCTCCATATTGTTCATATATTTTTATATTTTAATATTTATAACTGTTAGAACACACACCAATAGTTATTATTAGGGAATAGATTCATAATATGAATATTATTCTATTGATTATTAGGTACATATAATCAGTGCCGTTTCTAGCGGCGGGCGAGCCGTGCAACCGCACGGGGCGCCCGCCGCGGCACTTTGTGACTACTCCTCTCCTCCCTCTCTCTTCCCCCCGAGCGCTCCTGCTCGGGGGGCGGGGCTTCGCGGAATGACGCGTTTGCGTCGTGACGTCACGACGCAAACGCGTCATTCCGCGAAGCCCCGCCCCCCGAGCAGGAGCGCTCGGGGGGAAGAGAGAGGGAGGAGAGGACTGGAGAAGATAACCATCGACGGAGGAGGCGGCCGGCGCGCGGGACCCGAAGAGCGGCAAGTTGTAAGTATTCTCTCTCTCTCTCTCTCTCTCTCTCTCCCCACTTGACACCTGCCGCACTGTGTAAAATGGGGGCACCTGCCGCACTGTATAGAATGGGGATACCTGCCGCACTGTGTAAAATGGGGGCACCTGCCGCACTGTATAGAATGGGGATACCTGCCGCACTGTGTAAAATGGGGATACCTGCCGCACTGTGTAAAATGGGGGCACCTGCCGCACTGTATAGAATGGGGATACCTGCCGCACTGTGTAAAATGGGGGCACCTGCCGCACTGTATAGAATGGGGATACCTGCCGCACTGTGTAAAATGGGGGCACCTGCCGCCCTGTATAAAATGGGGATACTTGCCGCACTGTATAAAATGGGGATACCTACCGCACAGTGTAAAATGGGGGCACCTGCCGCACTGTAAAATGGGGGCACCTGCCGCACTGTAAAATGGGGGCACCTGCCGCACTGTATAAAATGGGGATACCTGCCGCACTGTATAAAATGGGGATACCTTCCGCACTGTGTAAAATGGGGGCACCTGCCGCACTGTAAAATGGGGGCACCTGCCGCACTGTATAAAATTGGGATACCTGCCGCACTGTGTAAAATGGGGGCACCTGCCGCACTGTATAAAATGGGGATACCTGCCGCACTGTATAAAATGGGGATACCTGCCGCACTGTATAAAATGGGGATACCTACTGCACTGTGTAAAATGGGGATACCTGCCGCACTGTATAAAATGGGGATACCTACCGCACTGTGTAAAATGGGGATACCTTCCGCACTGTGTAAAATGGGGATACCTACCGCACTGTGTAAAATGGGGGCACCTGCCGCACTGTATAAAATGGGGATACCTGCCGCACTGTATAAAATGGGGATACCTACCGCACTGTGTAAAATGGGGGCACCTGCCGCACTGTGTAAAATGGGGGCACATGCCTGCAAACTGTGTAAAATGGGGATACCTGCCGTACTGTGTAAAATGGGGGCACGTGCCTGCGTACTGTGTAAAATGGGGGCACATGCCTGCGTACTGTGTAAAATGGGGATACCTGCCGCACTGTGTAAAATGGGGGCACGTGCCTGCGTACTGTGTAAAATGGGGGCACGTGCCTGCGTACTGTGTAAAATGGGGGCACGTGCCTGCGTACTGTGTAAAATGGGGGCACGTGCCTGCGTACTGTGTAAAATGGGGACACCTGCCTGCGTACTGTGTAAAATGGGGACACCTGCCTGCGTACTGTGTAAAATGGGGATATCTGCTTACCGTACTGTGTAAAATGGGGACACCTGCCTGCCGCACTTTGTAAAATGGGGACACCTGCCTGCCGCACTTTGTAAAATGGGGACACCTGCCTGCCGCACTTTGTAAATGGGGACACCTGCCTGCCGCGCTGTGTAATATGGGGACACTTGCCTGGTGTAATGTGTAAAAAGGGGACTTTTTTATTTTTATTTTTTCCCCCTGTGGTGGGTGTGATATCAGACGAGGCCACGCCCACTGAAATGAGACCACGCCCATTTTAATCAGGCCACACAGCCTTGTCGGGAGCGCGCGCGCCTTCGGCGCGCGCATGCTTTTTTTCTGGCTATATGGGGGGGGGGACACGCAATTTTTTTTATAGCAATGGGGGGGGGGGGGGGGCGCGCATTTTGAAATCTCGCACTGGGAGCCAAATTGTCTAGAAACGGCCCTGCATATAATGAATTCTCAAGAGCAACATATTAATCATAAATTATGATGTATTTAGAGTAGAAGAAGCTTCTTTAACTAAAGGAATTGCTTCACCTATTCCACTCCATAATGGTAACTCACCCGAAGCACACCAGACTAAACAGTCCTAAGAGATATGCAAGGGGTAGTGATCAAATGAATATTACTAAAATCTGAAAGTGGTTATACAAAGGAATGTCTTCTAATTCATTAATAAATATAACAAAAAACATCTAGATTACTTATATGCAATAGCACATTAAGTATGAATAATAAATATATATCTATATATGCTCATATCGTACTAAGTAGGAATTAATCCAGAAACAGATACAAAGTGGATTTATCTCCACCATGTACAGGCCACACAACAACATATACCTCAAGGAATTATACAGATATATATATATATATATATATATATATATCGCAGGTAAACTCCGGCACTCCAGTCCTCCCCCTCAGGGTGTACCTTGCTCCGGTGCCATCCCCAGGGATCCTCTCCCTGACATGTACCAACAATCGAAATCAGAGGCGGCACTCAGAGTCTTTGAAAGCAGTGGAAAAAACTGTATTTGTGAGGTCAACGTTTCGGGGACCACCTCCCCGTCTTCAGGACAAACACATAGTGACAATGGTGAACAATAAATACACATTTACCCCCCTCCTCTTTCTGATATCCCCGCCAGCGTCCGCCGCAGACATGCCAGCCGCACTTCCTGTTCAATGTTCTGCATGTTGCGTCGATACCGGAAGTGTGGGCCGCGTGACCATGGCAACGCTGGAGGGGAAGGAGAAAAAGTGAACACTTATGCCATAATGTTATATATTAACAATAAAATCGTGCTTCATATATATGTTTAAAACCGGTGGCTCCTAATACTTAGCTGAACAGAACAGAAGACCCCAGTGATGGGAAGTAGTAATGCTCAGCATTACACCAAATCATGCTGCTACTGTATATCTATTTGCACATTTCTTCTTTAATAATAATGAAGAAATGTGCTTAGTGGTAAAGGGGGCATGGATTATGTCATAAATTCATAATCTTTTCAATTTTTTTATTTATTTTTTAATAAAGTGATTTAAGGCAGCAATACAGAGAGTGGAAATGCTATAAATTAGTAAGGAAATCGGAAAACAACTCCACTGTAAAATGTCAAGCTTTATTAGCACACATAATAATTTACTTGTATTGATTAGGTAATAAGGACTTCTATAATTTGATGTAAAATATTTGTATTGAAAGCAGCTGTCTTTATAACAAATCAATCTTGAAACTCCTGTTGATAGTAAACTGTTTTAGATGAAGGAATGGTCTATTCTGTGTTAAGAATATCTGTGTATAGCTAATGATGTAATGCTTCATAATAATAAAATCTTCTAGAAGCTTCCTCTAATGATGCCTGGAGTTGCTGCAAAATTTCAAGCAAATCGAGTTTCAAGGCGGAAGAGTCTGTCTTGCAGAGGTGTTAAGTTTCCACAGTACAACTATCAAATTCAGTCTTTGCTTCACCATTCTACATAATGCCATTTTTGTTTGAAATTTGCATTTCACAAAATCTAATGACCTGATGAAGAGTTAAATGCAGATCAGTCATAGTTCCTGGATTGAATGCACGGAACTGAATGCGCATAATCACTTGAGTTGTATGCATCTTTGTGGTTCCCAGACCCTATAACCTTTGATATTCATCGTCTATATTGGGATGTAGTTGCTCTAGCCTATACTTGCGAAACAGGCACACTCTGCATTTTACTAAATGTTATCAACAGGCCTCTTGCCTATTTGAGAACACTTTATTACTGCCCAGTTATGCCCCATCTATAGCAAGTGTATATGTGATTGAAAGGCATAAGCTACATTACTCATACTGTATTGTGCATCACACAAAAAAAGGAAAATGTAGGTGCACACTCTAGGAACTAAGAACACTGGTAATCAAAACAATTATAATAAACTCTACAATTTAACAAGAAGTAAAAATTTAGGTTCTTAGTACAATTTGGCCAAAAATGTGGGCCCACTACCACGTCACGGTGATCTCATCTGGTGGATCCCTAACATACCTAATACTAACAGATACACCACGTATCTAATATTAACATAATACCATGCTCATTGTTGTTACATCTTGCCAGGACATGGTAATGGGCCCACATTTGAATGGGGCGCATAGGCATCTAAGATGCGTGCGTGTCTAGACCTGCACATGGTCATGGCAAACAAGGTACAATTGCATCTAAATGTAACCACAAGGAGCATGGCTACATGTATATTATATAAATAAATTCATGTCTTACCTATCATAGTGTCCATTCTAATATGTAGATAGCAAATGTAAGGAACCATACTGATTAAAAACACCTAGGGGCAGCTGGATATGGTGTCTAGTTAGAAAAGTTTCCACCTTCAGGTGTACATATATACACAATTACACAGTATGCGGGGTGGGAGCTGGACTGCACACCCTAATTTCAAACATATGAGTTGCTACCTTGCTGAGACTTGTAGTGCCACACAGAAAAAGGAAAATGCAGGTGCACACTCTAAGCACTGTGAACACTGGTAATCAAAACAATTATAATACTGTGCATGCAAAATTTTGGGAACAAGCACAGTGCAAAAACACACCAGATATGCTACTAAAATCAGCTCCTAATTCTATAAATAAAACTACAGGGGAATGATCACTTTATTCATTGGATTAGCACAGCATATGAACCGTAATAAAGTCAACTGAAACTGAATTGATATTTATTGATATACTTGTACCAGAATAAATATTACTACTAGGGGCTCCGGCCAGGATCCCGGCAGTCAGAACAGGGCCAGCAACAGAAATCTTGGGGCCCCGTACAGTGATATCTCTGGGGCCCCCTCAGATTTTATTTTGTAATTAATATATATATATTTATCTGCAACAGAATTTTCTGCGCTATATGAGACACTGACAAATTTAAACATATGTACAGTATATCTCTCCTTCTTCCCACACACACCACAGTCTGTCTCTCCCCAATGACTCCATGCTGCATTCCCAGCTCTCCCACCCCTTCCCAAAGTCCTGTATCCCTTCACCAATCCACTCTTACCCCTTAGAGAGACCCACCTGTACTGCACTTCTCAGTATCCAGACCCGAACACCGCACAGCAGGAACCATGTTGCCCTCGCACCCCACTAGAATAGGCATAGGAATCCTAGTCTAGTGGAGCTGACACCATCTCCTGTAAATGCCTGCAACAGAGCTGGACCTGGAAGAGCAAGCACACGCTCATGCCACTCAGTCACTGTGTGTGACAGGCTCCTGTCACTCTTAGGCTGCGGTCACACCGCTGACAGCTTACTATCCTACATGGGGCCCCTATGATCCTTGGGGCCCGGTACAGGTGTCCCCTTTGACCCCCCTGTCACCGGCCCTGAGTCAGAACTGTGAGTATACAGAAGGTGAGTATACTTACATTCCCCTGTCGGGATTCTAACCCACGGTCGGCATTCTGGCCATCGGCATCCCAAACGCCGGACAAACCAAACCTAACCCACTACTAGCACTGGCTATTTTTATATTGTTTTTCCTACTTGTAAGTGTGTGCAATACACATACAGTAACACTTGCATGATGAAGCAGGAATCTGCAATACACGTTGCAGCTATATTGAGGTTACTATATTCCTATTCAACCCTGAATTTATTATTATTTTTCTCATATTTTATTTTTTGTTTTTAGTATTTTATGTCCTTATTGTAATACTTATATTTTAATGTTAATTGCAATTACTATTTCAATTATTGCAAGTATATTCACCTTTGAATAATCTGTACTTTTTTATACTGTATATTGATTGTCTAATCTTAAATTGGATGGTCCATTCCTAAGTAAACGTTTTTTATAAGAACACATTCTAGATTATTTAAGTTCTTATATCACTCTGAGATAACATTACTTTTTCCATTACTACAGTATGAAATGGGCAGATAAATGTGCAAAGGGGCAAAGGAGAAGGTGCATTTCCATATATATTATGGATGTTGGGCCTAATTCAAGGTTGATTGCAAAAAAACATTTTCCTATAATGGGCAACACCATGTGCAGTGCAGGTATGGCAGATATAACATGTGCAGAGAGGGTTAGATTTGAGTGGGGTGTTTACCCTGTATTTAGCCTGCACGGAATCAAATAACCAACCCAAATCTAACTCTCTCTGCACATGTTTTTCTGCCCCAACTGCAGTGCAGCATGGTTTTGCGCATTAGAGGAAAATGTTGTTTTGCAATCAACCTTGAATTAGGCCTGTTGTCCCAAAATTAATGAGAAAACTCATTTTGTGATTGACCCCATTGCTGAGGGAACTATTGGTACAGAAGAATTCCTCTTAATGTTTATACTTCGATATGATCAAATACGCATTAATAAACATGAAACAACTGTAAAATAAATTATATCAGTTTGAACTTAGCTTTTGTAAAAAATAAACATGAAGTATTTATTGTACTTTATAATTATGCTATTGTTGTCCTTTATAAGGTCTTTGTAATGTTTTGTTTACTTTAATTCCTGCTGATAGAACCGAGAATGTGAAATTGCAAATACACAATTTTCACAGTTTACATTTGGAAAACCTGCCATGTCTAGTTTACCTTTGTTCTTTATAGCATAATAGTGTCTGCTTGCTGTGGCAGGCAGCCAGAAATTTTATTGTTTCAAGTATTCGTAGAAACATGAAGTCACTCTAAAGCATTGAGCTGGCACTTCACATTATTGTTCTATACTCAGTGAGTGTTCACAAGGAAAAGGCTTACTTTACCTTTAGAGCAACACACTGGTTTCTTATGATGTACTGTACGGGATATAGTTATGTGACCATCAGTCACAACACCTCCCCCTACATCCCGCCCCATGAGAATTCCAACAGTCGGCTTGCCGACTAGCACGGACTATTCCCACTCGTTGGCGTCCACAACACCCATAGAGTGGGAATAGAACCTGCAATCGCCATCAAGCCTGCAGCGTGGCAAGAGCAGCAAGCCCGCAAGTGCCTTGCTGTGCTCACTCCCCCCCCCCACCAGCATTCCACTGCCAGGATATCGGCGGAGGTATGCTGACTGACGGTCTCCTGACTGCTGGTCACGCATACCCAACCCTACTGTACTTTATGCCATAATTTTTGGTGCATTGATCGTAAAATATTTAAAGATAGAGACGGGGCGAGTTGGCCATAGGGCTCTACAGGAAGATACCTGGTAGGGTGACATGTCTGTGGGGCAGGTTTTGTGTGTTGTCATGTGGCCCCACCCCTCACATGACAGGCAGCTCACCGCACTCAGTACACTGCATTGTCCTCATTCATTCTGTTATTCCATCTCTGCAGTACAGCAACTCTGCCATCCAGTGATGCTGCCATGGCTACACGGTATGTTATACTGTACCTCTTGTGTTGCCCATGTCAGGCCACTTCTCCAAAATTTTACAGGGCCACTTTTAAGTCCCAATCCACCCCTGGTCTCACAACTGCAGCAAAAGATGCAAGGAAGGCCACAATTGCATACAATCAGGCCCTGTGAGGAGGATCCCACCCCACTCAACAGACCCCACCTCCTCATCAGACCACACCCCCATTAGGGCTGCTTCCATAAATTTCTTTACATTTTAATGCCAATCCACCCCTGGCTAGAGAGATCCTACAAGTGGTCACAGAAGAGGTGATTCAATTAGCCATGAACAGTTTTCCAAATTGCGACAAAGTCCTGCCATCATTGGGATTTTTACAGTTTTCAAAGTGAGTTTATCATGCTATTTGATTTAATGCTTCACACCGCAAATATTGGGTGTGACATTTTATTTTTTTGCAAACAGTTGCTATGCAGGATACCCAAGATTGTCCACAATGTAGGTGCCTGTAAACTGAGAGGAACGAAAAGCTTTATTTGGCCTTCTACTGTAATTCCTCTGTTCAAAGAAAAATAAATAATAATAGCTTAAAAAATATATAAAAATAAGAAATACTGTAAATACTTTAAAGTTATGGTATAATATAAATGATTGTTATAATAAACACAAAACAATTGCAATTATGTGACTACATTTTCTGTGTTTATAACAATAGCCTTTGTTTATCAGAGAGTGAAAAAAATGTAATACCACCTATGACAGGATATTTAACTGGTGCTAGACTTATTTTTTACTGTGGTTCCTTATCAGCTGTGCTCAGTCTGGTATCCATTCTTGTTGTAGTCTTACACAGGCCATACATCTAGACAGCAATTCCCTGATTCTCTAGCAATCAGTGCACTCCATGATAGGTTAATTCTCAGGGGATTGGCAAAATCCTACATGTTAAAAAATCTCTGATATGCCGAGTCGGTAAATCGAGGATTTTGGCATTAGCAAAACAAGGGATTTCTCCTATAGATACCTGATGTATGGGCTCCTAAACTCCTTAGGTCAGTAACAATGTAGGCAGTCTTAAATCAGAGTGACAGACTCCTAATGTTACCACTAAGATACTATTATATATGTTTATTAATGCTCATGTATTGCCGAGCAACATTTCAAATTTGTGCTCTCGTCCTTCAGTGCTTCCCTTTCCCTCGCTAAACAATCATACTTCAAGGACCTGACCTCCTACCAATCTTTGAACCCCTGGAGCCTCTTTGTCACTCTCAACTCCCTCTTCTGCCCACACACAACTTGTCTCCACTCCTCACTCTCTGCTCTTTGCCACTCACTTCACATCCAAAATTAACTCCATACGTCAGGACATCACATACCACCAAACCATCAGCAACCAGCAAATTAATTTTCCTTACAACCCCTCCCCATCACTCTTACCAACTCTAACATCTTTCTCCCATATATCTGTTGAGGAAGTCATGGCCCTCATCCATTCCTCCTGCCCCCCTCTACCTCCCCACTTGACCCTATCCCCTCCTGCCTCTTCCACTGCCTCTCTCTTTCTGCCTCTTCCCATCCTGGGCGTCTCCTCAATCTCTCCCTCTAATCAGACATTGTCCCCTCTGCCTTCAAGCATACACTCATCTCACCTATTCTTAAAAAACCCACCCTTGATCCACACACTCTCTTCAACTATCAACCAATCTCTCTCCTTCATTTAACTCCAAACTCCTTGAGCCTATTGTCTAAAACCGCCTTTCTGCCTCTCTTTCCTCCCGGTCACTGCTTGACCCATTCCAGTCTGGCTTCCATCCTCTCCACTCCACAGAAACTGCCCTCACTAAAGTCAGCACTGACCTCCTACAGCTAAACCCAAAGGCCACTACTCTTTGCTTATTCTTCTCTGCTGCTTTTGAAACTGTAGACCACCCTATCCTACTGCAAATCCTTCACTCCCTTGGTCTGCATGATACTACCCTCACCTGGCTATCCTCCTACCTCTCTGACAATTCCTTCTCTGCCTCCTCACATGACTTTACCTCCCTCCCACTTCCACTAGCTGTAGGTGTCCCCCAAGGTTCTGTACTTGGGGGTAATTCCAAGTTGATTGCAGCAGGATTTTTGATAGCAATTGGGCAAAACCATGTGCACTGCAGGGGAGGCAGATATAACATGTGTAGAGAGAGTAAGATTTGGGTTGGTTATTTTGTTTCTGTGCAGGGTAAATACTGGCTGCTTTATTTTTACACTGCAAATTATATTGCAGATTGAACACACCCCACCCAAATCTAACTCTCTCTGCACATGTTATATCTGCCTCCCCTGCAGTGCACATGGTTTTGCCCAATTGCTAACAAAAATCCTGCTGCGATCAACTTAGAATTACCCCCTTGGTCCACTCCTTTCCTCTCTCTATATGTCCTCTTTAGGTGTGCTCATTAACTCTTTTGACTTATAATATCATCTCTATGCTGATGATACTCAAATCTACCTTTCCTCCCTTGACCTCTTCCCTGCTCTTCTCACTTGTGTATCTAACTGTCTCTCTGCTATATCTTCTTGACTGTCCCAGCACTTTCTTAAACGTAACATGTCTAAGACTTAGCTGATAAACTTACCACCCTTCCACACAACCTCACCCCCCACAATTTCATTATCTGTTCATGGCACTACTACCTCCTCTTACTCCCAAGTGTGATGTTTTAGACTAATCCTTGACTCCTCCCTCTCCTTCAAACCACACTTTCAGTGCCTTTCATAAACCTGTAATTTTCATCTCAAAAATATTTCCAGGTTCATACTCTTTCTCACCTAAGATGCCTCTCAGACCCTTATCCACTCACTGGTCATCTCCAGACTGGACTACTGTTATCTCCTCCTATCTGGCATCCCTGACAAATGCCTCTCTCCTCTTCAATCTATCCTCAATGCTGCTGCCCATCTCATCTTCCTCTCTAAACTTACTATAGACATCTCCCCTCTCTTACAAGCCCTTCACTGACTCCCCTTCCCATTCAGAATTAATTTCAAGCTTCTCACACTCACTAACAAAGCCCTTACCCATTCCTTATCTCCCTTTACACTCCTGCCTGTCCTCTTCCCTCTTCTAATGCATGCTGCCTCCGCTGAATACTGTTTACCTCCTCCCACTCCTGCCTCCCAAGATTTGGAATGTGCTGCTCCATTTATCTGGAATTCTCTATCTCTGCCCCTAATACTCTCCACAAAACTTCAAATGGGCTCTCAAGACCCACTTCTACACTAAACCCAGCCATCTCTCATCCTAAGCCCTCTGTCCCATGCTCACTTTCTACCCCATCTGTGTCACATCTGTCTATGTGCCCCTCCCCTTTAGAATATAAGCTTTAACGAGCAGGGCCCTCCTCCCTCATGTGCTTCTCTGTCTCTTACTTCTATCTTCTTTTCAACACTCTGTTTGATGGCACCAAATCCCTTGGTTTTCTGCCACCCTGATACTTATTTCAGTGTCATCTGCTAATGCAGCTATCTAGATATACCCCGTCATTTTCCTATTTTGCCTTAAATTGTAAGTCACTGTTTTCTTGTTTTGCTTATTTGTTTATGTACTAGGGTGCTGTGGATCAGGGGGGTCATTCCGAGTTGTTCGCTCGTTATTTTTTTCTCGCAACAGAGCGATTAGTCGCTAATGCGCATGCGCAATGTCCGCAGTGCGACTGCGCCAAGTAAATTTGCTATGCAGTTAGGTATTTTACTCACGGCATTACGAGGTTTTTTCTTCGTTCTGGTGATCGTAATGTGATTGACAGGAAGTGGGTGTTTCTGGGCGGAAACTGGCCGTTTTATGGGTGTGTGCGAAAAAACGCTAGCGTTTCTGGGAAAAACGCGGGAGTGGCTGGAGAAACGGAGGAGTGTCTGGGCGAACGCTGGGTGTGTTTGTGACATCAAACCAGGAACGGCAAGCACTGAACTGATCGCAGATGCCGAGTAAGTGTGGAGCTACTCAGAAACTGCTAAGAAGTGTCTATTCGCAATTCTGCTAATCTTTCGTTCGCAATTTTGATAAGCTAAGATTCACTCCCAGTAGGCGGCGGCTTAGCGTGTGCAAAGCTGCTAAAAGCAGCTTGCGAGCGAACAACTCGGAATGACCCCCCATATGTGGTGCCATATAAATAAAGGACAATAATAATAATAATACTTAACACACTATATCTTCCTGCCACATATCCACTGAATGTGGAGCCAATTGTACATTATTATTATTATTATTATTATTATTATTATTATTAATAGCATTTATAGAGTGTACCCTGCAGATTATTTTATATAGACAAGTAGGCTTGATGTTGGAAATTGGTGGCCAGCCACTGGCCCTATCTCAATTTGCCACTCATTAGCTGCACATTAGCTACATGTTAAACAAACAGAAAGAGCAGACTCAGATCAATAGTAAAAATACCATTTAATAAAATATGCTATAATAAATGTCATCTTTTTCAATGTAATAATACAAGAAGATGTCATTTGGTACACTTTAAACAAACAAAAATAGCTGCCTCAGTTACATAGTAGGGATGGGTGACAGCTTGATAAAAGATTCAGGTGGACAAAACCCAGCCTTTGTTATTGTGAAAGTACAAGGTGATTGTATTAGAAGAGATGGAAAAAACTTCAGTGTTAAATATATAACAAAATGGCAGTTTAATAAAAGGTACAGTACAAGAATATTGCATTGGATGCAAATGAAACGGAGTGACAGAGCATCAGCAGATAGGGTGACATTTTAATACAAAATGTACACACATAAAACTCAGCATTTCTTAATAATATTTCAAGAAGATAACACCGAGTACAAATGAAACAGAAAGACGGAGCAGCAGCAGATAGGCTAAAATTTTAATAAAATGTACAGATGGGCAAACCCAGCCTTTTCTAAATAATAATGATAATCATCATCTACTTCTTGTTCTTTTTTGTTCTTTATTATCATCATCATTATCATCATAAGCTTTAGATACCGGTACTGCGCTCTTCACTACGTTCTTATTAAACTTTTAGAACAAAATGAGATGGTATATTAGAATGAAATATATAATAAATATGTAAATTAGGCTGCTATGCCCTGAAGATGGTCCCCTGCCAGGGTGGATCCCTATTGAACAACGAATAGAACAAATTTATCTCCAGGGCGCCTATATTGAGTGTGGCTCTTATTGCTGACTAGTATTTATTATTATTAGCCATTTTCTTGGGTACAACCAAATAAGAATTTCCTTGTACAACCAAATAACCATTCATCAAGTTTATTTAGAACAAATATCGTAAAAGCATTAAAACCTTTAAACTCTTTAGATTTTCCAGTCAACACAGTACATAAATACAATGTTTCCTTTAGTTATTAATGTGTGCCTTATTAAGGTCAAACTTTTCCATTAGCTTCAGATAAAACATACATACCACCCAACGCGTTTCAACATTAATGACTTCATCAGGAGTGTTTAGCTCTAATTCCAAGATGGTAATTTCTATTGGAGATGGTCTATCAGTGCCGTATGATGGTCGTAATGTAGTTCCTATTTGTGCTACATACAGTACTGTATTACATATTGGTCCAGCCAGATTGCAGAGATTCTTGGTTGGCTGAATGATACAGTCACACAGCACTGTTAACCTAGTGTCAGTGGGATGTGTGAGTGTAGAAAGTTATGTGTGGACTGTGGGGTGGAGCCAAAAACATATTTAACAAACAATGATGGTTAACAGTCAATGTCTTCCCACCACAATAGTTTTTATACTGATGTTATTTCATATTCAGCTACCACCTTCCTCTCAGAGAACACAGTGGCAACTGTAAATGCCAAACTGCTTTCTCAAAAATATTTAAAATGCCCACTCTAATATATATTGTAAACGCCTGCACCTCTTATTGCCATATCCCATGAATATGCGCTATACATCGCAAAACACTGCATCCCATAAGAGAAAACAATACACCCACACATTATCTGAGTTTCAAAGCTCATTGATGTATACATTTGTTTTTAAAAAGGATATCGATTCAATATATATTACAAAGTACAGTATACCTATAGTTACATGGTTACACTCACACAGTAAGCAGTTAAAACATATAGTTACATACAGTTACATGCCATTACATACAGTTTCAGTTACAGGCCAGCGATACAATTACCATTCCCTCCAATGCATCTTATGTCTCTCTCTCTTTGTAAATAAATACAGGAACTGATCTGGCAGCAAGTCCATCATCCTCTGAGACCAAAAAGTCACTAAGCTCCTGTGTGATCAATGTGTTATCTAGTTTCTGGGGGAGGGGTTCACGATGAGTCACCAGTCCCTTTGTATATGGTAATCAGGTTCAGCCTTGAAGACATCCAAAGGGCTGGCGTGAGTTTCCTGTTCATTACCTGTTTGGAATATCTATTGTTCTAATAAAAGTGATTTTAGCTTTTATACATTTAATCATAATTCCGTGTTGCAATGTCCTACAACTTAATAACAAGTATCAAATTAATCTACACATTAATCTGGTTGTTTTAATAGTAAACATGACTGGTCTATCTTGTTTCGTTCAAATAATACACATACATGACACCACTCCATCATATACAATTCTAAACCATCATGATGTCTGGTGCTTGATATTATTATAATTATGTACTGTATGAAATAAGTGTCAAATCCATCTCTGTGGCATGTCTGTGTAAATGCGTGTGTTACCATATATTGCTGTGCTCGCTGCGCGTATTTGCAAGTATAGCAACTTATATGTGTGTAGTTTGTATGTTCTCTTTATGTAATATTTTTGACTTTGACACAACCCCATCCGTCCTCCATCATGTTTGCAATATGTGAAGACTCACTGCACTATAATAGTATTTTGCTACAGCATTCAGTGTGTATGGTACATGAAAGTTGTGCATTAACTAAAAGTGATCAGTGGAGATGGTGCTTGGCATTGACATGCATAATAACAGCATGCTATTTAATTTAGGTTGGCAGTAGGAACTCATCGGTACCTGTTGGGCTCAGCAGGACAGTACACAATGTAGCAGCTTGCACCAGGGCTGCATCCTGCTATTGGGATCCTTATACAGTGCTCTGGGGCTGCTGATGTTTGCCAAGTCTGAATCTGTACGGACCTCTGTCTACATGTTCCTACTGAAGATTTGTGTGTGACCTGTTGGTCTTTGTCTCTGGCACTAAGTTAAGCTTTACTGATAGTGTGTCAATACTGAATGGATGATTTACCACCAAAAATATTTATTTTGAAAGAATCCCTTCATAGATATCGTAAGGGCCATAACTAGGAGTGTGCAAGTGGTACCATTGCACAGGCCACAGAAGCCGGCAGTGGGTGTATTTTTGCTTAAGATGCCTCCGAGTGCAAAGATGCAGTGACTGTGTGAATTGCATCCACCTCCAAATCAGCCCCGTTGTTCATTATTTTTGGAGTCTTGTAGCAATTTTTAAATCCATCAATCGGTGACAATGGCTTATAGTTTTAAAACAGGAAGAGTAATTAATGCTATACAAGCTTATCTTAGCATGAATTCCTATAGTTATTTCATAACTATTGGTCAAAGCCGCCATTGATCAATGTCTGTGACAAACAACGGCATAGTAGATATACCCCCTGGTGTTAAAAACACAGATGGAAAGCAGTCTCAATGCCGGCGCCAGAATCCCGACTAACGGTGAAATGTCACCACCGGAATCCTGGCTCCACAGGCTATTCTCCCTCTGTGGGTGTCCACGACACCCATAGAGGGAGAATATAATCTGTGGAGAGCGCAGCTCTTCACCATGCCCGCAGCGTGGTAAGTGCAGTAAACCAGTAAGGTGCTTTCTAGGGCTCACCCCACTACCAGCATACTGGTGGCCGGGATGCCACTGCCGGTATACTGACAGCCGGCATCCCGGCCGCCGACAATTCATACTGAACCCACAGAGATAAAAGTAAATATTGCATTCCATAATAAATGCCTGGGAGTTACTTGAAAACATTACATAAAACTAGCATATCAAACTCTTTGGGTACAGTCAGCAGCGTTATGCCAGGATACACAATAACACAATAATAAGGAAAAGTGGATGTGGGAATTGATTTAAATACTATTTTATTAAGAAACTATTCTTTGTAAAAGCTTTCAAAAAACCTCATTTCTGTATTTTTAAAAATTGCATAACAGGTCAGTTTTAAGTACACCTTGACTCCTACACAGCTCCTGCTTAGCTCTTAAAAATATGAATTAACATACTGTGAGATCTAATGAAGATATGCAAGGGGAAATAGTTTTTTACATATTAGTAGGATGGCGGTGTCTAACTTATGTCTGATCTTATGTATTAGACAGTACAACATGTTAGAAGAATGTTATTTATTTGAATGTCTGGTGTTGTTAAACTTGTGGTACCTTATATCTAAACTTGATGATGTACTGTAATTGTAACAGAAGATACTGTACGCTGAATTGTGTTGCTTTTCTTTCTATTTATTAATTACCATGACTATTAGGAATTATGACAAAGAGTCTCTGTTTCTAATATTTGCATCTTGAAAAGACCGCATTACAAAGACCAATCCAATATAGCCCCATTACAGCTATTGTAGCTCACAGATCTTGAGGACAGGAAACCTTTCTACTGAGTATGGGTGGGATGTACTAACACTAAAAAGTGTACTGACATCTGAAGCTTTCAGAGGATTGCAACAATCCCAATATACTGTATGTCAGACTCTGGAAAGTGACATTTTCCAGAGCTTGTACCCGGTAACCAACACCATCTACAATATATTCTTTTCACACAAGTCCCACAGCATGTCACCCTGGCTTGCGCATGTGCTGTTAGGTCTCCACGCATATAAGACTCCAGGCTCATAAACCTTGAAGTCTTCACAACTCATGAGATAGCTCTTGTCGGAAGAGCTGCTCCTTTCATAAGTATTTGCAATTATTCATGCATATGCCATTAATAAACTCCACTATACATGTGATAAGAGGTGTTATGTATTGTATACACTAAGTGATATTACTTATAACATGTTGGATGTGGGAGATATATTCTATTATTGTCTAAAGTATTAAAAATCCCACCAAAAAGGTCTCCCTCCATACAGTCAGGGAGTTTGGGAATGTGGAGCAGATTACAATTATTTTCTCCTTTCCTTTTTTTCCTCTCTCTTATAGCGTATGATGTAACTGAAGCAATAGAGAACAAGGACCTGGGAACAAGGAATGGGGGAGCATAAAGCCAGAGTCTACTTGATTTCAGGGAGGAGGGCGCATGCACTGAACCTGGACACAGGCCCTTTCCTCTCTTAAAATGCCTCTGCCTCCAAGATTCTCCACATGAAATTTCTTGTCAGCCCTCAAGATTAACTTTTTTTGTCAGCAATATCTGCAAGGCTCCTTAATGGTCCTTTCTCCTGATAGGTATTCTTATCACTCATACGCAGTATCCATGGCCGTTCCAGCCAAGATCAGTTCCCCCTATAGGCATGTTAAGGTGGGCTGTGCCAAAAGGCCACTGTTGATGTGGAGCCTGTTGCATGTCAACAGTGACAGTGCTGCATTTTAGACCTAATCTATCCCTGATCTTGTTTCTTGGATGCATGTGCTGAAAATAACATCCAACTGTGAGTGCATCTTGTTGCTACACTTGAAATTTATGTGTTTTTACACTTAATATTATCATGCAAAAACAGTTAAATTCTCTTGAGGTTGCATATCTATAATACCCACGCTGAACCAATGGAGGTGAAAGGATTAATGAGATTTTGTATCATGTGAAATGTGTCAGTGGAGTGCATGTGGACTTAAACATGAAGGCAGATCCTTATACAGTATTTTTTTATGTAATTGAAAACTCATAATTTAAAGTTTGCCATTAAATAGAGTTTTTTTGCAATCTTGGACAAAATGATGGGCACACCCACCACGTCCAGGTAATATCATTATCGGGTAAATTCCTAAAATGCTAAGGGTTCAAGTTTCAAGTCTAGGGCATGGGACATCCCCCAAATCAGCCCAACCAAACCACCCCAACGCAACACACAGTAGTTAAATACAGCAAGTGAAGTGTTAAAGAATATTAGATAAGTAAGTGCCGCTACCATATGTCAAGAGTGTTACGGGGTGAAAAATAAATGTGTGAAAAATGTTACATCAAGAAAAAAAATGGGGGGTAATTTAATAAGCAACAAGGTTTTCTTATGGCTCATTGATTCCGCCTGCCCCTGCCTATTCAATTATCTTTGATAAAATGGTGCGAGCTGCAGCTTATTGGGTATTATGTTTCTCCTGCCTAAGGCCGTAGAAACAAAACTCTGAAAACAGCCCAGTTTCTAGATGGAAATGGGATTGTTTCTCCCAAAAGCACACACGTTTCACTGAACCTGTGTGTTTTTGGCAGAGAATATATTTTTTCAGGCAGCTAAACTGGATAGCATTTTTTTTATTTTTCGCTCCTGATGTTTATTCTCTTCTAATTGAATTCCCCCTTAGATTGCTATAAAGTGCTGAAATAAATGTCACATTGTGATGCCTTTAGCAGCCCAGACAAAGCAATTCAGGGGGCCCACGCCCTAAAACTCAGCCCAAAACTGACATCCTGTACTCTTAGAATGTTAGGGACTTACTCGATGATGAGCCTACCTGGAGGTGGTGGGTAAGACTCTTACTTTGGTTAAGATTATTAAAAAAACACTATTTAATGGAAAAATGTATTGCAAAATTTATTGTAGCTCTAATTAGTAATATTTTAATAGTGCACCAGCATTCTTTCTTTTTGTGTGTGGCACTAAAAGTCTCAGCAGGGTAGCACTTCTCATTACATGTAGTTAAGGTGTGCAGCCTAGGGCCCCCCTCCCACCCTGATATATAAACTCATGATTTAGGAATAATTTATGCTTTCATGTCATATACTGAATACTGTAATATTATTCTTGCTTAACTAACATAATGTACTGTAATCAAAGAAATGCATACAGTTATTGTAATTATTTAAGAAAGTGAAATAATTGTAATTCTACTCAGATTGTGATAAGTGTTATAATTCAAGTAAGCTGAATATGAAAGTTACATTTATGTAAATTTAAAACCAGTTACAAAGTAAAACAATTTTTTTTAATCAAAAGCCAAGTTGCAATGAATGAAATGTAATTGTTTACGTTGACAATAGTCATTTGTTTTAACATTGTGATCCCTATTTACTGCCCAGCTCAACTCAGGTGCAACCAAGTGCTCTGTATGCATACAAATATGCTTATGGAATTGTTATTTTGCTGTAAAATAGCTTTAGAATGTCATGTAATTTGGCATCCTGACATAATTACTTCTTTACTGTATATTTATGAGGAATGTACTGAACATAAGTAAGCCTTTGTTACAGCATCAGGCTATAAAATGTGATTCTACATCTATCACCTGTGTATATAATTCTCCAGAACTTTACAGAAAAAGTAAAAGTAAAATGTTCTTCTTCAGGAAGTACTGAGAAAATATATTTGGAATTATAAGGGAAACAGTTCTTTGAATCTGTTCTCATCCTTTAGGGTTACAAATAAAGGTGTTTATTTTGGTTACAAATAAAAATGATTTCACATTATACATTTTACAATTTTAGATCTACACAGAGGTGAATTCATCCTAAAATCAAGTGCAAAGTTGTTTCTGTAGCAATGGTATACCAGTCACTATCACTACCAGGGCCGGCTCCAGGCACGTTCCTTAGGAGTGGCCGCACCTATAGGGTAGGTATTTAAAATCCTATTTTTACATTGGGGCAGAGCCCCTGGATGGATGGACAGATAACCCCTTTCAGATACAGCAGGCAGAGAGAGCTCCCCTTTTTCAGATACAGCACACAGACAGAGCACCCCTTTTACAGAAACAGCAGACAGAGAGCACCCCTTTTTCAGATACAGCAGAGAGAGCACCTCTTTTTCAGATGCAGCAGACACAGAGAGCGCCCCTTTTTCAGATACAGCAGACAGAGAGATCACCCCTTTTTCAGATGCCGCAGACAGAGAGAGCACCCCTTTTTCAGATACAGCAGATAGAGCACACCATTTAGATACAGTAGATAGAGAGAGAGCACCCGTTTTTCAGATACCGCAGACAGAGAGCACCCCTTTTTCAGATACAGCAAACAGAGAGAGCACCCCTTTAATTTACAGTAGAAAGAGCACCGCTTTCAGATACAGAAGCACCCCTTTCAGATACAGCAGACAGAGCACCCACCCCACACCACGCCAGACACAGTACTGGAGACGGACACATCAGTCCAGTACACTCTCCACAGGCAGAGTGAAGATAGCTCCGATGCACGGGACTTATATAGAATCCAAAACCCGCAAGAATCTATCAGCGGGAAGATGGCATCCAGCCTCGCTTTGGGATCTAAGTAAGGGGGGAGGTCCCAAGCTGGACTCGGATCCCGGCTTGGATCGTAAAGTTCTGGGGGGGAATTATAACCAGCTCGTCCCTAATTATAAGTCATGTTTACATTTTCTCTTAAGTTAGAATTTTTTTCCCTTTAATAGCTTAATAGAAATATTGATTTATATTGATCACAATATGCTATTAAAATAAAGTACAAAATATTTTAAAACACAATACAAAATTCATGTGTGTAGACTACAAATAAAATAGTCATTCTCAGTGAAGGGAATTCATAGTGAAACTGTAATCTAGTCATTGGAAGAATAATAGGACATGCCTGTTTTATATGGCCGGATAATCAGTTATAACAGATTCCAGTTTGTGCACTTAGGTTATTTTTCTAAATTACTCTCTTTTTATATATATACAAGTATTCATACAATTACAGATCACACTACATAAAACAAATGGCATTTTACTTTGGCCAAACTTTTTAAGAGACTCTCTCCTCTGCCAAAGGTCAAACTGTAAACAAGTAGATAAGAATTTTATAGTTTAACAATAGACCAATTGCTTGATTGATATCCAAGGACATTTTTAATACCCCTAATTATGTTGCACGGGTCTCTCTGATAAGGTCTTATTATTTCCTACACTCATTTGATTCATGTATTGCCTACTGATTTGTAGTCTCAGAAATGAATCACTGCTCTGTGTTTTGCTGCTGACCAGTGCAGGACTCCAAACTGATTGCAAACATAGCTTTGAAATTGGAAAAGCTTTTATTTTTTTTCACAATTAAGATTTCCTTTACTGTTCATATTCCATAACAAGTAAGCAATTAATAAAAAATAGTTTGATGAAATGTCAATCCCAAGCACACCAGGGTGATGCAGCTATTTCTACATACAGCAGGAGCACCCACACCCAGAAATAAAATAATAACACCCAAATTATAATACTGAAAAAGTTGGAATTCACAATCAAAGAATAGATGATTTTCAACAATGTTATAGTTCATAAATAATGTCCAATCAATCTGTTATTTCCTCAGACAAGTGTTTATCCTTAGATGGATAGGAAGGTTAGGCCCAAACCTAATGTTTGGTACACACTTGACAATATGCTGAATGAGCAATATCGTCAGTGTTTTCCCTTGAACTCACGAGCAAACAGTGACGTCATCCTGCCACCACTCCGAACATGCAGTTTTAAACAATATAGTCAAACTTTACATGCATGTACAGACATCAGAAGACCTCATTAATGACCCACGGGAGCGCGCATATTTGACAAAATAGTGTGTACACACTGGACAATGTCGTCCAGAAATGTCGTTATCATCCATATCGTTAATACAAATCACTTAGTGTGTACCCAGCTTAAGTTTGGCAGAAACATACAACAAAACAAATACAAGTTAACCTTAAATATTCTTAAATGTTACGCTTACAAAAAGTAATTTTCAAAAGTGCCTTCCATATTACACCCATATTCAATTAATTTCCAGATAGATTTTAATCAATTGCTGAATATCCATGGATATAATGATCAATCAGTCTTAAAGGAACTTTGGGGGTAATTCAGAGTTGATCGCAGCAGCAAATTTGTTAGCAGTTGTGCAAAACCACGTGCACTGCAGGTGTGGCAGATATAACATTTGCAGAGAGAGAAGGATTTGGGTGGGTTATTTTGTTTCTGTGCAGGGTAAATACTGGCTACTATTTTTACACGGCAATTTAGATTTCAATTTGAACATACCCCACCCAAATCTAACTCTCTCTGCAAATGTTATATCTGCCCCCGCCACCCCCTGCAGTGCACATACCTTTGCCCAACTGCTAACAAATTTGCTGCTGCGATCAACTCTGCATTAAACCCTTTATGCATTATAGGAAAAAGAGGAACCAAAATAAGATAATATTATGACATAGATAATTACTGTACATTCACATTCCATGAATTTCCAAATATTGTTCAAAATATTGGGGAACATAAAGATCGGGCCAAACACATTTTCAAACCACTCTTAGTAAAATGTCTCACTGGGGTTCATGGTAAATGACTGTGGTTCAAAATTCATATTTTTTACTCATAGGAAATTCAATTGCTTACAGGAAATTTAAAAACCCTGCAGCTTCTTAGTTTAGCTATTTAATTAAATCAGAGAAAATGGGTCTTTTATCTTGCACTTCTAGAGCAAGTGTGTTTTTTCCTAAAATTGTTCATTTTAAGAAAAAAAAACGCTGGGACTTGCACTGGGACCCAGCAGACTTACACTACCCCCCCCCCCCCCCCACACACACACACACATATACACACATAGAAATTATTAAGCAATTGGAAGTTTCTTATTAGCTCAAATAGTCTGTAAAACCTTTTGAAGCCATGGCCCTCATTCCGAGTTGTTCGCTCGGTATTTTTCATCGCATCGCAGTGAGAATTCTCTTAGTGCGCATGCGTAATGTTCGCACTGCGCATGCGTCAAGTAACTTTACTAAGAAGAAAGTAATTTTACTCACGGCTTTTTCGTCGCTCCGGAGAACGCATTGTGATTGACAGGAAATGGGTGTTACTGGGCGGATGTACGGCGTTTTAGGGGCGTGTGGCTGGAAACGCTACCGTTTCCGGAAAAAACGCAGGCGTGTCTGGAGAAACGGTGGGAGTGCTTGGGCGAACGCTGGGTGTGTTTATGACGTCAGCCGGGACCGAAAAGCACTGAATTGATCGCACAGGCAGAGTAAGTCTGGAGTTACTCAGAAACTGCTAACTCGGTTTTGATCGCAATATTGCGAATACATCGGTCGCACATTTAAGATGTTTAGATTCACTCCCAGTAGGCGGCGGCTTAGCGTGTGTAACTCTGCTATAATCGCCTTGCGAGCGATCAACTCGGAATGAGGGCCCATGTCTTCTGCATCCAGTGGTGGGAGCAGGGTCTTCTGCAGCAGCGGTGAGTATGTAATGTTTGTGTTTGTAAGTGTGTATGAGTGTGTGTAAGTACGTAAGTAAGTGTGAATGAGAGTGTGCATGAGTGTCTCTGTGTGTGACCCCGATGTGTGTGTGTAACCACCCCTCCCTCCCCCCGTGACATGTTACCCCCTAAGAGCTAGACGGGTGTGGTTCATCAAATCGACACTATCTAGGTCGACAATGTTTAGGTCGACCACTATAGTTCGACAGTCACTAGGTCGACATGGATGGCAGGTCAACAGGGTTTCTAGGTCGACATGTGCTAGGTCGACAGGTCTAAAGGTCTACATGAGGTTCTTTGTTTTTTTTGGTGTCATTTTCTTCGTAGAGTGACCGGGATCCCAAATTAGTGCACCGCGTCCCCTCGCATGGCTCGCTTCGCTCGCCATGCTTCGGGCATGGTGCCTTCGCTCCGCTACTGCTTCGCTCGGCACACTTTACCGTTCCAATCGTAGTCCACGTGGATCGTTAAGTATGACAAAATTCAAAAAAATAAAAAAAATGTGAAAAACTCATGTCGACCTTTAGACCTGTCGACCTAGCACATGTTGACCTAGAAACCCTGTCGACCTTCCATCCGTGTCGACCCAGTGACTGTCGACCTATAGTGGTCGACCTAAAGATACTGTCGATTTTCAGACCGGATCCCGAGCTAGACACTGGGATAACTGTTTATACCAGCAGCTCTTGCGACTCTCAGCCCCGGAGCCTCCCAGCAGCCCCGTCTCCAGTGTAAAGATGGAGGGGAGACCACCGGGAACCCTGGAGAGCACCGGGCAGGTGAGGATAATTCTCCTTATTTTATTTTTTTTACGTGCCACAGTGTTTTCAGTGCTGCATAACCATGACCATTTTTTTAAATGGATACCGCGGGTATCGGGAGTGCGTATAGTCGCAGTAATCCAAAATTGTTTACTTCGCTAAACCTTGCTTCCAAATGAATTCCCCCCTCAGTGTTCTTATCTGCTTGACTAAAATAAACAGTGGGAAAATAGCATAAGGATTATCTGTTACCATGGCACAAATTCAAAAGGAAAAAACCTTTTCCCCATATTCACATGAAATCTTGAAGTAATCATTTAAAATACTGACACTGAATAGTCAGGAAATAAAAAACAAAATAATGGGACAAAAGAGGTTATTAAAAGGAAAAAAAAATAACTGAGTTTTGACAATGGGAATAACGGCAGGGGAATAACTATTGTGGGTTCAGGGGGTGACATTGCTATTGGGGTTGTGGACTTCCCTGCACCTTGCTAAACACTGTTTGTTAGACCTTCAACATCTCTTTTTCACAGTACACTGCATACTGTATATACTGTACACTATAGAAAGGGACCATCTACAAACTACTTACCACAATATTAGTACTGTATTTTAAGACAGTCTATTGAATACACTGAAATGTGGAGAGTAGTTTGTATACATTGTCACTTTTTTCTACTAGCATCTCAGTGGAACTTGTGCAGCTGCAGCATACATGAGGTCAAGGAGCTAATCAAGAGCATGATAAACACATTCTGAGGAAAGCAGCAGCAGATTGAAAAGTTGAGGTGAGTAGCATTGGTGCAATAGCATCATCGGTTGGAACTGCATTACTTAATGAGAACTGGAGGCATCGTGTGGAATGATATGAACTGGGGGCACTGTGTAGCATAATGAGAACCGGCACTGTGTGGCATAACATTAACTGGAGAAAATACTGTATGTGGCATAATGTGAACTGGGAGCACTGGGTGACATAATGTGAATTGGGGGCTCCATAACATGGCATATTGTAAATTGGGGCACTATAATGTTGCCTCATGTGAACTGTTTGCACTACAATGTGGCATAATGTGATCTGTGGCACTGTGTGGTATAATGTGAGCTACAGTAGCACTCTACTATAAAATGAACAACCTCTGTGGTTAGAGGTGGAGGTGTCTCACTAAAAGAACTGGGGACATGTGCAATATGTTGTTATGGGCCCCACAAATTTCTAGTTATGCTTAGTATAGGTATAAATACAGTAAATAGTTCTAAGCAAATAAATTAAAGGTTAGATCTGGAACAAATTACAAACCCTAATATGGGTATAAGTAACTGTAATACTAATGAAGAAAGGCAGCTAAATTGTACTGATACTCAGACCTAAACATAAAAAAATACACTTAGCAATAATATGCCATAACAAGAGCTTGTAGTGTACTTGTAAAGAGCTTGTAGTGTACTTGTCAATATGCCAGGACAAGAGCTTTTAGTGTACCTGTCAATATACCAGGACAAGAGCTTTTAGTGTTGTTTTAAAGTATCAAATAAAGAATTTATTGTTATCAGCAGCAACATAATTAAATCAAAATATTTGAATCAGTTTTCAAATAAGAACAGAAAGACAATTAATATGAACAGCTTGAGGCAAAAATGTCTCAAAAAAGTGAGAAAAATATTCTACAAAAAAAAATCTATATGTACCATAGCAGCAGAAACACACACAGAGACTGCATGCCATCTACTGTATTTCTTAGATATGAAAAACATCTGATACAGTATCTGGGATAAAACAAAGGTGGCACGCTATTACCTTAAATTAATACTTCAAAAACTACCTTACTCATAGTGAACTGAGATTCATTAAAGAACCAACATACACTCACACTGATACCTGTTCATTTAACCTCATGGAAATAATAATAATAATAATAATGATAAAGGACAAAAGAAAAACATCATGATCAGAATTAGCATTATTAGCAAAAGTATCTGAATTCACCTATAGTAATAGAGTACTGGAAGGAAAAATAAGAAACAGACAGAGAGGGGAAGGGTTGCAAATCCCACCACTACATTTCCCTTAAGCACACTAAAAAATTACCTGTAACCATACCTGAGCCTATCTGGTAAAAGAAATTCAGAGAATTAGTTTACACATGTTTGCAAACACATGTTTAAGCTGCTGAGCTACTTCACAGCTTCTCTGATGTCAGCAGTCCTAACACTACACAATAGCAGTGCCCACATAGGGCCATGTAATTTGTCACAGTAGGCCTCATGATAAAGGCTATTACTAAAACACATCCAGACAGAGAGCTAACTTACCCAGGAGCCACCCCCAGGATCTCCCATTGGCATGACAAGGAACAGCATGCCTTCCAAATGCTGCTCCCATTCAATGCCCCTCGCACACAAGCAGACAAACAATGGTTAATACGCGATCATTCCTGGAGATAATTATGTTTCAGGTGCTGGAAAGGTGGAGGGGTCAAAGACAAACAGACAGAGAGGCGAGGGGTTGCAAATCCCACCACTACATTTCCCTTCAGCACATTAAAAATTACCTGAAAAATAAGAACAAATTAAGAAGATCCAGAAACACTCATGTATGATTTCTTTTTAGACCTAGCACAGAAACTGCCACCACCTGCCAGAAGAAAACCATTAGAAACACCTGAAGCCCAATGGGGCTAAATAGATTAAGACCAAGTGAGGATGAAGCACTGAAAAGTAAGTACAGAGGTGAGAAGCACTTACATCATTCAACATATACACATACATATCCTCGCACCCAAGAGCTGAGACTTGGTGGGGGAGATGCTGCACCAGAGGCCCTGTAACACTTCTCCTCTAACCTGCCAGAGTTCAGGTAAGTAGTAGCTGCCCCCCCCTAATTGTGCCCCTGCCCATGACATGCCCACACTGCATATTCCAGAAGGTATTATTGCAAACTGATTACCTACGTTGTGGTCCATTCCTCTGTTTCAACTTGGATTTCCAGTAAATTAGTCCAGATTATCTTTTTCTTGTACACACATTTTGTTTATTCATTAAATTGTCAATACGTTTTTTTTGTTTTGTGTTTAAATACTGCACAATGAGTTCTTCCTTTGTTTTTGCCATGATGTTTATGTAGTCTGTTTATGTGATGGGATAAGGACTCAGTATGGATTACCGGCGGATGGGATGCTGTCTATCAATATCCTGACAGCGGCATCCCGCCCACAAGAATGCCGGCAGCAGGGCGAGCACTACGAGTCCTCTTGCGGGCTTGGTGGCTCACTGTACTCACCACAGGATCTATTCCCACTCTATGGATGTTGCGGGCACCCACGAGTGGGAATAGCCCTGGTGCACCGGGATTCTGGCTTGCGGCATTGGTGGTCATTCCATTAATTGTTAGCTGCATTCGTTCGCTGTGCAGCGATGAGGCAAAAAAATGGCACTTCTGTGCATGCGTATGCGGTGCAATGCACACGCGCGACGTACTTTTACAACGAACAATGTAGTTTCACACAGGGTCTAGCGTAGCTTTTCAGTCGCACTGCTGACTGCAGAGTGATTAACATGAAGGGGCCGTTTCTGGGTGTCAACTGACCGTTTCCAGGGAGTGTTCGTAGAAACACAGGCGTGCCAGGTAAAATGCAGGCTGGGCAAACGCAGGGCGTCTTCGTGATGTCAAAACAGGAATTGAACAGTCTGAAGTGATCGCAAGCACTGAGTAGGTATTGAGCTACTCTAAAACTGCACACAAAAAAATTGCCGCCGCTCTGCGATCATTTTGTTCGCACTTCTGCTAAGCTAAAATACACTCCCAGTGGGAGGCGGCATAGCTTTTGCACGGCTGCTAAAAACTGCTAGCGAGCGAACAACTCGGAATGACCACCATTGTCGGCTGTTGGAATTCCAGTATCTGTATTCTGAGCGGTGGGATATCGACAGCCGGCAAATTAAATGCATCCCTGGGATAACAGTATTTCACCTAGCCTTGGAAGCCCACAAAGATACAGTACCATTCATAAGCATCAATCTGGTATAAACACATATTTTATTGAGTTCACTTTTACACGTGCAATTTTGCTGGTATTACACTATATACTTGTTATTCTGTACACTCATCGCAGATGAGCTCTGACTGTGAGGTGATCATCATTATTGAGGTATGCAGGATCCTACGTGTTGACAGATGAGCCTATACCTAATTTCATTTTCATACTCAGTTCTTATTTATAACTGGGTGGATATTAACTTTGTTCAACTTGAATGTCTTTGGATTCACCTGGGGGGCATATTCTATTTAAATATATTAGTACAGGGACCCAGTTTACCTAAGTCTGCCTGCTTCTCTATCCTGTTCTGCCTCCTTAATCTATACAACCCGGCCCTTTTTCTGTCCACTACTCTGTTCCTCCCCATTCCATCCCCCACTCTCTCCCCCTTCTGCTCTGTCTCACCCAAGACCTCAAACACATGTATACTTCCTAACAGTCCTCCTCCTCTCTGGCTGGGGAACCCCCTGCGAATGCGTGTAGGAAACAGACCATAGATGATTAATAATTTTCTATATACTACTAACATTTATATACTGTACTGCACACATATTCTGCAGCATTTAACAGAGAATATTTTAGTCATTAACATTACTAAATAATCATCCTTAGTTACCTTATTTGTAGAGATGAGCGGGTTCAATTCCTTGAGAACCGAACCCCCCCGAACTTCAGTACTGGAGCCCGGATCCGAGTCAGGCTCGGGTTTTCCCGCCTGACTCAGAAACCAGAACGAGGCAAAACGTTATCATCCCTATGTCGGATTCTTGCGGGTTTTGGATTCTATATAAAGAGTTGCGCATCACCGCCATTTTCACTCTGGCATTGGAGAGTGTAGAGAGAGGACGTTTCTCTGTCCTCAGTGTCCTGCATCAGTTCAGTGGTAGTGTCTTGTGCTGCATCAGTCCAGTCACAGTGGTGGTTTCCTCTGCTGCCATAAGTCCAGTGCTGCTGTATAAGTCCAGTCCAGTGTTGCTGTGTTGTGCTGCATGAGTCCAATGGTGGTGTCTTGTGCTGCATCAGTCCAGTCACAGTGGTGGTGTCCTCTGCTGCCATATGTCCAGTGCTGCTGTTTAAGTCCAGTCCAGTGGTGCTGTGTTGTGCTGCATCAGTTCAGTGGTGGTATATTGTGCTGCATCAGTCCAATCACAGTGGCGGTGGTGGTGTCCTCTTCTGCCACATGTCCACTGCTGCTGTATAAGACCAGTCCATTGCAGTGGTGCTGTGCATCAGTCCAGTGGTGGTGTCCCTGAGCTGCTGTATATGTTCAGTGGAAATGCCAAATATATGTCCAGTGATACTGCCATATATGTCCAGTGATACTGCCGTATATGTCCAGTGATACAGCCGTATATGTCCACTGGTACTGCAATATAATTCCAGTGGTATTGGCGTATAAATTCAGTCCAGTGATACTGCCATATATGTCCAGTGATACTGCCGTACGTATATGTCCAGTGATACTGTCGTATATGTCCAGTGGTACTGGAATATAATTCCAGTGGTATTGGCGTATAAATTCAGTCCAGTGATACTGCCGTATATGTCCAGTGATACTGCCGTATATGTCCAGTAGTACTGCCATATAATTCCAGTGGTACTGCCGTATAATTCCAGTGATACTGCCGTATAATTCCAGTGGTACTGGCATATAAATCCAGTCCAGTGATACTGCCGTATATATCCAGTTGTACTGCCATTTAATTCCAGTGGTACTGCCGTATAATTCCAGTGATACTGCCGTATAATTCCAGTGGTACTGGCATATAATTCCATGGGTACTGGCATATAAATCCAGTCCAGTGATACTGCCGTATATATCCAGTTGTACTGCCGTATAATTCCAGTGATATTTCCGTATAATTCCAGTGGTACTGGTGTATAATTCCAGTCCAGTGATACTACCGTATATGTCCAGTGGCACTGACATATAATTCCAGTGGTACTGCCATATATGTCCAGTGGTTATGCCGTATAAATCCAGTGGTACTGACGTATAAATATGGTCCAGTGATAATGCCGTATATATGTCCAGTGATTATGCCATATATATGTCCAGTGGTACTGCCTTATAAATCCAGTGATACTGCTGTATATGTCCAGTGGTACTGCCGTATAAATCCAGTGGTACTGTCATATAAATCCAGTCCAGTGATACTGCCATATCTGTCCAGGTGTACTGCATTATAATTCCAGTGACACTGCCGTATAATTCCAGTGGTACTGCTGTATAAATCCAGTCCAGTGATACTGCCAAATATGTCCAGTGATACTGCCATATATGTCCAGCAGTACTGCAGTATAAATCTAGCGAAACTAACGTATATGTCCAGAGATACTGCCGTATATGTCCAGTGACACTGTCGAATATGTCCACTGGTACTACCGTATAAATCCAGTGGTACTGGCGTATAAATCCAGTCCAGTGATACTGCAGTAATGTCAAGTGGTACTGCCGTATAAATCCAGTGATACTGCCGTATATGTCCAGTGGTTCTTGCCATATAAATCCAGTGGTACTGGTGTATAAATCCAGTCCAGTGAAAATGCTGTATATGTGCAGTGGTACTGCCATATAAATCCAGTGATACTGCCGTATACTGTATGTCCAGTGATACTGCCGTACATGTCCAGTGGTACTGCCGTATAATTCCAGTGATACTGCTGCATAATTCCGGCGGTACTGGCATATAAATCTAGTGATACTGCCGTATAAATCCAATGGTACTGGTGAATATATCAAGTCCAGTGAAACTGCCTTTAAATCCAGTGGTACTGCCGTATATGTCCAGGGGTACTGCCATATATATCCAGTGGAACTGGCATATAAATCCAGTCTAGTGATACTTCTGTATATGTCCAGTGATACTGCTGTATATATCCAGTGATACTGCCATATAATTCTAGTGGTACTGGCATAAAATTCCAGCAGTAATGGTGTATAAATCCAGTCCACTAATACCGCCATATATGTCCAGTGGTACTGCCGTATAAATCCATTGTTACTGGTGTATAAATCCAGTCCAGTGATACTGCTGAATATGTCAAGTTGTACTGCCATTTAATTCCAGTGGTACTGTCGTATAATTCCAGTGATACTGCTGTATAATTCCAATGGTACTGGCATATAATTCCAGTGGTACTGGCATATAAATCCAGTCCAGTGATACTGCCATATATGTCCAGTGGTCCTGCCATATAATTCCAGTGGTACCACCGTATATGTCCAGTGGTCATGCCGTAGAAATCCAGTGGTACTGGCATATAAATCCAGCCCAGTGATATTGCCGTATATATGTCCAGTGGTACTGCCATATATGTCCAGCGGTACTGCAGTATAAATCTAGTGAAACTGCTGTATATATGTCCAGAGATAATGCCATATATGTCCAGCAGTACTGCAGTATAAATCTAGCGAAACTAACGTATATGTTCAGAGATACTGCCGTATATGTCCAGTGACACTGTCGAATATGTCCACTGGTACTACCGTATAAATCCAGTGGTACTGGCGTATAAATCCAGTCCAGTGATACTGCAGTAATGTCAAGTGGTACTGCCGTATAAATCCGGTGATACTGCCGTATATGTCCAGTGGTTCTTGCCATATAAATACAGTGGTACTGGTGTATAAATCCAGTCCAGTAAAAATGCTGTATATGTGCAGTGGTACTGCCATATAAATTCAGTGATACTGCCGTATATGTCCAGTGATACTGCCGTACATGTCCAGTGGTACTGGCGTATAATTCCAGTGATACTGCCGCATAATTCCAGTGGTACTGGCATATAAATCTAGTGATACTGCCGTATAAATCCAGTCCAGTGGTACTGCCATATATGTGCAGTGGTACTGCCATATATATCCAGTGATACTGCCGTATATGTCCAGTGGTACTGCCGTACAAATTCAATGGTACTGGTGAATATATCAAGTCCAGTGATACTGCCTTTAATTCCAGTGGTACTGCCATATATGTCCAGTGGTACTGACATATATATCCAGTGGAACTGGCATATAAATCCAGTCTAGTGATACTGCTGTACCAAAAAAGCCACCTCTTCAGTGTGGAATTATTTCTCCACAAATCCGGACAACAGGTATCAAGCCATGTGGTGCCTCTGTAAATCTGTAATAAGTAGGGGTAAGGACATTAACCACCTAGGAACATCCTCCCTTATACGTCAGCTGCTGCGCATTCATCAGAAGTCAGTGTCAAGTTGTGAAACTTTGGGTAAGAGCATAAGCAGTCCACTGACTCCTAAATCCCTTCTTCCTCTTGTACTCAAGCTCCTGCAAGCCACACCACCAACTCTCTTAACGTCAACTACCTCCTCAGTCAGTAACGTCCGTAGTTCTGCAGGCCATGTCACTTCCAAGACTGAGGAGTCCTCTCCTAACCGGGATTCCTCCAGAGGATCCTTGAGTGGTACGCCTACTGCTGCTATTGCTGCCGCTGCTGTTGTTGCTGCTGGGAGTCGATTGTCATCACAGAGGGGAAGTCGGAAGACCACTTGTACTACTTCCAGTAAGCAATTGACTGTCCAACAGTCCTTTGTGAGGAAAATTAAATATGACAACAGTCATCCTGTTGCAAATATGATAACTGAGGCCTTGACAGCTATGTTGGTGTTAGACATGCATCCGGTATCCACCATTAGTTCAGTGGGACTTAAAGAATTGATGGAGGTAGTGTCCCCCCAGTACCAAATCCCATCTAGGTTCCATTTCACTAGGCAGGCGACCCCGAGAATGTACAAATACGTAATAAAAAGTGTCCTCAGTGTCCTAAAAATGCAGTTGTACCCACTGTCCACTTAACCAAAGACATGTGGACAAGTGGAACATGGCAGACTAAGGACTATATGACTGTGACAGCCCACTGGGTAGATGTATTGCCTCCTGCAGCAACAACAGCAGCAGTGACACCAGTAGCAGCATCTCGCAAATGCCAACTCGTTCCTAGGCAGGCTACGCTATGTATCACAGCTTTCCATAAGAGGCACACCACTGACAACCTCTTACGGAAACTGAGGGACATCATAGCACAATGGCTTATCCCAATTAGACTCTCCTGGGGATTTGTGATATCAGACAACCTCACCAATAATGTGCTGCATATTAATATAATAGATCCAAATAAAAAGGTTATTATTATCCAAAATTAATTTTACAGGCTTTGCCGTGTGTGTTTTTTTTTTTAGGGGTATGCTCTCCTGTTCCACTTATATTGTGCGTGTATTTCATCTGGGCAAGTTCCAGCACGCCCCATGTTGTTTGTGCTGCACACTTGTGTCGCTTAGCTTAGTCATACAGCTACCTCTGCACCTCTTTTTCTTCTTTGCATGATGTGCTGTTTGGGGCCTAGTTTTTTTTGAAGTGCCATCCTGTCTGCAACTGCAGTGCCACTCCTAGATAGACCAGGTGTTTGTGCCACACACTTGTGTCGCTTAGCTTAGTCATACAGCTACCTCTGCACCTCTTTTTCTTCTTTGCATGATGTGCTGTTTGGGGCCTAATTTATGTAAGTGCCATCCTGTCTGCCATTGCAGTGCCACTCCTAGATGGGCCAGGTGTGTGTGACGCAAACATTTTTTGTTCACTTAGCTTAGCGATCCAGCTACCTAATTGCCCCTCTTTTTTTTTCTTTGCATCATGTGCTGTTTGGGGCCTGTTATTTAAATCTGCCATCCTGTCTGCCACTGCAGTGCGAAAACCAAAACCAAAGCACGAAAGCGTGGTTTTGGCAAAACCAATCCAGATCCAAAACACGAGCATGAAACCAGAACCAAAACACAAAACACGAAAAGTGCCCGCCGCACAGCTCTATTTATTTGCACTGTAAATGTCTTTTTTTTCACTCGTCATTACTGTATGAAGAGGAAAGTAGGTCCCTTTTATAGAGGCCACCTAGATATTTGCATTTAATTGATAAAACTCAAGAAAAACTTTACTGGATGCTGTGTTGATTTATATTTCATACAGCACACTTTCTTCTACCTTCTTTATCTGAAAACACAGGAATTATCCCACACATTTTAATAATGACATCCTTTTAAGAAAGCATTTGTTTCATAATAGTTTTTCACAATAAAATATCATGGCATTTTGAAACCACTTAAATCTTTGTTGTACCTTTCATCTGGTTGCTAAGCAAATGTCATTATTCCGGTTTCCTTGTTTATATAGGGCAATGCCAAAATCAAAATTAGAAATGGACAGTATTTTTCAGACAGTTTTTGATGTTTTATGAACATATTCATCATGCAAAAGAAGGGGCAATGAGAATTTTTAGTTTCAAACTCTCACTGTATTCTTTTACATTTTTTTTTCAGTATTTATTATGCCCCCATCATAAAATTATCACTTTCAAAAACTGTTTTTTTTTTGTTGAGAAGACAGTTTTTCAGAAAGTGATAATTTCACCTCTGGTTTTCCGACCCACTCCTTCCGACATTGGCTGCATCTTATTGCCTGGGCTGCCCGGCCACAGAAAGGGTCACTGCAGCCGTGGCAGCATGTTAGGGAGCACTGCAGCCGTCATCACCCCACCCTCCCACCCCCCTTGTTCTAGTGCACAAAGAGATTCAGGGGCTGTTCGCCATCTCAGAATGGCGAACCGTTTCTTTCTCAAGCTATGAAAATAAAGGAAGAATCGACAAGATAGCTGCAGCACATTTGCAGTAACACATTAGATTGGAGGGCAGACCTATCAGGGTCCTAATGCCCAGCATCTGCACTTTATAACAACCTCCTTACTTCTGTGATATTTAGAATTATAAGATACTGTAAATCACAGAGCTTTACTTTTCTCTTCTACCTCTATTTTTTATTTACTTTTTTCAAATATTTAAAAATATATACTTAAAAGAAAGCTTCAAGCAAACATTATTTTTCTCAATACCTGCAGTGTTACATATTGTCCTACCCCTTTGTATTCTCGGTTGCATTTCCCCATTTTCACCTTCTCTACAAATGTATTACTCTCTGCAGTTTCTAGCACTTGACATACAACTGGTTATTGCCTTTAGACAAACATGTTGTCTTTTCTTGCCTCCTTAGCTTGATTGATGAAAAGTATTTGGCCGAGTAGAGAGTCAACAAACACTGAAGTCTACATCCTACAGTTCTGTAATATAGGAAGCTTGAAATGCACTAATTTTAACCTCAGATTTAAATAAACATAGGAGCATATTATGATAATCCGCATCTAATATGCAGATGGAATGTGATAAATTTGCCCAAATTTGCATTGCAATATTTTAATACATCGCAAGGATGTATCAATATCGCATGCAGGGAAAGAGCTTGTGAGAAAGATCTGCGAATACTTTCACCACAGTTCTATTTTACTTGAAAAATACCCTGAGCTTGTGACTGCACCACCGCATAAACATCCCTGCATTTAGTAAAAATAATATTGATAAATAGGCCGTATGTCACTAGAGAGGGACAGAACAGTGCATTGGCGGACCCCATAGGATAATTTGGGTAGATCCTTGGTGATGCTGCTGTATTCTCCTAGGCCCCCCACTGTTCTCTGAAAAAAGCAAAAAGATACAATTTCTTCTTTGCAAGCATAGTCTGGTGCATGTACCCTCTGTGCAGGACCACTGCATAGTCTGAAGAGCCTGCACTGAGGGCGGATGGCACCAAACAGGGTACAGCTTTGGGTGCCCATGAGTACAGGGGTAAGTTGGTATGGTTCCAAGATGGCTCAGCTATCCCTCTCTCATAGCACTTGTTTAAAGCACTCAACAATTACCTGGACCCAGCTAATATTAAGTGGACCTGGGCAGAGCAGGAACAGCAGAGGGGTAAAGGCAATATCTGTTGCTCCCTTTGCATTCCTTGTCACAGTTCAGGACCTACTTACTGTACTTTCCAGTCTACCTATTCCTAATTATACAGTAAGAGTCAAATAAAGACATTAACAGAATGAAAATACTGTAATTGTTTTTCCTTAAAAAATCCCACAAAAATATTTTATAAAAATTAATAAGATTAGATTGTAGACTTTAATTTACAGTACATTTAATTTTACATAGAGAAAAAAACAGTTCCTGCTGTTTGTATTATTGGAAATAACACAATACAATTGAGTTTCATGTAACATGACGGAAAAAAAATTATTGAAAAAAGCTTTATTTTTATTTTACTGTAATGGCTATGGAAACATCAAAACAAGCCACCTATAAGTTGATATGTTCAAAGCAGAACTACTGTAGCTAATTTAAGACATGTAATTTCCCACTTATCTTACATGAAAATAAATAAATAACAATGTAGGTGGTGATAAAGGTCACAGGCTTTTATTGATTAATGAACTCAGACTTACAGGAGGCTGAGAAAGCAAGACAGACAATCAGCACATTCTAACATAACATAGACACATAGGGGCAGAACATTCACCACAAGTTCAAATGCAATAGGCGAGACTGAACGTTTCTCAAGTACACATCCAGGTAATCTCTAAGGATGGAGGTTTTCCTCAATCCTACAATTTTAACTATTGCCACTGCTTTCATGCCAACAGCCAGGTTCTAAAGTTACCGCAGCACATCACTCATGTGGCTAACAGGAAGGTTAGTAACTGCCCATAAACAAACCTTCATCAGTTAATTGAACCCCATTTGGCCTGTACAGACCAACAAATGTGCAGGTACCAAATTGCCACACCACCCATCTGTAAACTTGCCCATCATGGTACTGACCTGCTAATGCAACCTTTAAATGTCAAAAATTACTATGGGGGACATGTACTAAGCAGTGATAAAAGTGGAGTAGTGAGCCAGTGGAGAAGTTGCCCATGGCAACCAATTAGCTGCTCTGTATACTTTTATAGCATACAACTTATAAATGTTACATCAATGCTGATTGGTTGCCATGGGCAATGACTTCACTGGCTCACTTCTCCACTTTTATCGCTGCTTAGTATGTCTACCCTTATGAGAATACGTCCAAACCACCAACGGGACAATGTCAGACCATATTATTCAAATGCCCATGTGCCTACCCTGAACTTTAGTCAGGTTAGAATAATTAACACACATGAATAGATCAATGTTCCTGATTTTATCCAAATAATTGCCCCTAAGTGTATCACTAACCACTTTGGTACACACCATTCCACTGCTAGTGACTAAAGCACACCCAGGAAACCAACAAAATGTTTCCTAATACATAGTAGAGAGGACAAATGAGCCAAATGTTGATACTCTGCTCAATTAGTAAAAGAGTTCCAACAAACCGTACAGCCTCTGGGACAGCAATGTGACATGTATAACAAAATGCCTTAATATTAAACAACAGTCATCAAACAAATAAATAACAAATACAGAGAACTAAATGTTAAGTACCCTGCAAACCACAATGGAACAAACGCAGGGAATGGAAAACTGGGGAGCACAGATGAAGGTGGAAATCATAAAAAAATTCTGGGCTGAAAACAGCTAATTTGGACCCTTAAGAGAAAAAAATAGATAAAGCCTTTCAAACTCCCAACTGAATGGAGGCAAGCAACTGCAGTCATGGGTTACTACATGCAGGGAGTGCAAACATACTAAGGCAGGCCACAAGTAATACATGTATACTGAGTTCAAAACCTGAATTGATGCAACAGAGCAGCCGTTTTGCACCCAGCATGGATTAGATTTAACTACTAATACTAATGATGATAGTACTGGCTCTGGATTAGCATATGGTACTAAGGGGGACATGTACTAAGAAGTGATAAAAGTGGAGCGGAGAGCCAGTGGAGAAGTTGCCCATGGCATCCAATCAGTATTGATGTAACATTTATAATTTGCATACTACTCAAGTATACAGAGCAGCTGTCTTCTCCACTGGCTCACTTCTCCACTTTTATCACTGCTTAGTACATGTCCCCGTATATCTGGCAAAAAAACAGGACTCCTGGTCTCCTTATGTGTGACTCAGACTCAGGCCCAGAGTTTCAAGCAAACTTAGCTATATAGTGTCAGATGGCATGCTGTGTATCAGCACTGGATTAAATTAAGTAACAAGAAACCGGTGGTTATTATAACAGAATTGCAGGTAATGGTACCTTCTCACTGGGTGTACATGTTAAATGTCTTCCTAGCTGCCTAACCAATCAAAGGCTCTTGCACATGTAATGGGCTGCAAAGACAAACATAGTTGTCAACTCAGCCAAAAATTGGCAATACAGTATCTTTGCAATATGGACAGTATTTTTTCTCATTTTTTGGCAGTGACATATTTAATTTCTGTGATTCTGGTTCTAGTTTTTGTTTAGTGATGAAATCTTCATTTTACAGCTGTTATCAAAATCACTGCCAGTTTGGGTGTATACTCTGCTCAGGGGTTCTGATGGAAACACCCTACTAAAGGGCAGATTTACTACTGTAAATCTAAGTTTGTCAAAGTCACAATCACCAATGTCTTTGACCAATGGATTTAAAATGGCAATAGAAATTAGTGCTAAACAGATATTGCCGACCACCTGCTGCGATCCCTGCATTCCTACATGCAGCTGCAGCCCCCATAGGTTTCTATGGGGGATGAGATGATGCCAGACCTACCAATATGCAGAATACAAAGCATTCCCAATATTGGCCCTTGCAGCTACCACCATCTGAATATGGCGTTGGTCAGTTGAAGCCTATGGACTACACATCAGGGGTGATATTCCAGAGAGTTCCCCAGGAACTCTCTCTGACAATGGGCAAAGTAAATGCATGGTCAGTGGGGTCCGCGCATGCACAGCACCCCTGACAGCACACAGAGCATATTGCAGGGATGGGTTCTGAATCTGTCCTAGCCTGTGCCGGGTGATACATTCACCTGATGTGATTGCATTCTGCAATGCAATCTTGGGTAGTAGAATTGTACCCAGATCACATTGGAAATGCATCTTTTAAAAATGACACCCCCCCATGCCCCATTTCAGGTGAACTGTAGATTTATCAGCACAGCAGACACTAGCTACCTTAGTGACACTGTATGATTAGGCTACAGTGTAGAGTGGCAGTTCTTGAGGAAAACACCAGAATCTGATTGGTTATACTGTAGGCCTTATTGTGTGTATTTTTGTAAAAATGATTAGGGGGAAGCAGGGAGGGGGGGGGGGAGTAGTTGGCAAAGAGTCTACAGCCTTCTAGATAGAGTAATTAAACTTCCTCTTAAATGGATTATGCTAACTACTGGTACAGTGGAGTGTCTCCTCTCTGACAATTCAGCCCCTTGCACTCTGTGGCGTGACTTGCTTCCTTCTCACCCCATAGCCGTTCTGTAAAGCAGCTCTCACACACACCATAGCCGTGCTGTAAAGCAGCTCTCACTCATAGCCGTGCTGTAAAGTAGATGAACAGGAAGATAAAAAAACACACATGTGTATTGGAATGTAGAGAGATAGGGGTATATATAATTGAGGAAAGTTAGTGTTAAGAATTAGGGGGTTTGCTATGAGGATGAAGAGGTTAATGATCTTAATAAGGTTAATTAATATGATGGGGTTCTTTTCAAGAGACCGGGAGAGATAATGGGTTAACAAATATTAATGCAATTAATGTGGTGGTTTTTATTACTAATGAGGATGAGGTAGTTAATAATTATAAATGGGTTAATTATGTTAAATTGTTTTTTTATGGTGATACTAAAAGAGTTAATGATTTATTTATTTTTGAAAGGGGTTCATTAACATTGAGATTATATTGCATAATGGTTACTAAAAATGACCTTTGTTCTGTATGGCACTCACTAGGATATTCTCTGTACTGTATAGCAATCACATTTTAGTGTATAGAGGTCTCTAAAATGCTCTCTCTTATTGTATTGTGATGACTGGGATGCTCTCTGTATTGTATAGCAACACAAGATTCCCAGTACATCTCGGAGGTGGTGATTTTCTCTTATTGCTTAAAGTAGATTCCAACAAGGGCTACTGTAGTATACATGTTGCAACATAAACTTTTTTTATGATAGTGGGTGGCACTTTGATTGTATTAGCCTAAAGCAATTGAACTCTTAAGCTGGATTCACACTACATGACTAGTGCTGACAATCTGATAAAGCGATTACAGTATCGGCACATACACACCGAGCAATTTCATCCTCAGTGTGTACTTTCACTTTCATCTCTTGAATGGAATTGGGAGGTTGGGAATAACATCACGTGTGCAGCAATATTATTCCCTCCTGATCTCACCTATCTATTTTGAATATTGTTCATTAGAATGCACCCTGTATTTTATATATATATATATATATATAGTTCCAGGAGTGGTCGCACTCGCACATAAGGATATATGACATCAACTGGGGTGACTCCCAAGAGGTCCAGAGTATTAATCCAGACGTCAACGTATAGAGAGACAGTATAAAGGGGCACTCACCAGAGTATTGCACGTAAAAGCATTAATTTTTAATTCATACTTATCAAGGTGATTTCAAAAAAGAGTTCTTTCAACGTTTCGATCCCTCAGGATCATCGTCAGGAAAATACAGCAAAAGCAGCATGTACAGAGAGTTGCATCTGTTCATATACACCATTGTCTAGTAGTCAATGCCTAATAGGCCTCCTAATATACCCACAGCACATGCAAACAAATCAACCTAATTGATCACAGGATTAATGAAATAAGTGAATACCTGGGGAAGTATAGATATGAAGGGGGAGAAGGAATACACAAGCCTTCTCTACAGAGATGGATCACCAAAAAAAAAAACCTATGTAATTGGTACTTACCCGGGACAAAAATGGTACCACATTTGTTGCTAATGCCTGTTATCAGGTGTGTTAGCGTGCGTTCCACTTTGTCCAAACAGGACACATCGTGTTTTTTGTGTGACTCACGGGTAATCCCCGCGTCACGGCTCGTGATAGCCGTGTCCATTCGGGGAACGAGCAGGAAATGCCACTCTGCGTTCCACTGAGCTCATTTGGAACGCACAGGATATCCTGTTGTAATCGCGTTACTTACGGTTACGATCTTACAGCGTTGCTACACAACGCTTGTAATCAGGACTCGGTTGTCATAGCTACAGGCAGAGATGGTATATACATATATACCCATCCTGCAAACTTTATTACATGCACGGTACATCCTAAATGCATTGTTGTTTGGCAATATAGAGCCACTTCCAAGTGACTAAATATAAATGTACCAATTTACAAAATGGGATTTTGATCTTGTCAATACTTATTAACCCCTTATCTAGGTAAAAAATGTAATTACTGCATAAATAGCTAATAGTGCTGGGGTCAGTAGGAGACCTAATAGGGGAAGTATATGTAACATTTCAGAGCATGTCACAAAAAGTACATTTATATCACAGCGTGCATAACTAATACAAAAAGTACCTACATACAATATAATACTAAAAAAATCTAGAATAACCCCTATAGATCATAATCAGAATGTATATAATCTTAAACATTCCACAAAGTGGGTGTAATAGAATAGATTTACATTTAGGTTAGAATTAAAAATAAGTGCGTTGGCAAAGTATGCTTAGATTTGAAAAAAACAGAAAAGAATTTCGTAACACTAGAACTAGATAGGCTCTTTAGATCAGCGTAAAAAGGCACTAAGAGGGTTGTTTTCATTCAAACCGTTGGGCGAAATTGTACCCAGACGGTAGATCCATCTTGATTCCAGTTTTCTAAGGATCAGCCCCCTGTCACCACCTCGTGGCAGGGGCGGTACCCAATCTATTATGCGGCATTGTAATGTGGCCAATTGATGTCCAGCAGTGATAAAATGTTGCGCAACAGGCTTATCCGTCATCCCTGTAGACAAAGCCTGTCTAATCGTCATCCTGTGGTTGGCCATCCGTTCCCGAAACCTGCAGGATGTCATCCCCACATATGCCAATCCACATGGACAGGTGAGAAGATAAATCACATGGTCCATACGGCAATGTAGTTTGTAACGTATTCGGATAGGCCTTCCTGTGTGAGGATGCGGGAAATTAATTCCAGGGACCATTGAACGGCATGTAGTGCATCCTGTGCATTTAATGCAATCTGGTTTCTGGGTCATCAGCCACTTATTGTCACTCACAGAGGTCGACCTACTGGGGTGCATCAGGAGTTGCTTGAGGTTTCTTCCTCTCCTGTACGCCATCATTGGATTACCAGTGTTAAAGGTGGTTAATGAGGGATCTGTAGAGACAATCGGCCAGTGTTTTTTGATCGTCTTGGCAACATTAGACGATTTCTGATCATATTGTGTCACAAAAATCATACGATCACCTTGTTTCTGTTTCTTTTTGCGTATATTTTTACGTGCTCTGGTGAGGCATCCTTCGATGGTTTTGCGGTCATAGCCCCTTTCAAAAAAACTTTGACTCATTTCCACCAGCTGTGTTTCTGCAACAACCGGGTCAGAGTTATTTCTAATGACACGCATAAATTGTGAAATCGGCAAACTGTTCTTTAAATGAGGTGGATGATTGCTTTTAGCGTGTAATATGGTATTTCTGTCCGTGTCTTTACGGTAAAGGGTAGTGCTTAGTCTGAGACCATCTCTTTCAATCATCACGTCTAGAAATTGAATCTTGATGTGGCTGCATTGTCCAGTGAAGCTGACACTACTGTCTAATGAATTAAGTGTACTAAGCATACTATGAAAGTGCTCCTCAGTGCCTCTCCACAGGAGAAAGACATCATCGATATATCTTTTATAATAAAGAATTTTTTCACCAAAGTTTGGAATAATATGCTTTGACTCATATTCATGCATAAATACTCCAGCGTAAATTGGGGCCACATTGGACCCCATCGCCGTCCCTGCACATTGGATGTAAAAGTTATTATCATACATGAAATGATTATGTACAAGGATAAGTTCCAATAACCTTGATAAGTATGAATTAAAAATTAATGCTTTTACGTGCAATACTCTGGTGAGTGCCCCTTTATACTGTCTCTCTCTCTCTCTCTCTATATATATATATATATATATATATATATATATAAAAATAAAATACTAATTAATAATTATTATTTTATTTATATAGCGCTCTTTCTCCAACAGGACTCAAGGTGTACAGTTGTGTACAGTTCTGGGCACCTCACTATAAAAAAGATATCTTGGAACTCGAAAAGGTTCAGAGGCGAGCCACCAAACTGGTTAAGGTGTTAGAGGCACTGAATTATGAGGAAATACTTAAAAGGTTAGTTTTGTTTACACTGGAAAAGAGGCGTTTGAGAGGGGACATTATTAATATTTATAAACACATAAAGGGACAATACAAGGTTTATCAAACTATCTGTTTATAAATAAAAAGCAACATAGGACACGAGGACACTCCCTGAGGTTAGAAGAAAAAAAATTCATACACAATGGAGAAAAGGGTAAGAGTAAGAGCAGTAAGAGCAGTAAGGATTTGGAGTTCTCTGCCAGAGAAGGTAGTAATGGTGGATTCAATCAATAAGTTTTAAAATGGATTAGATAAATTCCTAACAAAAAGAAATGTAAGAAATTTAGGCCCTCATTCCGAGTTGATCGCTCGGTAGCTGCTTTTAGCAGCAGTGCAAATGCTAGGCCACCGCCCTCTGGGAGTGTATCTTAGCTTAGCAGAAGTGCAACCGAAAGGATCGCAGAACTGCTACAAAAAAAGATTGTGCAGTTTCAGAGTAGCTCGAGACTTACTCCTAGCTAGCGATCACTTCAGTCTGTTTAGTTCCTGTTTTGACATCACAAACACGCCCTGCGTTCGGCCAGCCACTCCCCCGTTTCCCCAGGAGTGCCTGCGTTTTCATCTGACACGCCTGCGTTTTATAGCACACTCCCGGAAACCGGTCAGTTACCTCCCAGAAATGCCCCATTCCTGTCAATCACTCACCGATCAGCAGTGCGACTGATAAGCGTCGCTAGGCCTTGTGTGAAACTGCATAGTATTGTGTGAAAGTACGTCGCGCGTGTGCACTGCGCACCATACGCATGCGCAGAAGTGCAGATTTTTAGCCTGGTCGCTACGCTGCGAACAACGGCAGCTCGCAATCAACTCGGAATGACCCCCTTAATTAATATAACATTTTATAATACAGGTTGAACTCGATGGACATGTGTCTTTTTTCAACCTCAACAACTATGTAACTATGAAAGGTGCTTTACAGACTTCAAAAACAAATCACATAATACAGAAGATTTAAGTAATACAGCAATAGATAAGCCACACAGACATAAAAGAAAACCTTGAGCACACAGAAAGCATAATGCATGATTGGTGTAGGCATTTTAGGTAATAACTTCCAAGGGTTGTGTATTCCACCCTCACAAGGTACCAGGTGCAGCGGCCATCTTAGGCGCACTGCATAGGATTACCCAGGGTGGAATAGTCTACCGCTAGAAGAGATAACACAAAATGGGGAGATTGCAGAGTCCTAAAGTTCAGAGTACGGTTCCAACAAAACCATCAGGTCCATGTATTTTTCATCCCATCCACAAGCGCACTAGATGAGGCAGCTATGTTGGGCGCACTATAAAGGTTACACTGTGGGAGATGAGCCATACAAGGGCTACAGTAAATGCATGTATGGGAAAACTGACACGTGTGTAGGAGTATGCTATACCCTGCATGGAAAGATCCAAATACACATATAACTACCCGAAATTTGAAATCTGTGTTTACACCACAAGCGCTAATACAATATACATCAAAGATAAAATATCACCATCACGTCCCTTTTTGGTAGAATAAAGGGTTCCTGTGGCTAGATCTTCAATGTAGAATATCTGATGTGGGGTTTCCAGAATATGAAAGCATGAAAAAAAAAAAAAAGCCAATGTGTAGTAAATTCTTTTCTTTATACAAATAGTGGAATAGAAATGACTTTTAGAGGTCTGAGAGTGATTCTGAAGCATACCCCACTCACACTTTAGTCAGATAATCACAGGCACATCAAGGTTTCTTTTTGGAGCACCATAACCTCTCCCACTTGTACTGCATCCAGCGTGGTTATAGAATATGTCTCGTGGTATTTGTAGGTGATAAAATGAAGCGTACCCCAAAACTCACACTCGAGAGATAGGCGGTAAGCACATCAAGGTATCTTTTATTTAAAAGAGAAGTAATAGTCCACTAAAGCGTACCCCAACTCACAGTTTATAATATAGTGGAACTCCCGTAGCGGTATCTTTAAATTCAATTCCTGGTAGTGTACTCTTTAAAATAACAGCTTTGGTACCCAGAAGAACTCAATACCCACAAATAGAAGAAATGGGAGTACATAAATTTATCAAAAATACAAACAAAGCCACAAACAAATGGCAATAAGCAAAAATTACATGCAAAGGGATGAAGAAAAACAGCAAAGGGGAATTCAAAAATCCACTTAGAAAAGTACAAGATATAAAAGGTGAAAAAAGTAAAAAATTAATTAAACATCTTCCATAAAGAGTAATAGCTACTCACACTCCTGCTGTCAACGTGTTTCAGCCCTAACCTGGGCTTATAATGGAGTGTGGTTGTAGCTTGATATTTAAAGAGCTTGTGCCCAATCAGGAAATAGCAGGAAGTGACTTCATAATTAATCACTTTTTAAAATCACTTTTTTAAATCACTTTTTAACTTTAATCCTCTTTGCCGTTTTAACAAAGATTAAAAAAAAATAACCAACATTTCAATCTCTAATGTTACGGATGGGATTACAAAGATATACAACAAAATAAAACTAATCAAATACACGGACATTATCGCCGGGCGGAAGTTACAGCTGCAGGACTTATGGGAAATAGAGTCCTCATAGGTACAGAACGAACGAAAGTTGTCAAAGGAAAGTCCAATACCGAAGTACATGGGAACTGTAGTCCTCTAGTCACGTATCGTTCCCGTCTGTCCGACCGGAAGTCATCATACCCGGAAGTATAGCAGTTCCGATTGTAGGATTTGTGGGAGATGTAGTTTTCAACAAAAATGTTCGTTCCCAGAGATAGCATGCAATATGAGTGAAATCCCGCAGCATATAACTAAAACGGTAGAGATTTATTAAAATCCGCCTAGAAGTAAACATAGGAAGATAATACCCAAAGGACTAAAAATAAAGAAAAATCTATCACATTACAATAGCAACATTCCATTCATAGCCAAGTGGAACGAAATACTAGATACCTGTTCTCAATCACTCATTACACTATTGATTGATACACAGAAGGAGGAACAAGGCCACCTAGAAAAAGAGATTGACGACTTTAATATAAAACTACAACCATTTGAGCAAGATGACGAATTCAAGACACTAGTACATCTCACATTGACCAAAATAAAACAGGGAGAAGACAGAATTGTAACCACAAAGAAAAACAACATATTAAGGGACAAATACGGGATTAAGGACAAATCCCGCACAAAGACAAACAAATCCACTAATAAAATTACCAAATATATCAGCCCAACCAAGGACAATTCACTAGGCAGATACAGGCAACTTACACAACGCATCAATAAGAACACTACCCCCAAACCAAACACACCTTTTTATAAGAGATTAAAGTTAACGTATCAACAGTACATGACCAGACTCCATAATACCAAAGACATCGACACAATAAGGAATCCAGACATCATTGATCTTGACAACCTATCTACAATCAGTTCGACCACTGACATTTCATTTTCTCTACATGACTTAGAGGATGATATAGAACTTGAGACAGCGCGACACTCACTAGAACAAGGGTGGCGTGACATACAGCCATTGCTTACATTCCAATCAGAAGAATTACACACAACCAAAACCGGGACCGGACTCAATTTAGTTAATTCAACAGACAAATCATGTGCCAATCAGCATTTTTTAGATCATGAGACGGGCCCACAAGTGGAACCCGTCACAACACAGAGGAAACAAAGGAAGAGGCAGACGAGGATGTAGAGGGGGACAAAGTTGCAAAAAGACAGGACCAAGAATCAACATCACTCCAGAAAAAGGAATTTTTAACCTTAGCAACACAACATTAAGCAAGAACCACATCAGTGCACTGGATAAAAGCCTTAAGTTTGCCCCAACAACCAACATGAATAAATGTAACACATATTTGGACATTCAGAAATTTACACGCAAACTCACCCTTAAAAAATTCTTCCAACAGACACCATTACCACAGCACAAACCACCAGTCATAGACATATACAAACATACCGAACATCGTCCAGCATCCACCTTCTACCCCAGTTATGTAAGGGGAAAACAGATAGAGACATTCACCAACATGATTCAACATGACATACTGAAAATCTGTGATCAACCATCAAGGCACATGAAAAACATGACAAAAGCTGAACTCAAAGCACTCGCGGACCTAAGTAAAGATGCGACTATTGTAGTGAAACCAGCCGACAAGGGAGGGGGAGTAGTTGTTCTAAACAGTGAGGATTATCTTAAGGAGGCACATAGAATACTCGATGACACCATCACGTATAGGATATTGCCCACAGACCCTACAGTCAAATTCCAAAGAGAACTCCGGTCACTCCTCAGGAGAGGCTTGGACACAGAGATCCTGACACCAAAAGAACTTTCATTTCTAGACACATCACATCCAATAATCCCAGTATTTTATTATCTTCCTAAAATACACAAAAACAAGCAAAACCCACCAGGTAGACCGATCATATCTGGAATTAATTCACTCACCTCCAACCTTTCTCAGTATATAGACACTTTTCTACAACCATATGTAGCAGCACAACCATCACATCTAAAAGATACAACTGATATAATGAACACATTACAGGAAATCACATGGCAGGAAGACTACTGGCTAGTCACATGTGATGTAACATTACTATATCCAGTGATAGATCATGGTCAGGGCATCTCTAGCATACACTACTTCTTAACCAAAGATGAAACAATGGCACCAGCTCAGAGAGATTTCATCATAGATTGCATACAATACATACTCACCCACAACTACTTGTGGTTTGAAGATGATTTTTACAGGCAGGTTACCGGCACAGCCATGGGTACGAGGTTCGCGCTGAGCTACGCAAATCTTTTCATGAGCCATTGGGAGGGCCTCTCCATCTGGTTCATGTCGGAGCTCGGCGCGAGCCTCGTCCTGTGGTCCAGATTCATAGATGATATATTTTTATATGGAAAGGGAGTCAAGCATCACTCAAAAACTTTTTAAGTTACATTAACAACAATGATCAAAACTTACAGTTCACCACCAGTTTTAGCAAAGAAAAAGTTGAATTTTTGGATCTCAATATGTTCATAACAGACAATACCATCCACACAAATACTTTTCACAAACCAGTAGACGTGAACAGTCACATCCTTACATCTAGTGGCCATTATCACAACTGGCTGAAGAACATCCCCACAGGGCAGTTCAAACGTTTACGGAGGAACTGCTCACGCCTGACAGACTATGATACACAGGGACAAAATCTAAAGAGTCAGTTTATAGAAAAGAAATATGATAGTGTCACTATTCAAGAAACATTCAGAAAAGTACGAGAATTGGATAGAGAACCACTGTTACAATATAACCACAAGCAGAAACAAGTTCAAGATGACAACATATACTTCATCATGCAATATTCCAAGAATTCTCATCAGGTTAGAAAGATCATTAACAAATACTGGCCCATTTTGTTACAAGATTAAACACTGGCAGATGTCCTACCACCAAAACCCAAAGTAATATTTAGAAAGGCGCCAGACATTAGGCAGAAAATTGTGAAGAATCAAATTGCACCCAAAACACAGAAACAGACTACCATCGACAAAATTGACATGAAAGGAGGTTTTTACTATTGTGGCTCATGCAAAGCATGCACGACTACTAGAAGCAGGAGTACCAAACCTGTTCATAAAGTCACATCCACCTCAAACAAGAAAACAATGCACATCAGAACCATGGTGACTTGTCACATCAAGGGAGTGATATACATGCTTGAATGCCCATGCCACAAGCAGTACATAGGGAGGACAGTCAGACAGCTTAAGATAAGGTTAAGCGAACAAATTCGAAACATAACAAAAGGGTCAGAGGAACATCCATTATCTAAACACTTTAAACAATTCCACAACAGCGACCCCACATTACTCACATTCATCGGATTAAAAGAAGTGAAACCAAAATGGAGAGGGGGTGACTACATTCACCACATAAATAAAGAGGAACTAAGAGTTATGATCGAGATGGATACTTTAGTACCCAAAGGGCTCAATTTTGATAATGAAGTCAGATCCATTATTTGCAAATGAGAATTAACATCCATACATTATACCTGCTATCAATTATCTGTGATCAATCAAATATCTATGATTAAACACTTTTAATTTTTCACTTTCATGCATATTTATTCAGATTCATTGATCAAGTTAGTACCTTAATAGAGGATACATTACAGAAAATGGAACATCATAGTCAGAAACTAATTAATTCGACATATATTATATTTCATTGGATAAGGCACATGATTGACAGAATTAAAAACCAACCAAGGACAGCACAGGATTCAATACATGTGAACACACTATATATATCCCTATTTGCCGTGCAATGTGATTGACAAGAGCAGCAACCTATTACCACATGGAGAATGAGAACCAATCAGAGCGAAGATATTACACACTAGGCTATTTAAATTCATCACAGGAGAGATCCCCATATACTTCTCTCCCAGAGGAAGAACCCCAAGGGCCGAAACGCGTTGGTGCACTCCATAATTATGACCCACAACAGCGGCACGATTAAGAAGAAGCAGCGGCACCCGAGATGGCACCCGGTCACGTGACTGAAGACCAGGAAGTGATTGCGGGCCACGAGCGGCAGAGAAACATCGGGGAAAAAGCTTGTGTTTGATGCGGTTAGCTGCGGAGGAGGAGAACTAAGGTGAGTCTCTGTAGGTGGAGTGAGTGCAGCAACGAACCGCTCTGAGAGCGGCCGTTGTGCGCGCATCACCTTCAAGACAGGCACCGAACCCGGGCTGACCGGCCTCCGGCATGTGAACGAACACAGTCACATTGCCGATGGCAGGAGCTAGGGGACGGAAGACCAGTCCGGAGTCCCCCTTTCGATTACACCTCCACAAACGGTCTTAACTAAACACCAAGCACGGCTTATATCCCACAAGTGCACTATTTCACATACAGATCAGCGGGATGCCACGGTCTGGCTTTTAAACAAACTGACTCTTTTTTCTCTCTCTTTTTCTTTTTTCCTTTCCCTCCCCCCTTGTACTGGACAAAGTTCATTTAATCATAAGAAGCAATTGCGTCCCTGGACTATCCTTACAGTGCTTAAGAAAGCCACTTACAGCGCAGCACGATCACTGTGTTAATTTTGGACAATTGACCTAACAGAGACTCAGAACTTTGCTAATAACAACAACCATTGCATTTATAATAAACATATTTTTGCAACGTATACATTATTGCATTATTGATAAACATACATATGCATTTATAACCAGCAATCAGGGTTGAGCGCAGTGTAATTATATTTTTGTTACTATTAATTATAACAAGAGGGACCGACTTGTTACACACTAGCAGCACTCCCCGTAATGTAGTGTACCTCTGTGCGCAGTCCGCCCACCCTTTGTTTCTAAACATAGAATAAGTCTTTGAAATGACAAAACGGAAATTGCATCTAGCTACCATAAATACAGATGAAAATCAAAAACCTTTAAAAGTTTGAACATAAAGCTATAGATGGACTAAATTTGATATTTTTACAATAAGCATTTCTAGTCACTTTTTTATACATTAAATGGTTTGGTAAGATATGCACATAAACCACTTTAACTCAAAGTCACTGTTTAAACCTGAAGGATACAAGGTATTGTAGTTGAAGATATAATTCATCTCAGTTTTTGCTAGGGTAATTGCTGTTTTATTGTTCCTCTTAGTTCCCTTTATGTGTCTAAGACCATAAAAAACAGTAATGTCCGAAATACAGCAATCGTGTTTCAGTTTGAAGTGAGCGTATAGGGAATGCGTCTCCAAACCATTTTTATTATTTCTAATATGTTCCCCTAGCCTAATTTTAAGGGGTCATGATGTGTGTCCTATATATGTTAGATTGCATTTACAATTAATGGTGTGGGATCAGTACGTAATCCCGCTGGACGGGATCCCGGCGGTCAAAATCCCGACGCCGGAATCCTGACGCCGGAATCCCGACCACACAATCCCGACAGGCGTGGCTAGCGGAACGTAGCCCCTTGCGGGCTCGCTTCGCTCGCCACGCTGCGGGAACGGTGCCTCGCTACGCTCGGCACACTATTATATTCTCCTTCTATGGGTGTCATGGACACCCACGGAGGGAGAATATGTCGGGATTGTGGCGGTCGGGATTGTGGCGGTCGGGATTCCGGCGTCGGTATTTCGACCGCCGGGATCCCGTCCAGCGGGATGTTGACCGCATTCCAATGGCGTACACTACATTTTTAGTATCACAAGTCATAAAATCCCTTATCTCTATTGTTTTCTCATTAATGGATACTTTTTCAATTTTGCTTCATCCTCCACTTTTGATATTTCTGCAGCCAACACAACAGCCGCATCTGAAAAAACCCTTCGAAACTATCCCAGATGTCGTGGATGCAACATGAAGGGCACTGGAAACCAATTTAGACATCAAATTTGGAGCCCTATGGTAAATGTGAACCGGTTTCTCTGGAATGATTCCGTTACAAATGCCCATTCATATTTTTTATCTCTTTCCCTTTTCATGTTGTTTTTCTTGAGGAGATACTGACATTCCACTATACTCACATTTTCCATGACCTTAGCTATTTTGTCTTTTTTGTATCCACATGCTTCAAATTTTTGTGTTAAAATAGTAGCTTGTTGTTGAAAGGTAGCATTATCACTGCAATTTCTTTTCAACCTTTTTAGTTGGACCACAGGGATGGAGTTAAGCCAACTCTCATGGTGACAACTTTCCATTGAGATATATGCACCAAAGTCGGTGGGTTTAAAAAAAAGTCTTTATATTAATCTTCCCATCATTTATATACACTGTTATGTCAAGAAAGTTGACTGTCAACTGATCAATATAAAAAGATAGATTAATGTTTCTATTATTAGAATTCAAGGTGAAGCAGAAAACATTCAATGAGTCTGCATCTCCACGCAAGACAAAAAAGATGTCATCAATATAGCAAACATAGGACACCAGGTCCATCCCGAGCACACCACCAGACCAGATGACTTTGGTCTACCACAGCCCCATAAAGAGGTTGGCGTAGCTCGGAGTAAACCTGGTGCCCATCACTGTCCCAGTTTTCTGGAGATAAAACAGGTCTTTGAAAAGAAAAAAAAATATTCTCCAGGATAAACTGTATGCCTTCTACAGTAAAATCCTTTATATCATCTGAAAAATCTGATTGATTCAAAAAGTGTCTAACTGTCTCTATACCCTGTCTATGATCAATAATGGTATAGAGAGAGGTTACATCCGCAGGGACCAAATAATTTCCCTCCTCCCATTTAATGGCTTCCAAGGTTAACAGGAAGTCTTTAGTATCTCTGAGATGGGATTTGTTAGATAATACCAGAGGCTGAAGGATATAGTCGATAAGTTGTGACACGTTGGCCGTAATGGATTCCACACCTGATATTATCGGTCTCAAAGACTTTTGTGGACCTTAGGGAGAATATAGAGTACGGGGACGATTGCATTCTCCATCAGAATAAAGCATGCTTCCTTTTTACTCAAAGTACCCTTTTTTCATATTTCTCTATTAATAGCACTTCCTGCTATTTCCTGATTGGGCACAGGTTCTTTAAATATCAAGCTACAACCACACTCCATTATGTCTTGATAAAGGCCCAGGTTAGGGATAAAACTCGTTGACAGCAGGAGTGTGAATAGCTATTACGCTTTATGGAAGATTTTATTTATTTTTTTACTTTTTTCATCTTTTATATCTTGTACTTTTTAAAGTGGATTTTTGAATCCCCTTTGCCATTTTTCTTCATCCCTTTGCATATGATTTTTGCTTATTGCAATTTGTTTGTGGCTTTGTTTGTATTTTTCATAAATTTGTGTACCCCTCTTTCTCCTCTTTGTGGTGATTGAGTTCTTCTGGGGACCAAAGCTGTTATTTTAAAGAGTACACTACCAGGAATCGAATTTAAAGATACCGCTATGGGAGTTCAACTATATTATAAACTATGAACTGGGGTATGCTTTAGTGGACTATTACTTCTCTTTTAAATAAAAGATACCTTGATGTGCTTACTGCCTATCTCTTAAGTGTGAGTTTTGGGGTATGCTTCATTTATCAGCTACAAATACCATGAGACATATTCTATAACCACCCTGGGTGCAGTACAAGTGGGAGAGGTTATGGTGCTCCAAAAAGAAACCTTGATGCGCCTGTGATTATCTGACTAAAGTGTGAGTGGGGTATGCTTCAGAATCACTCTCAGACCTCTAAAAGTAATTTCTATTGTCGAAGTCGAAAAATATTGCAATACACACATCACGTACAAACTACACACAGATGGCCTTCGTGCGCGTACTTATTCTTCTGTGCGTGCACATATTCGCAATTTGCATATGGTCGCTCCCGCGGTCCTGCGCATTAGCGCGTGGTATGAGTAATTACAGTAATGTTTGTTTTCGCATGGAAAAGCCATAAAAAAACATTACATATTTAATCCAAATCGTGCACAATGTACACATAGTCTCCCTGCATCGCACCAGCAAGTCACAACAGTTTAAATGGTATCAGAACAAAGGGATTCACCTTTACAGGATAGGAGGGGACAGAACAAGGTTATAAGGTGGTGTTTGGTATCCAACTGTAGGGTATATTAAGGGCAATATTCTGGTGTTGGTTTGCAGAAAATCACATGCTACTGTGAATAGTTATGCGCAGGAGCAGACTATAAATATAAACTGTATTTACTGTACATTTGTTATGCGGCGGGAACCCAGAAGAGACCACCTACAAGTGCATCTGGAACAGACATCACCCACCTATTCAAACCAACCTATGACCTCTCCTGTACTGTAAATGAATTGTGAACTTTGTGACCCATATAGTTTTTTTATACGCTCCGGCTGAGGTTTCGCAGCTTGGGATTCGATTCCAGTGGTCGTAGGGCGGATAGGTAACAAGTGCGTTTGTGGGTGCGATATATAGCGCAACTTGATAACCCTTTTATGAGCTTTTGCGTAAAATTGTGGTATCATTAGCGCTGTGTAGAGCATACGCAAGCGTGATTTGTGTATAAAAAGTGCATAGGGAGTTTTCGTTAGTCTCTCTCAGGAAAATCTCCAACAACAGATATTTACTGGAAATGGTAAGTTACTCCTAAAAACTTCCAGTAAATATAGGTCAATTAGGGGCCCTAAATTCGGTACATTGCCTTCGCTATCGACAGTGTATGGTAGTACCGGCCAACGTGGGCGAGAGTGAGTGGAAGCGCTCAGAGAACTTTCACCGTGGCCTTATATTGAGTATTTTGGTATTTGTGGGAATAGCCGAGAAGGCAAGACCCACAAATTATGGGAGCCAGTTGCTCAACTAAGGGACGTATGGTAGCCAGGGTTCAGGCAGAAGAGTTTGGACCGAGAAGGTCAGAATTGCGGCCGAGCGTGTCAGCAAGGTTTATTATGTGTGGAAAATATGGTCCACACACTGAAGTTTACTGTGACAAATGGGTACGTATGACTGACAACGATAGGATATCATTCCCTAGGGTGGGCAGTTTTGAACCAGAGGTACTGCAGAATGTAGGCAGTAAAATATGTCTGCTTAAATCCAGAAAACAAAGGATTAGACATAACGATTGTTTAAAATTAAGGCAACAAGAGGGGGAGATGCAAAGGGAACAAAGTCGCAAAGCAGGTTCCAAACCTAGCAGGAATGAGGACACAAACACACCATTATCGACACAGGTCGAGAGGGAAGAGATGGCTACAGTCAATGGTATATCTATGAATGATAGTAGAATGCAAGAGAAATGTATTAACCCTAATTTTTGCAAGATGTATCCTGTTTTGAAGTCTTTTCAAGGTTATAGGTCACAGGAAGATGAATGACCCAGCCAAATTGCAGCTCTCATTCAGGCAGTCGCCTTGCAGGAAACTCAGGTGGGGCCTATCCATCCAGTTAGAGCAGTAACAGTATTCCCCACTGAAAGAACTGGTGAGGTTACAGCTACCGGTTAAGTGTGAGACGGGTCATTGCACAGAGACAACAACACCTTACAGCAAACAGATTAGGAATGGAATGGTAGGATTACATCCTGTCTTGGAAATAGTAACTCCCAATGGGGGAACCGATAGTCAGGGAGTAATCCTCACCAGGAATAATGCAATGTATTGCCCATGGTCCAGAGCTGAGTTGCGGTCAATCATTTCAGAATTCCCGGATCCCCGAAAGCATTTAGCCAGATGTCAAAAGTTTATCAGAGATCTGGGTAATGCTCATGAACCAGCTAACAAAGATTGGCGGATATTTTTGAAAGCGTGCCTACCCCCTAATATTGGCACCCCAAAATTTATCACTGATTGTAGATTAAAGTCGGATAGTCCTATGACTGACGGAAACAATCAGGAGAATGTGGAACAAATTAACAGGCAACTAGAGTTGTATTTCCCCACTACTGTTAAGTGGAGAAAAATTTTCTCCATAAATCAGAGGGAAAATGAAATGGCGTCTGAATATTTCCAACGGGCCCTGCAAATAATGGATAGATACGTTGGGATATCAGATACAGGGAACGATGCGAATTACAGGGAGGTGGCTGTCTCTGTGCTAATGGAAGGGCACAATAAGACAGTAAAGGACAGGGTACAAACATCTTTGCATAATTGGAGAGGGGCCACAGTAGCTTGTCTTAGAGAGTGCGCAATTGAACACCAGAAGAAAATTGCTAGTCGCAGAAAACAACAGGAGGAGAAGCTGATGACAATAAGTCTACAGGCTCTTGCAGCAAAGCCTCATCAGCCTAAACCCCAAAACCCTGGTAGTTGGAAAAGACCGAGAATATGTTACATTTGTAAAAAGGAAGGGCATTTTGCCAGAGATTGTAGGTATAGTAGAACACATAGTCAATATAGACCCCTAGACAGAGAAAACAAGCCACATTATTAAACACATAGACGGGATCAAGGGACATATAGTAAGGAATCACGAGCCATATAGAAAACACAGATTCGGTTAATGGGAAGAACGGAATAAATGCAACTTTACCCTTTTGACAAAACTTGCTGGGGTTAAGATGAGGCCTCTAAACTTTTGCTTCTTTCTCTAGCAGAAATTGCCCCTGATTAACTTAACAGGAGTTTTGTTAGAGATGGTATACATATAGCGTGCTCCCGCCCAGGAAGTACACAGTATGTTGGATACCCATGAAGACTAATGTTGCATTTCACTGTTCTATATGCATGTCCATCACAGGTAGAGGAAATTATCTCACAGATACCAACTTAGGATGGACAGGACACTGGATTGATGGCTGGGATAGTCCCAGTAGAGATATGACACATATAATTTTTTTTTAGGAGTATAGACAGTAGAGAATCACTTCCCCATAGTGCCCAATCCAGTTGTCAAATTTTATAAAATCCTCTTTGCCTCTATAAACTTATCTGTTACTAACCTCTATGTGATTTTTCTTCAAAGTTTCCTCCTCATCTCTTACGTTCACCGACAGGAGGGTACAATACATGGACCCGATTACAGTTCAAACATCACATGCCTACTCGGTCCTTCAGAGTTCAGCCCAAATCCAGTATATCTCACCAGCACAAGGACATCACTATTTATGCAGTGTGCCTGGCCAGGCACAAAGGGTGGAGAATGAGAATACTGGTGAAGGGAGACTGTGTACAGACACCGATATGCATGATGGTGTGACAGCCTGTTGGTGAATGCCAAACCTGACATTTTCTTTTTTTTAATTTTTACTATTTTTCCCCTCTCTTCTCTCATCCAGAGACGGTTTACTTCACACAACTGATAACACACGATAGTAAATTAAAATGCAAAATTTGTGTTCCCTACAGGAAAAGGCAGTCTGGAGGGCAAAGAGGTATGGCCAGGAGTCCTCAGGACTTTGGACAGGTGGACACGGTAAGCCAGTAGCCCCCAGAGCATATCATCCAAGTCTAGCCGAGGTGGCACACGGTCTGACTCATCTAGGCAAAGAGGGTATGTGCAAGCTGGTGAGAGCCTACTGGTGTGCACCAGGATTCTCTTCTCATGCAGGTAAGAGAGACATGTTTTACTTGCTTGAGGAAGAATATTGGTAAAGCAATACCAACAGAGCCATCCCATATCCCTCCTACAGACGGACCTTTTCAGGTAATACAAATCAACTTCATACAGTTACCACCCTGTAGGAATTTGAAATACGTGTTAGTTTGTATTGATGTATTTTCCAATTGGGTAGAAGCGTTCCCTGCTGCCACAAATACTGCTACGTTCACTGCAAAGAAAAGTGTGCAGGAATTTGTGTGTAGATATGGTATCCCTAGAATGATTGAAAGTGATAGGGGTAACCACTTTACAGGTGAAGTCTTTCAGGTCATGTGCAAACTGATGGGAACAAGCTGAGCAGAGTAATGGCTGAAACTGGATTGCTGTGGCCAGAAGCTTTGCCACGAGTGTTGTACAGCATCAGAACCACTCCCAGGTCTCCACTTAACTTATCACCCTTTGAAATTATTTTTGGTCGACATGTAATGATAGGATGATTTGAAATGTAATAATGAAGTGACTGTGAAATATTTGGTTGGGATGAGCCAGCAGCTGAGAAATCAACAAAGAAATCTAAAGCTGGTGATTCCTGACCTACCGAACAGTAATTGTCATGACATTGAGCCTGGTGATTATGTGATGATTCGATAATTTCTTACGCTCAGGTTGCCTCATAGACAGGTGGGAAGGACCATATCAAGTCTTGTTAACCAGCACGACAGCATTGAAGGTCGCCGAAAGAGAGACTTGGGTCCACTCGTCCCACTGCAAGAAGGTCGTTGACCCGGAGAGAACTCGTGACAAAGTAGTTTGGTAACTGTGCGTTCAAAGTGAACTGTGTGTTCAAAGAGTAAGGCAAAGAGACACTACAGTGTTTGTTCCGGGAAAGTTGAGAGGCAGGACTGTTGAAAGGCATCTGAGAACGGAGAGCAACAAGATCTAGGACGGTTGTTGCACAATTTTCTTTTTTCACCTCCCCCTGCATTTTCCTTTATTTTCTCCTTCTTATTTGACTTCTTTCCCCTAATGAAATGGATCTATCACAAGAGACTGCATTTCGGGGTTCTAATAGTAATTAGGACAATTTGTTTTGGTGAGGGTTCCAGAGAGGTCGAGCGGGGATCTGGAATGGGTTCTGATGGCGAGTACGAATTTGTAGGATCTCAGAAGCAGCACATCACTCGAGTAAAGGCTGGTATCAGTAAGCGCTCTGGTAGTCATGGAGCTCGGAGGCACTGTGGAGGGATATTGTCTACTGAACTTGTACGCCAGATAGCCAACAGTGGGAGGTATAGGTATACCCGTGGAAGCAAGACCATGTGGGTTGGAAAAGTATCGTCAGGGTATTGTGCTCATATCATCCAGCCCGATACTTGTACCGAGCGGATGGGAGAACTAGGGATTGGTTTCTTTACTTGGAAAATTTGTAATATGGTGATGTTATATTTTGTCCCCTATGTTCTCCCAGATTATGCCTATTTCATATGTGGGAGGAAAGCATACAAGTGGCTTGCCCCGAGCTCAGAGGGATTGTGTTGTATTGGGAGAGTACTACCAGAGGTCATGACCATAACCCATGATAAAATGAAAGATGTTCACCGCAGTGCTCAGGCTCCTTATACTCATACTCACTATGAACACATCATCAAGAGACACCTCATAGATAGGGCAGAGCACGCAGCCTCTGATTTGATCCACAAATCCACCGGGATTCAGTTCCTTCTCTCATTAGACATCACCCGTACTGCCAGAGGAACTATAAATTATAAGTATATCCATGCGCTAGCGAACTTGATAGATAATATCACTGAGATGTATGATGACACCTTCAGGTATACGGGAAGGGAGTTACAAGCCTACAAGAAGAAACTGATCCAGAACAGGGTGGTCCTTAATTATGTCACAGCCGTGACAGGTGGGTACTGTGTTACTCTGGCAACTCAATATGGTGTGAAGTGCTGTATGTATATTACAAACAGCACTGATGATCACACGGAGATCATCGATCAGAAGATGGACGAGATCTTGCAGTTGAAGTGGGAGTTCAGGAGGAAGCACAACCTTACCTTAGCGACTGTGAGTAATGAACTGACCGGCTGGGTCTCATGGTTGAACCCACGCAAATGGTTCTCAGGTTTAGGAGAGTGGGCTCAAAATGTCATTATGAGTGTGGGGAAGTTTCTCCTTTGTATCCTGGGAGTCATCATAATTATTGGTTGGATATTTAGGTGTGTTCAAATTCTAACGCGGCGCAAGCACGGCACAAATTTGATGAGTCTAAGGAGCGAGGGTGCTGTTACAGCAGCAGATTTAATTTATGATCCATCCATAGATACAGCGTTATGATAAGGATTGCAAATTAATTTCATGACCTGTTTATTTCACCCATTTTTCTTTGTCTCCCCCTCTGCCCAGATACATCCAACTGGAAAAGACGTCAGCCCTACCAAAAAAAAATGTTTATGTGAATGTATTTTTATATATGTGTCTTATCTTCATCTCTTCAACCTCCAGTTAATGGCACACATAGTCGACAGGTGATATTCACATATACTAGCACTCACATATGTTCCCCCTCCATGTATCATCAACTAAATGTGCACCCCATTTGTTGAAACAAGAAGCCGAAAAGAGCTCGGTAGTGTTTGCTGGCCCATTTACTGACCCTTAATACAGGATGAGAAGGATTTAATGTATACTTCGCAATACCTCAAAGCTTATTTAGAACATATACGGCATGATGACACATGCCCCTCAGACATGGATTCATACATACATGCTTTTTACTATACCACTAGGTCATACATTTCCCACCTACAACTCTCCCCTGACCATCCAAGCTTCTGTATATATTGTATAGATATTTTTCTGTTTATTGATTAGTGGCAGCTATTGGTGACTGCCAAAGGGTGGACTGTCGAAGTCAAAAAAATATTGCAATACACACATCACGTACAAACTACACACAGATGGCCTCCGTGTGCGTACTTATTCTGCTGTGCGTGCACATATTCGCAATTTGCATATAGGTCGCACCCGCGGTCCTGCGCATTAGCATGTGGTATGAGTGTTTGCGGTAGTGTTTGTATTTGCATGAAAAAGCCATAAAAAACATTACATATTTAATCCAAATAGTGCACAATGTACACATAGGGGGAAATTTACTAAGCTCCCGATTTTGACCGAGATGCCGTTTTTTCATCAAAGTGTCATCTCGGTAATTTACTAAACACTAATCACGGCAGAGATGAGGGCATTCGTAATTTTTTGCAAGTCCAAGTAAAAAATTACGAATGAATACACCATCGGTCAAAACGCGGCTGTTTAAGTATGAATCTCGGTCATTTACTAAGAAGTGCAAAGCAAAAAACAAACAAACACTGCCGTGAAAAATTACAACTCGTAAAAAAGTGCTAAAAAAAAACAGACCTTTTTTTTTTATTCGTGATTGGATAGGCATGCACGGATCCATGAGATCCGTGCATGTATATCAGTGGGAAGGGGTGGGAAAGTGCTTATTTTTTCAAAAAAAATTGCGTGGGGTCCCCCCTCCTAAGCATAACCAGCCTCGGGCTCTTTGAGCCGATCCTGGTTGCAGAAATATGGGAAAAAAAATGACAGGGGTTCCCCCATATTTAAGCAACCAGCATCGGGCTCTGCGCCTGGTCCTGGTCCCAAAAATACGGGGGACAAAAAGAGTAGGGGTCCCCCGTATTTTTAAAACCAGCACCGGGCTCCACTAGCTGGACAGATAATGCCACAGCCGGGGGTCACTTTTATATAGTGCCCTGCGGCCGTGGCATCAAAAATCCAACTAGTCACTCCTGGCCGGGGTACCCTGGGGGAGTGGGGACCCCTTCAATCAAGGGGTCCCCCCTCCCCCAGCCACCCAAGGGCCAGGGGTGAAGCCCGAGGCTGTCCCCCCCATCCAATGGGCTGCGGATGGGGAGGCTGATAGCCTTTGTTGTAAAAGAAAAGATATTGTTTTTAGTAGCAGTACTACAAGGCCCAGCAAGCCTCCCCCGCATGCTGGTACTTGGAGAACCACAAGTACCAGCATGCGACGGAAAAACGGGCCCGCTGGTACCTGTAGTACTACTACTAAAAAAATACCCAAAAAAAGACAAGACACACACACCGTGAAAGTATAATTTTATTACATACATACACACATACATACATACTTACCTTAAGTTCCCACGCAGGTCGGTCCTCTTCTCCAGTAGAATCCAAGGGGTACCTGTTGAAGAAATTATACTCACGAGATCCAGGGGTCCAGGCTCCTCGGGAAATCCAGGGGTAATCCACGTACTTGAAAAAAATAACAAAACGGTGTCCCGACCACGAACTAAAAGGGGACCCATGTTTGCACATGGGTCACCTTTCCACGAATGCCAGAAACCCACTTTGACTTCTGTCTAAGTGGGTTTCTTCAGCCAATCAGGGAGCGCCACGTTGTAGCACTCTCCTGATCAGCTGTGTGCTCCTGTCCTCACTGACAGGCAGCACACGGCAGTGTTACAATGTAGCGCCTATGCGCTACATTGTAACCAATGCTGGGAACTTTCTGCTCAGCGGTGACGTCACTTTAGGTCAACCGCAGGGCAGAAAGTTCCCATCATTGGTTACAATGGAGCGCATAGGCGCTACATTGTAACACTGCCGTGTGCTGCCTGTCAGTGAGGACAGGAGCACACAGCTGATCAGGAGAGTGCTACAACGTGGCGCTCCCTGATTGGCTGAAGAAACCCACTTAGACAGAAGTCAAAGTGGGTTTCTGGCATTCGTGGAAAGGTGACCCATGTGCAAACATGGGTCCCCTTTTAGTTCGTGGTCGGGACACCGTTTTGTTATTTTTTTCAAGTACGTGGATTACCCCTGGATTTCCCGAGGAGCCTGGACCCCTGGATCTCGTGAGTATAATTTCTTCAACAGGTACCCCTTGGATTCTACTGGAGAAGAGGACCGACCTGCGTGGGAACTTAAGGTAAGTATGTATGTATGTGTGTATGTATGTAATAAAATTATACTTTCACGGTGTGTGTGTCTTGTCTTTTTTTGGGTATTTTTTTAGTAGTAGTACTACAGGTACCAGCGGGCCAGTTTTTCCGTCGCATGCTGGTACTTGTGGTTCTCCAAGTACCAGCATGCGGGGGAGGCTTGCTGGGACTTGTAGTACTGCTACTAAAAACAATATCTTTTCTTTTACAACAAAGGCTATCAGCCCCCCCATCCGCAGCCCATTGGATGGGGGGGGACAGCCTCGGGCTTCACCCCTGGCCCTTGGGTGGCTGGGGGGGGGGACCCCTTGATTGAAGGGGTCCCCACTCCCCCAGGGTACCCCGGCCAGGGGTGACTAGTTGGATTTTTGATGCCACGGCCGCAGGGCACTATATAAAAGTGACCCCCGGCTGTGGCATTATCTGTCCAGCTAGTGGAGCCCGGTGCTGGTTTTAAAAATACGGGGGACCCCTACTCTCTTTGTCCCCCGTATTTTTGGGACCAGGACCAGGCGCAGAGCCCGATGCTGGTTGCTTAAATATGGGGGACCCCCTGTCATTTTTTTCCCCATATTTTTGCAACCAGGATCGGCTCAAAGAGCCCGAGGCTGGTTATGCTTAGGAGGGGGGACCCCACGCATTTTTTTAAATTATTTTACAGTGTTTAATTAAAAAAAAAAAAAAAAATAAACCCCAGCACGGATCACACAGATCCGGCCGAGATTGATTGTAAAAAAAGTCGGCAGTGTTTTGCTAATCACTGCCGTAAAAATAGAAAAAAAACCACGAATGACATCGACATCGGAACAAAAGAAAAACCCGAATACGACAGCTTAGTAAATTAGTCGTAATCAATTCAAAAAGTTGCAGTTTTACACTTTCGATGTCATTCGTGATTGAACTTTGACCTGAAACGGGAAAATACGAATCTTAGTAAATTTACCCCATAGTCTCCCTGCATCGCACCAGCAAGTTACAACAGTTTAAATGGTATCAGAACAAAGGGATTCACCTTTACAGGATAGGAGGGGACAGAACAAGGTTATAAGGTGGTGTTTGGTATCCTGCTATAGGGTATATTAAGGGCAATATTCCAGTGTTGGTTTGCAGAAGATCGCACGCTCCTGCGGATAGTTATGCGCAGGAGCAGAATATAAATATAAACTGTATTTACTGTACATTTGTTATGCGGTGGGAACCCAGAGGAGACCACCAACAAGTGCATCTGGAACAGACATTGCCCACCTATTCAAATGAACCTATGACCTCTCCTGTACTGTAAATGACCATCCCTGTGTCCAACTGACAAAGAGATTACAGTATCCATTGTGTTTTGGAAGATTGTATAAAAGAGCCAGCTGCATGCCTGGTCACACACAGACTATTAAGGTCATCTACCCTGATGACTGAGGACCAGACTGGGAAGTGCAGGCGAAACGAAACAAGTATGTACCATTGACTGTAGCCATGATTCTATTGTATTGTATATATTGTTACCCATTGGTGGGTTAGACCCCAACCTAGTTTTGAATTACAATTGGTGTTGTGTTCCATTTCTTTGCTAAGGTTTAAAGTGTATTTACAGCCACTCGGGCTGCTGCATTGTGCTAACAGCGTATAGGCCTGTGTACGCAAACTGTGTAGTCCCTACGCCCTTTCGGCGTACATACGCAGAGTGCGTACACTGTGCGACCTTGTGTACGTAAGGTTTGTAACTAATATAAAGGTGAAAGGTTAATTACTGCGGCCGCAGCGGCTCAATAGTAAAGTGTATCAAGTGTTTTTAAGGTTAATGCTTTTTAGTCCTGTAAGTAAATCAGTGTTTACACTGTTCCACTATTTGTATAAAGAAAAGAATTTACTACACATTGGCTTTTTTTTTTTTTCATGCTTTCATATTCTGGAGACCCCACAACAGATATTCTACATTGAAGATCGAATTACAGGAATAGCACACAGTGGGGTGGAAGTACGCTGTAAGAAGAAAAAGAAGAGAAAAACACATTTGCAGGAACCAACAGATGGAGGAAAACTGTAATAACATTATTTTGAGAAGAGTATAAATGTCCTGGTCTCATGGGAGCAGTGCAGGTGGGTGTGAGAATGTGGGGAGCACACTAATGTCCAATGGAAATGACCCTGCTTGGCCTGGTCCTGATGCTCACCCCCCTCAGTTCCCTGCTCAGGTTGAGGGGTAAGCCCAGGGGCAGTCATAATGTTCTTGGATGGAGGGATAGTAGGCATTGGTCCTGGTGTTTTCATGGCAGAGATGAGAAGAGGCCACATAATGATCCTGAGTTGCAGTGTTTGTGGAACTAGTTTAATTAGAGACTCTAGTGTAGTCCAAAGTCCAAATCCAGTTCAAACTCTGTTTCTAACATCATACTTAAAATACACTCTTAACAAATGCATACTTCATAAATGCTTGCAGACCAAGTCCTGACTGCAGGCCTTGAGGATATTGCTCTCAAATGCTACGACTATATCAGCAGGCAAAGGGGGAGGTGTGCAATCATAAGTTCAGCTAATTAACTGAGGGGATTTTGCATTGAAGACAGATCACAGACAGTTGCAGACAAACTTTCTTGGGGTGTGAATAGTATAGCCAGAGAGAGATGATAAGCTCAGATATACAAGCATGAGGATGTTTTTTTTACCTGTCAAGAAAAGAGATGGGATTCAGTTCCGGTTCTAACTTCATCCTTAAAATACATTCTTAACAAATGCATACTTCATATATGCAAGCAGGCAAGTTCTTTAAGTCCTATAATTCATTAGAAAGCTGTCTGTATTGTATATTGGTCACTAGAATGCTATATTTTGAAAAGGGGTCACTAGAATAGTCTGTGATTTGACTGGCATTGTATTTGTTTATACAGTGGCTCAGTTCATGCATTTTTTTTGGATGTATAAACCACACCTGCACAGTTTTTGTTGCAACAATTTTTCTGTGCTGGTAGAAAAGAAAAAGGCCACTTGTTTCTTTTTTACTCCACAGGCTGAAAGTTGCCAGCCAACCCCTGGTCCTGGTATACTTTGTTACTTATATTTATCATATGTATTATTGGTTACATCATCCTTAGTCATTAATATATGCAAACTTTCAATCAGAATAATGATCATGACAATCAGAATGCAGAATGAAACCCCAAAGTCCCAAATCTGGCTTTGGGTCCAACAACATATTTCTGTTCATGATGATATTCATAGTGATCTTTAGAGTTATGTTTATCTTCAGAGTTACTGGTTGGCTAGTGGCCCAGTTTTATTATGAGTTTCAACCACTCATTTTGTTGGCAAGTTGCCCAGGAGGTGTCTATAAGAACCTCTTACTTGATGCTTTTACTGGTGAAGTTAATTCGCTGTTTCTTGAAGAATGTTCTCCAATTGAGCTGTCTCAGGACATTTACATTTTTTAAAATGTGTAGCATGTATCCACATCATCCTCTTATCAGCAATACATGATAGGGAGCTTAATATATATGTGGTCGCAATTGAGTGATTATCACATGCACATGCACCAAGGTACCTTTTGCGATGCTGCTCAAAGTGAGGAGTCAGTCACAGTGTGATTGACAGAAGAGCCCATTTGAAGAAGGAAACAGGCATGTTGTGACCATTTTTGAGGCCCATCTTAGTGAGTAAGTGTGATCTTGTACATGGCACCTGTTTTGTAGCTCCCACAGCCATTCTGCGCTGCAATGGAGACACTCAGAGAGTCAATGTTCCTCACATCTGCATCATAGTTTCAACAGAGTACGAAGCTGGTGAGCATGTCGTGTTGGCTTCAATTAGCATCTCTGTTTACTTGTGGAAAGCTACTACACTTGCATTGCATTGCAGTTCTGTCACTTAAAAGGATTGCTGCTGCATCGCCATTGCAACCACATCTGGCCCAGGATCCTTGCCACCAGTCTGTCAGTTAGCCTGATGTCATAAAATTTCACCTCATCACCAGGTTGTAGATCATGGAAAGCACTTTCTGCAAGTATTGCTTGTGCACTGATCACAGCAAAGTATATCTTCTTTAGGTGGTTGCTTAATGATTTCTCTTATTGAATTCATATGTGGGTACAATAATGACATAGGTTAGCTTTCCAAACAGTGGCCCAAATGTATTAGGCTTTAACAAGAGATAAATCGTAGATGGAAAAAGCGGGATAAATGACCAGCCAACCAGCTTCCTAACTGCCATGTCACAGGCTGTGTTTGAAAAATGACAGTTAGGAGCTGATTGGCTGGTCATTTATCACTCTTTATCTGTCTACACTTTATTGCTTGTTAAGGCTTAATACATTTGGGCCTATATCTCAAAGGGGTGAATATTTAATATGCCTCTAGGGTTATTCTGATGGCATGCAGTACTAATGGCATGTCTTCTGGCCATTTAAAACCAGTTTCTTTCCATAGTTTAGATGTTTCACTGTTAATTGTAACATTCTAACATTTGACTTTTCCACTGGATTGTAGATTATACAGTGTAGGTAATAGAAATGTACGTGGATCCCCATTTATTGGCTTTGTTTCCAATTTATCATTATGTTTTGATTTTGACAAAACCACTCTTAAGTGTTTTGATTTGGATACAAGGGACCAAGAAAAGAGATATTGGTCCCTTGTACTTGATACTTTTTGACTCTAGGGAGCACCACTGAAAGCAACATATTGTGATATTAGGATAGATTATCATAATATCTACGGTTGCCATATACTGAAGTAATTCAATTTAAATTCAGTTTTTCAGAGGCTATTAATTGTTTGATGTTTCTGGACTGGTACGGTTCCCTCCCAAACCCCATTTCCTAAAGTGTTTTGATTTGGATCCAGATTTTGGTTTGGTTTGAAATTGATTAAACAATCTATAATCATTAATAAAAACAATATAAAAAAATGATAAAAATAGCTAAAATCTGAATTCCGAACCGTGGGAAGATTCATTCCTGAACTCTGTTCAGATTAGATCTCCTTGGGGGATCCAGACCAGGTTTTGGTTTAGTTCAGATCCACAAAATTTGTGTGTATTCAGATTTCTGGAAAACTGAACCACACATCTGTAATATATAGGTGTTGTTTTATTCTAAGAAGCTGAAACATATTTTTAAAAACTAGTCCAGTAAAATGTATTCCTTGGTCAGATGGTATAACACAAGGTGAACCATACCTACAAACAAATTCCTGTGTGTTTCTGAGCAGTAATTGATGATGTTACACTAGCCACAACATACCCTTTGATCTACCCTGAAAACAAGTCTACATGTGCCAAAATATACTGAAGCTTACTAACTTTTGGAAGCGGAATTGAATCAACTTGTATGATTTGGAAAGGACCTGATGTTTGGGAAAGATTTCAAGTTATTATATTAACTGGATATCCTGCATTTTTCTACAAGCAGAAACACAGGAAGCAATTGATGCAAGGCTAGGGTAATACCAGTAAGTCTGATTAATGGCCACCTTACCTGCATGGGTCAGTCCATTGGACAGTTCATGAGACATCTGTGCCAGTGATGGCAAGTATGATTTTGATGTGAGAGGCATGCTTTTAGAACTACAGATGTCTGAGGCATTCAGATAAAAATATAGTGTATGCAAGAAGCTTGTTTCTAACAGAAAAAACTTAAATAGCTCTGCTGTAGCTGTAACTGAGGTTTTAAAATGTAAGGAGCATAGTAACGAGATACTTACATACTAAATTAATGTAGAACCACCTGGATAAACAAGATATTTTCAGCTAATGTTTTACTGAAGATTGTGAGAGAATTTACAAAGCACTGTGGATTCCTAGTTCAGGTATATTGTGTGGCATGGTATGTGATTGCAAAAATATATTAACTATCTGGATGTACTGGAATTGAAAATAAGGCAGAACACAAGTCAACTAGTGAAAAATATGTACTGTCTGATGGAGTTTGCATTAAAATAGTGACAGGATTTGGAACTACAGGATGCAATGGTTAAACAAATGTGTTAATTGCTCAATTAGTAGGTCATTACATAGTCTAAAGCCCCGTCCACTACTCTTGTGTACAAAAAATATGGGGGTATTTGTTAGACTTGCATTTTAACCAATATACCTTAATGTATTAGTTCCTGGATTACAGGAAACATGCATTTTCTGCTCAGGCTTTTAAAGGATGTTGTGGCACAGGTATACTGTGAATTGTTGCTCCTGTTTTGAGTTCTACACTAACTGGTGTAGCATATATAATCTATTCAACATCATAATACCCTCTTGTCACAATGTCTCTGGTATTGTTGAGAACTTTTTCAAAACTTCTGAAGGAAGATATTTTAGAGGATTAAGCTTCAAAACATCTGGGCTGATGGATCACTAAGCAATGCACAAATCTTGAGCTTTAACGCATTGCTTAGTGATTTGATTTGAATTTGGTACTTGCAAATACAGTATACCCCATCTGGGATGCAAAATTGAATACACCCAAGTTTCCAATATAAATCTCTTCCTAATAAATTAGCCACGGCATCTGCAGTTAAAAGGAATGATTGCTCACTGGTTAGTTGACTTGATTTTGTTCACTACTTTGACTGCATATACTCTATGATATTACTTGTGGTAGGTATTTTTGTGTGTTATAAATGATCTTGCTGCCCCTATATCAAATAAATGCTTAGAATGTCCAATTATCAAATCAATAGTTGGTTCCTTAGGATTACTAGATTATAATATCATAATGGTATTTTTTGAAGGGAATTTATTAGGTTTCTTTGGGTGTTTACATTCCCTAGCAAAGTGTTGTTACTTTTGTTGCTTTTATCCATAATGCACTGCTACAGTTGTTAGATCCTGTGGGTCTTTTGTATGACATAAGGAATTATATACTGTAGTCAACCTAGTTTTTATATTAGGTTTTAGACCTTCAAGAAAACCACTGGACACCATTAGAAAGATTTTTGTTTAATATCTTCTCAATACCTCTTTCATTTTGTACCTCCATTCTAACCTGATCCAGGACTCCTTTACTGATTCTGAGGGTCCTTTTTGATCATTATTATTTTTTCCCAGTTAGACTGACATGGGATTTGAGTTATAAATGCTTTAATCAACTGTATCCATCTAAGGCTAGTCTATCTATTTATTTTGGTGATTCAAAATGCTGCCTCTGTAATAAGTGTTTTATACTCTTCAGATGTTAGTGAATCAGTTAATTATTATGTCATGTAAGTATATGCAGATAAGTGTGTCATATACAGGAGTTCTACTTTTGCTTTAACTTCCTATTGTCTTTCTATATATTATATGCAATCCGTACATATCTGGTTTAATCCTAGTCTGGTCCAAAGGCCATGGATTGACTATAACTTGCCTTAGGACCTTATTAAGCTTCAGTTGCAGTTTTGACAAAATAGCAAAAATACTGCAACTGGCTGTGATCGCATGCTGGGTGCCACCCAGCACAGGGTGCACATGCTGGGGGCCGCGCAACATGCTAATGGCCGGCAGTGATGTGATCGCAATGCAATTTGCAATTGCATCACTGATTTGTGGAAGCCTTCTGCCTCTGAAGTCAGGCTGGGAAGGCAGGCGCAGGGCAGCCATTATTCAGGTCGCAGCAGCCATGTGTGACATCAAGCAGCTGCCCGAACCTGCCTCATTTCCCATGCCATGCCCGCCCAATGCCTAGTTGATGCCCCACAATGCAGCTCCATGGCCCTGTTCCACCCTATGAATGTCTCAGCTGGCAATCAGGCAGAGGTGTTTACGGCAATGCAATGCGATTGGATTCTCTCAGCCATGCATGTACAGAACGAGACCTGCACATGCTCACTGAGCCTTAATATGGGATTGCAGATGCGATGGATGCTGAAGAAGGTCTTTAATCAGTAGTAACCACTTTCAGGGGAGTTTACAAAAATATTTGTTGCTATGCTTCACTACTTTATATACTACCAGTTGTAATGATGTTCAAGGCTGGATTAAGGCATGTGGGGAACCAGGGTAATGCAGGTTGTGTGGGCCCCCAATATTGCTGTCAAATCCCACCTTTGCATACGCATGTGCGAACACAAACACACCCCCTACCTACCATCCGCTGGATGTCTGGAGTGGAGCAACAGCAGGGACAATGTACCGGAGCCACACAGACACTGAAAAGGCTCTTGCAGGATCGTGTAGGGAAATCATTCGAGACTGCCTGTGCATAGAGGAGCTCCTTGGCGTCAGCTGTTAGAACAGCAGAGCCTCCAGGGACTCCTCCAATTAAAAAACTGTGTGTGTGTGGGCCCGGGGATGGCCACCCCTTTTGCCCCTCCCTTAATCAGGTACTGATGATGTCTGTGTGTACAGTATCTTGGTATAATTTGTTACCATTTCAGTACTACGTTTCTATTTATGTGGTACTAAATCATTGTTCTCTCTCTCTCAGCCATGTGGAACTAAATATTCATCATCATCATTATTATCATCATCATCATTATATGTTGTGTCATAATGTACAGTAAGTGAAGGAAAAAGTTTTATAAGTATACTAGCTGTTCTGAAAAGAAAAAAGTATCTCCCAGCGCTTAGGTTTATCAAGTGAGTTATAATGTATTTCCCACTAAAATTACCAGAATATATAAATGAATCCAATCACAGTATTCAAATAAATATTTTTTTCTTTATTCAGGATATAGTGTTAAAAACACATCATAAAAGAGAATCTTCCCTAACTCTATTTCTATCTAAAATCATATAATTGTGAATCCTAATACCGGTATACTGTAACAAAACAGACCAACATAAAACATATAAAAAGTCAGTGATACGCTTATTTTAGCGATTAACTCACTCAAAGTCCACAGCTACAATCTCCATGCAAACTCTGATTCCTTTCAGGAGAATTGAATTTTTGCTGGGGAAAAAAACAGTTCCTGTATCTCCAGAAATAGACAGTGTCCAGCTAGACCAAATAGCTCCGCTTAACACGATATTCAGTCTTATTGTGACATAAGCATCTCCTGCCGGCAGACAGTTGTTGGTGCCTCTGCTATCAACTAGTTTTGCCTGTCTAAGCAGGGTTCCTCAGGATGGCCGAGTGCACCTGCTACCCCGTTCTTTAAACCCTCCTTGGTATCTGTAGAATACACCATTTCACGTGAGTCAGTGCTGAATTCATGTTTCACAAGAAACCCAACCCAAGGTTGGGTTTCTAGTGAAACCTGAATTGAGCACTGACTCACGTGAAATGGTGTATTCTACAGATACTGGAATAAATCATCGCAGCTCAATGCACCTAATTCATGTTTGCGGAGGACTCTAACCGGAAGTGACGTGACGCAGCACACGAGGGGATCCCGGTCGCCATAGCAAAAGATGCCAAGGAGGGTTTAAAGAACGGGGTAGCAGGTGCACTCGGCCATCCTGAGGAAGCCTGCTTAGACAGGCGAAACTAGTTGATAGCAGAGGCACCAACAACTGTCTGCCGGCAGACACCCGTGTCTTCTTGGACCTGTGGCATTGAAGTAAGTTATGCATGGTACACTCCTGACAAAGAACGTTGTCTTATATCAGGAGATGCTTATGTCACAATAAGACTGAATATCATGTTAAGCGGAGCTATTTGGTCTGGCTAGACACTGTCTGTTTCTGGACATACAGGAACTGTTTTTTTCCCCAGCAAAATACAATTCTCCTGAAAGGAATCAGAGTTTGCATGGAGATTGTAGCTGTGGACTTTGAGTGAGTTAATCGCTAAAATAAGCGTATCACTGACTTTTTATATGTTTTATGTTGGTCTGTTTTGTTACAGTATACCGGTATTAGGATTCACAATTATATGATGTTAGATAGAAGTAGAGTTAGGGAAGATTCTCTTTTATGATGTGTTTTTAACACTATATCCTGAATAAAGAAAAAAATATTTATTCGAATACTGTGATTGGATTCATTTATATATTCTGATAATTTTAGTGGGAAATACATTATAACTCACTTGATAAACCTAAGCGCTGGGAGATACTTTTTTCTTTTCTTGCCTATTGTTACGGAGAGGTTAGTGGAGATCCTCTCTCTTCTCCCTAGCAGCTTTTATCTATCAAGTGAAGCAAACAAGCGCAGTCCTCAAATCTGTTTTCTTTCACATACTAGCTGTTCTACCCGTTCTTTGCACAGGAGTTTCTGACTTTCATGGTTGTAAATATAAATGAGTGTTAATATAGAGATGTAAATTCGAGATATCTTAATGTAAGTTTATATTAATACATGATTTTTGGCGTTACCTGAGGAACACCCATAGCAGATACTGTTTGATAAAAAGTGATTAGTTTGTAGTTTATTAAATTCTATACACTGGAGGTGCAATCAAAATTTTGATCTGATTGCCGTTTGGGCATTATCGTTCAAACAATGCAAGCCACGAACGGTAATGACGTCATTATGTCAACCCCCATTTCATCCTCTTAGGGGAGGTTTATTAAAATTCTAATTACATTTTTTTCCTATTTCCAACCTGAAGAATACCTATGTAATTTCAGCTTCCTAACATATCGGGAATTAAGAGAATTAGTGATGAATCAGTCAGTGAGTGAGTGAGTGAGTGAGTGAGTGAAGACTTTCGCATTTATAGATATAGATATCCCTTTATTATCATCTCTCATCTTGCCATACAAAAAAGAGTTATGAGATCTGTGATGTAATTGTAAAATACCATTTTCATCTTTCTGATATGTACTGTATCATACAATTGCATTTTAGGATTAAATAGTAATTCTCTTTTCTATACTCTGCCTTCTTTAGGTGAACTTGAATTATTTGTATTAGCTAATGCCATAATTGCTGGAAGAATAGCTTCCCATAAGTCCAGACTCTCTTGGTCTCTTGTCTTATGCATTGTCTGTGCTACAGTACATAGGCTAGAGGGGAACTAAATGCTGCTAACCATAATGGATTATGCAGCTTGCCACAATGCATATGCCTTAGTATGACAAGCTAAAATGAAATACAATTATTAATACACATAAATGGTAAACTTGTCATTTTCTCATGTGTTAACCTGTATGGTTATGAACTGAAGTGTTTGAACATGGCTAAAAATAGTAGATGCACAAACAAAACTCTTACAACTATGTGTGCAAATGCTAGGAGCTTGGGAGATAAAATTCCAGAGCTACAGTAATTGCAATAGTGACAAGGAATGATTTGGATATTGTGGCTATTTTGGAGTCTTGGTGCAATGAGAAACATGACCAGGACATATCTATACCAGGTTACACTTTATTTAGAAAGGACATAATTAAATAGATTGGAGGAGGATAGCAATGTATCTCAAAAAGTACATAAATGCTACTTTAATACTAAATATTGACATCAAAACTGAAGCTCTTTGTTTGACCTGAGAAACGGGGAGAAGGATATAATTTGCACTGGATTGATCTATAGACAGGAAACTGTTACAGGACATCCCTAAAATATTGTAGCTGTTATGATCTATGTACTTGGAGCCCAAGAGACAGGATGGCAATGGATGAGCTCCGAATACAGAAACGTGATGCTGCAGTTCAAACTGAGATTTGCAGTAACCCCTAACGGAAACCCTGACTCCGTTGTCCTTCCCTAGTGGATAATTAATGCCTGCTAGACTATGGTTTCTTGGGCCCATGGCAGCCGTGTTTGAACGGGCAGATTAGGTCTGACCGAACTCCGATGCCCCCCGGTCTTAGTAGGTGACAAGGCGTTAACTGAGACAGAGAGAGAACAAGGGAAAAACTAACTAAGACAGACACAAAAGTGAAAGAGGAAACTACAGAAAATAATAAACTAATTTATGTGCGGTGCGGCTACCAAGAAAAACCGTAACCAACGTAACTCTGCCCAAATGCCAAATACGAATCTGTCGTAGTTTGGCAAGGACAACAGTGGCGGAACCGCCACAGAAAATACAAATGGCAAGATTAGAATTATACGGCTTCAGCCGTAAGGTGCGGCAGAGCTGCTACTCATGACACCAGAGAGGATGCACAGAGAAGCAAAAGGACCACAAGGCTGAAGATTCAAGATAACTAGATTGGAAGGCTGGAACAGAGTCCCAGGACCAGACTCCGGAAACCGGGGCACAGGATGCAGGAACGAACTGGCTGAAAGCAGGAACACTCCAGAAGCAGGATACAAGCTCCACAGGAAGCTATCACCGGCAATGCTGCAATGTGCTGGCTCCCATAAAAAGGCCCTGCTGGCAAATCACAGGAAAGCCAGCAAGACCAGCCCCCAGACCCTAATTGCCCAGCTGTTATGTGGCATGCTGAGTGTGGCGTCCCGGCTGCTTAGTAACAGCCGGCACTGCAGTGCAGGGCGGCTGCCCGGCATCTCCGGTTTCTAGGCAACCGGCCGGGGACAGGGAGTCAGTGGCGGAAGTGACACGCCGGTCCCATTGCCTAGTAATGGCATGAACCGCCACCACTGACAGTAGCTTAAAAGGGGAGGTAATAATCATAGGAGACCTTACCATACCTGATGTTACCTGGGAGGTCTCTTTTGCAAGTTAGATGTGGGGACTTTCTAAATTCCTTGCAGAGGGCATCCTTTAAGCAATTGGTGAGAGATCCCACAAGCAATATTAGACAATAATAATTGCAACAGAATATCAGACATAAATGTGGAAGAAAACCTAGGATGCAGTGACCATCAAACTGTATGGTTTACTATAACGATAGGACCAACTCATGTCACAGGAAAAAACCAAAGGTGTTGGATTTTAGAAAGGCTGATTTTGCACGTATGAGGAGCTGTGTTGGTGATTAATTGGCAGATTTTAGGAACTTGGAAGGAGTGCAGGAGAGAAGGGAAAAATAAAAAACTGCAATACTTCAAGCAACAGACCTTTGTATCAAAAGGGTTAGTAAAAATGCACGGTACAGTAAAGGAGGCCAGTGTGGATTACAAAAGATTACTACACTAATGTGAAAGCAAAAAAGATTTTACACTAATGTGAATGCAAAGAAGATGCCTTTAGGAAATATAAGCAGACTCAAAATAATGATGTTAAAGAGTATATTGTCAAATGGAAAGAGGCTAAGAAGGTAATCAGATGTGCAAAGGAACAATTTGAGGTGAAAAGAGCTCAGTCAGTAGCTAAAGGGGGCAAAACTTTTTATAGATATAAAAGTGAAAGGAGAAAAGCAGACATCATAAAAATAAATCAGAGACATCATATGAATAAAACAGAGAGTGAGATTCTACTCAAAGTAGACAAGCCAATTGCAGATCATATAAATAATTATTTTTGCCCAAAATTCACTGCAGAGAGAGGTGGGAAGGGGCCACAGTTGAGTTATAAGAAAATTCACAAAAATTAAATATACAAGTACATTTACAGAGGAAATGGTTCTAACAGAACTCTCAAAACTGAAAGTAGATAAATCAATGGGGCCATATAGAATACATCCAATAATATTAAAAAAGCTTAAAGGGCTGCTTGTAGCACTATTAACAGAATTAGTCAACCAGTCACTAGATACAGGGGTGATTCCAGAGTACTGGAAAAAAGTGCAGGTAGTCCCACTGCACAAAAATAGAAGCAAGGAAGAGGCAAGCAATTACCAACCAGTGAGCCTTACATCAGTTAATTGTGAAGGGTTATCTAAATTATTTTTTATTATCAGTGTTCTTAGTGCTGGGAGTGTTCATCATTATTTCTCTTCCTCCAGCATATTATTAGAAGTCTCAGCATGATAACACCTCTTAATATCTCTAGTAATAGGGTGTGCAGTCCAGTCACCCCCCCTCCTTTTTCCTCTATATGTGTGTATATATTGTATTCTTGAAGGTGAGGCACCTTCATCTGACATTGGCACCCCTCCCATTTACCCTCAGGTGTTTTAATTAGCAAAAAGGTTTCTGCATTGCAGATCACACATTGATAAGGGCTCTATTGGAAGGTAAGACCTTGATGAATTTTTATAATGTGATAGTGTTACAGATTTTAGGAACTCATGTTATGAAGTCACCTGGGTGTGCTACATGGGCCCACATATTTGCGCAAATGTGTGCTAAGAACTTCACTTATACTACATGTTAATTGTGAGGGTTTATCTAAATTATTTTTATTATCAGTGTTCTTGATGCTAGGACTGTGCATCATTATTTCTCTTCCTCCAGCCTTACATCAGTAATAAGAAATTGATGGAAACACTATTAAAAGTGAGATTTGTGGAATATCTCAAATCCAGCAATTTACAAGATCCCAAACAGCATGAATTGACTGGGGGAGATCATGCCAAACAAATACTTTTGGCTTTTTTGACTGGGTGACTAAAACAAAAGATTAAGGAGGGGCTATTGATATAGCATTTCTAGACTTTAGTAAGGCCTTCGACACATTTACACATTGCAGACAGCTAAATAAACTTGTAAACACGGGTTTGAATTCTAAGAAGTTGAATGGATAAGAATTTGGTTGCAGGATAGAGAACAGAAGGTTGTAGTAAATGGAGTGCAGTCACAGGAGGGAAAAGTTACAAGAGGTGTACCCCAGGGATCTGTACTTGGAGCAGTGCTTTTTAATATTTTTGTTAGGGACATTACAAATTGTATCAAAGGGAAAATATGCCTTTTTACAGATGACACAAAAGTATGCAATAGGGTAGACACACCAGGAGGGGTGAAACAAATGATTGAGGATATAGGTAGAATAGGTGAATGCTCAAGAATGTGGCAACTACAGTTTAATGCCAAAAAAATGCAAACTGAAGAGGAATGGGAATTAGGTGTCACTATTTCAGATTACTTGAAGACAGGTAAGCAATGTAACAAAGCAATGAGGAAAACAAGTCAGATGCTTGGTAGCATAGGGAGTGTAATCAATAGCATGAAAAATGGAAGAAATAATGCCACTGTATAGGTCATTGGTACGCCTCATCTAGAATACTGTGTTCAGTTCTGGAGGCCTTGCTGTATCTTCAGAACTATATAAATACATAAGATACTGTTCAAAGAAGGGCAACTAAAATAGTACAAGGCCTACACCACAAAACTTACCAGAAAAGACTAAAAGCACATAATATGAATTGTAATATGTATATCAAGTGTTTAACAATGTACAGGAGGGAGACATTCTTCAAAGGAAAAGAAGTATTAGAACACGAGAATACATGTTGAAACTGGAAGGAGGCAGGTTCAAAGGAAACTTAAGGAAAAACACTTTTACAGAAAGGTTAGTGGATAGGTTGGTCAGCAATTAAAACATGCTTGGGATAGACATAAGAATATCCTTACAAAAAACTAAGGCTCAAATAGGGTAGAGGTTACCAAAAAGTAAAAATGAGAAAAAGGAGCAGACTTGAAGGGCCAAGTGGTTCTTATCTGCAGTCAATGTCTATTTATCTATGTTTCTTTCCTGCAGTAGTCCAAATGGAACTGTCATTTATGTCATGCAGTTTGCAGCAATGTCATATAACATAGGTCCTGATACAGAGGTGCAAGCAGATCATGGGTGCCTGCGATTTCTTATGGATCACAAGGGCGAACATATGAATTGTCAATTTAAGCATTCCTCTTGTGTACTGCCATGTGATGTACTTAGGAAACCCTGCAATACCCACATTGCATATCTGTGCAATGCACACGTGCGCTGGTGGATCTGTTCACTTCACCACTGACACACCATCAGTTACAATTTTGACTCCTCAAGCAGCCCTTGTAACAGTGTTGAGATATAGACACTGTGCTGGGAAAGAGATCACAGATGCATGCTATGTTTCAGACTTTATATCACATCCCAGTCTCCACCTTGAACTACCCATGAACTGTGGAAACCATCTCAAGTTATATTGTAGCAATGTCATATGCAAATGCATCTGCCATCGCACACCTTCGTGCACACGTGCACAGTAAGGGTTTCCTAGCCTTTTCACATGTGCAGTAACTGTCACACGCCATAGGCAGCGTTCACCGCGCTTAGCCCTGCGTACCTGCTGGTCTGTGTTGTGGCCTCCGCCTTCGGTGGTCCACGGGCTCCGACGCCTGGCTGGCGCGGCCCCCGGTGGTTCCCCGGGGCAGGGGCTCCGCCATGACACCCGGCATCACGTGGGCGGGGAGCAGGTGACGTCATCAGACTGTTCCGCCAATCCAGCGGAGGCGTGGGATTCAAAGGCAGACGCCGGGCAGCGCCTCGGCGCCTGAGTATCGTCTTTTACCCTGAAGTGGATGCCAGTGCTTCTGTCCTCAGCGGATCTCTCTGCAGCTTACCCCAGTGTCTCCGTCATTTCCAGGTGTCAGTTATTGCACAGCTTCCAGCGTTCCCAGCCGCTGCTGGATTCCACTGCGCTCTAGTCACCAGTGCTTCTTGGAGTCAGCGTGGGCTGCAGGTTAAGCGTCGCTCTCAAGTTATACAAGTCCTCAGTGTCTTTAACCCTCGCTCTCAAGTTATAAAAGTCCTCAGTGTCTTTAACCCTCACTCTCAAGTTATACAAGTCCTCAGTGTCTTTAACCCTCGCTCTCAAGTTATACAAGTCCTCAGTGTCTTTAACCCTCGCTTTCCAGTTGTACAAATCCTCAGTGTCTTTAGCCACCGCTCACAAGTTCTTCAAATCATCAGTGTCTTTAACCATCGCTCTCAAGTTCTTCAAATCATCAGTGTCTTTGACCACCGCTCTCAAGTTCTTCAAATCATCAGTGTCTTTAACCATCACTCTCAAGTTCTTCAAATTATCAGAGTCTTAACCACCGCTCTCAAGTTCTTCAAATCATCAGTGTCTTTTAACCACCGCTCTCAAGTTCTTCAGTCACCAGTGTCTTTTGCCATCACTCACAAGTATTTCCGGGACATTTCTCCATACGCTCCTTCTCTGTTATGTGACATTGTGTTGCTCTCTTCCTGCAATAAAGTCCTTTAATACTTTCACCAAGCTTTACTGTCAGAGTCCTGTATGAGGAAGACCTATATCAAGCCATCCCTGTTCCGACCCAACTGTGGTTCCTCTCCCCTACCATCGGGAGAACCCCCGAGTTCACAACACCCCCAACCTAGGTCAGTGACAGTAACAAATCATCTCTTAACTGCGCAAACATTTATACTGCCTCCATCTGTTAATCAGACCCATAGTCACAAGATAATTATTTAAATACAGCGGAAGGGGTCAGTACAGAACACTAGGGATCGGAAAAAAATAGTTGTTGTCAAGGATTTAAGATCGGTTTGCAAGTACTGGCGGTTTCTATTTTCGCATTAGATCCTTGCTATAGCTGAATTAGCTCCAGTTTCCAAATTAATGAAAAATTATAAATTTCAATTATTTTTCTGCATTTGAAGTTCCTTACTAGTCTAGGTCACAATACTTAACAGAATCAACAATAACAAGAATTTGTTTTATTTGTGATAACATATCTTGTAGTCACATTTGTGAGACATAACACATTCATATCTCCTCACTAATGCTGGGAGGAGGCGTGGCAGTGCACTGCTGAGCCTGCTGGCACATCCTTAGACCACAGACATGCCTCCTCCCAGCATACAGAGAGGAGCAATAGAGAGGACTGAGTGATGCAGTTAGCACACCCAGGGCCGTTTCTAGACAATTTGGCTCCAAGTGCGAGATTTCAAAATGCGCCCCCCCCCCATTGCTATAAAAAAAAATTGCGTCCCCCCCCCCCATATAGCCAGAAAAAAGCATGCGCGCGCCGAAGGCGCGCGCGCTCCCGACAAGGCTGTGTGGCCTGATTGAAATGGGCGTGGTCTCATTACAGTGGGCGTGGCCTCGTCTGATATCACACCCACCACAGGGGGAAAAAATAAAAATAAAAAAGTCCCCTTTTTACACATTACACCAGGCAAGTGTCCCCATATTACACAGCGCGGCAGGCAGGTGTCCCCATTTTACAAAGTGCGGCAGGCAGGTGTCCCCATTTTACAAAGTGCGGCAGGCAGGTGTCCCCATTTTACAAAGTGCGGCAGGCAGATAGGCAGGCAGGCAGGCAGGCAGTACGCAGGCAGGTGTCCCCATTTTACACAGTACGCTGGCAGGTGTCCCCATTTTACACAGTACGCACGCAGGTGTCCCCATTTTACACAGTACGCAGGCAGGTGTCCCCATTTTACAAAGTGCGGCAGGCAGGTGTCCCCATTTTACAAAGTGCGGCAGGCAGATAGGCAGGCAGGCAGGCAGTACGCAGGCAGGTGTCCCCATTTTACACAGTACGCTGGCAGGTGTCCCCATTTTACACAGTACGCACGCAGGTGTCCCCATTTTACAAAGTGCGGCAGGCAGGTGTCCCCATTTTACAAAGTGTGGCAGGCAGATAGGCAGGCAGGCAGGCAGGCAGTACGCAGGCAGGTGTCCCCATTTTACACAGTACGCTGGCAGGTGTCCCCATTTTACACAGTACGCACGCAGGTGTCCCCATTTTACACAGTACGCTGGCAGGTGTCCCCATTTTACAAAGTGCGGCAGGCAGGTGTCCCCATTTTACAAAGTGCGGCAGGCAGGTGTCCCCATTTTACAAAGTGCGGCAGGCAGATAGGCAGGCAGGCAGGCAGGCAGTACGCAGGCAGGTGTCCCCATTTTACACAGTACGCTGGCAGGTGTCCCCATTTTACACAGTACGCACGCAGGTGTCCCCATTTTACACAGTACGCAGGCAGGTGTCCCCATTTTACACAGTACGCAGGCACGTGCCCCCATTTTACACAGTACGCAGGCAGGTATCCCCATTTACACAGTGCGGCAGGTATCCCAATTTACACAGTGCGGCAGGTGCCCCCATTTTACACAGTGCGGCAGGTATCCCCATTTACACAGTGCGGCAGGTGCCCCCATTTTACACAGTGCGGCAGGTGCCCCCATTTTACACAGTGCGGCAGGTATCCCCATTTACACAGTGCGACAGGTGCCCCCATTTTACACAGTGCGGCAGGTGCCCCCATTTTACACAGTGCGGCAGGTGTCCCCATTTTACACAGTGCGGCAGGTATCCCCATTTTACACAGTGCGGCAGGTATCCCCATTTTACACAGTGCAGCAGGTGCCCCCATTTTACACAGTGTGGCAGGTATCCCCATTTACACAGTGCGGCAGGTGCCCCCATTTTACACAGTGCGGCAGGTGCCCCCATTTTACACAGTGCGGCAGGTGTCCCCATTTTACACAGTGCGGCAGGTATCCCCATTTTACACAGTGCGGCAGGTATCCCCATTTTACACAGTGCGGCAGGTGTCAAGTGGGGGGAGGGGGGGGAGGGAGGGAGAGAGAGAATAGTATACTTACAACTTGCCGCTCTTCGGGTCCCGCGCGCCGGCCGCCTCCTCTGTCGATGGTTATCTCCAGTCCTCCTCTCCTCCCTCTCTCTTCCCCCGAGCGCTCCTGCTCGGGGGGCGGGGCTTCGCGAAATGACGCGTTTGCGTCATGACGTCACGACGCAAACGCGTCATTCCGCGAAGCCCCGCCCCCCGAGCAGGAGCGCTCGGGGGATGAGAGAGGGAGGAGAGGAGTAGTCACAAAGTGCCGCGGCGGGCGCCCCGTGCGGTTGCACGGCTCGCCCGCCGCTAGAAACGGCACTGAGCACACCTCCTGTTCCTTTGTTTGGCCTTCTCTCTGTCCCACCATTACCGATTTCCCGCCGATTGGGCTTGTTTTGTTGAGTACATCCTCGGCTTTATTTGGAAGTTAGCACTAAATATTTGAAACAAAACGTTTTTGTCACAAAAGTGAGTTCTTCTCAGAGACATTGGTGGTCATTCCGAGTTGTTCGCTCGGTAAAAATCTTCGCATCGCAGCGATTTTCTGCTTAGTGCGCATGCGCAATGTTCGCACTGCGACTGCGCCAAGTAAATTTGCTATGCAGTTAGGAATTTTACTCATGGCTTTTTCATCGTTCTGGCGATCGTAATGTGATTGACAGGAAGTGGGTGTTACTGGGCGGAAACAGGCCGTTTTATGGGCGTGTGGGAAAAAACGCTACCGTTTCCGGAAAAAACGCAGGAGTGGCTGGAGAAACGGGGGAGTGTCTGGGCGAACGCTGGGTGTGTTTGTGACATCAAACCAGGAACGACAAGCACTGAACTGATCGCAGATGCCGAGTAAGTCTGGAGCTACTCAGAAACTGCTACGAGGTGTGTAATCGCAATATTGCGAATACATCGTTCGCAATTTTAAGAAGCTAAGATTCACTCCCAGCAGGCGGCGGCTTAGCGTGAGCAAATCTGCAAAATTCAGCTTGCGAGCGAACAACGCGGAATGACCCCCATTGTACTAACAACCCAGATGTTTTTTGTTATATTGTGGCAAATATATAGTTGCAAAAAAATAGAAGATATAACTGTATTTGTAAAATAAGCATATCAGGCTTATTTTGGATGTCACATAAGCCAGCAAAACAAGATATTGGTGCCTCACTAAGTTTGTTAAACCTGTATGGAATCACTTAGCAATTGGACTAAAAGTGATTGAAAAGGACTTAATTTCGGCATACCAATGATGTGGTGTGAGCCAAAAGATCACATAAGTGACTGTTATTTTTGTGCTGTAAATGTGAAGAGTATGAATCGATTTAAGAAACGCAAATGGAAATACCCTAGTATGAATTCTGCAAAGCAACCGATACCACATAGCGAAGATTTAACTATACCATCATTCAGTTCTTTGTGCGAAGTTGAATGTGATAATGTGGAAATGTTAATTTCATCCAGTGCAAGTGACACATATGAAATTGAGTTTGAAGAAAGTTACTCTACTCCAAACTAATTTTCTCAAAAAAAAGAACTAAACAATTTAATTCATGTCTTGAATTTATTGAAAAAAGCAACTGAGCTTTTAGTATCCACACTTCAAGAAAAGCACTGTCTTGAGCTAGATGTTACTATAACATCATATTGAAATAGAGAGCAAGCCATACTGCCGTTCTTTAGCCAAGATAACAATCGTGTGTATTGCAACAATATTCCTGAACTTTTCCAGATGATGGGCTTACCAAAATATCGAGCAGAAGTCTGGCGGCTCTTCTTGGATAGTTCGCAAAGGAGCTTAAAATGCTTATTACTGAACAATAGGAATAAATTTGCATTGATTCCTATCGGTCATTCATCAAAACTTAAAGAACAGTATGAAAATATCTAGTTAGTCTTAGAAAAATCAGTGGTCTGTTTGTGTCAATTTAAAAATGGTAAACTTTCTTTTTGGGCAGCAAAGTGGTTATAATAAGTGTCCTTGTCACGTATGATTATGGGATAGTTGTGCAAAACAAAAGCACTGTCAGCAAACTGTATGGCCTCCAAAAGAAGTTGTAACTGTAGGAGAAGCGGTCATCATTCATGAGCTCTTTATCAACAGGGAAAAAATCATACTGCCACCTCTACATATCAAACTGGGTTTACGTAAACAATCTGTAAAAGCATTGGACAAGTCAGGCGATTGTTTCATGTATATTTGTCGAATATTTCCTTCTTTTAGTGTTGAAAAATTAAAGGCAGGAATTTTTGATGGGCCACAGATACATAAACTGGTGAAGGATCCAAATTTTACCACATCTATGACTGAAGCTGAATCTGAAGCATGGCTGAGTTATGTGTCTGTCATTCAAAAAAATTTAGGCAATCACTAGGCAGACAACTATCAGGAATTAGTCCACAACATGCTAAAATGTTTCAACAAAGTAGGTGCCAACATGAGTATTAAAGTAAATTTTTTTGTACAGCCATTTAGGTCACTTCCTATTCAGTCTAGGAGATTTAAGTGAAGAATAGGGTGAACGGATCCACCAGGATATTCAGGTAATGGAAGAAAGATATCAAGGAAGGTGGGATCGTCACATGATGGGCAATTACTGTTGGAGTCTGCAGGGGGATTGCCCGCAAATAGAATACAAAAGAAAATCCTTCAAAAACAGTAGCTTCCGAACACTTATATATGTAATGCTTTATAACATTTTACCAATCAAATTTAATCAGAATAAAAAAAAATATTTGTAACTATATTTAACATTGTTTAATTTTATTTTTCATGAATATTAAAGATGTATGCATATCTCAAAAACTGAAAAATAAGCATGGCATATTTATGATCATGAGCACAAAATTAATGGAAATCGACTCTTAAATCCCTGGAAACAGATTGACTGTTTCTCAGTGTAATTAGACCCTCAGAAGTGGCTAGAAAGTGTTTCTAAATATCATCATCACCATTTCATATAACTGCAATATCTGTATGAGCATCATTGCACCAGTCCTCAAGTATCTGTATGAGTATAATTGCACCAGTCCTTCAACATCTGCATGTGATACATCTTCTAATAACTATATCTGCCAATGCATTAACATCTAATTACATAAAAATTATGTGACAGCACTTTTACTGTACTTGACCCCCTTTCAGCCACTACAGACATAAAAAGACATAATTCACAATAAACTAAACACAGTATTTGACACAAAAAAATACCCAAAACAATAAAAGCACATCCAACTCATAATGAGCCTATTGGTTCTGGATAAAACTACCACTTTTACATAGTAATATCAGCAAAATGTCCACTGCACTACATCATTGGACTTCATTGGAGAGAGGTAAATTTTAGAAGTTACCCATAAATAACCAATATGATTCTAGCTATCATTTATCTAGCATCATCTATAGAATGGCATTTCAAATCTGATTGGAAGCTATAGGCAACTTCAATTTATCTCTCTCAAAGATTTGATACACCTCCACTTAAGAGAGAAATTTTTCATACAGCCTGACGTGAATGTATTTTATTTAATGTTAATATTTATTATTATTATTATTTACTTAAAACTTTTTCAGCTTATTTGTGTACATTTATATAGTTCTGCAAATTAATTGTGAATTGTGAAATATTTGAATTTGCTGTATAGTATGGATATCTATTTTCCATTGTATAGCATATCAATGATACTGTGCAGGAAAGACTTGTCTGTAATGTTTCCACGGCTGTAGACCTTTCATAAATATTCATGGAGACATCACCAGGGAGGTTTAAATTCTGATCCGTCCCTTTCTGCTTGTCAACAAAGCAGTAAAAAGGTTTTCTGAATGAATCACTGATAAGCTGCACTGCCAAGTACAGGGAACAAAGGATATCAATATGACGATGTCTTCATGTCTTGGTTGGAAAGTTTATTCTTGCTGTGTGTACTGTTAAATGATATTTAGCATTTTGAGAAGATGGAATCATAATCCTGTAAGCCAAAAATCATTCAGACAATTTGTAGAGGTATATATTTCAATGCAATACTGTCATTCTGCCACTTGTCTACTGCCATATTTTAAGGAAGAACATTAATATTTCAGACATTAATATTTTTGTTTAAAGTTTACTCTGGGTACAATAATAATCAAAGTATAAGAGAGAAGTAGAAAGGAAAAAAATCAGTATGCAGTCTTTACTTGGCTAATCCCCAATAAATCTGAAACAAAATCTAGATAGATGACATCCCATTGTAAGACTATTGCTTTGTCTTGTGATTAAGAAATAGTATTGCCTTAGTTTGCTAATCACAGCCAAATACACCCAAATAATGTAAGGTGTGGTGTACTGAACATAAATCTTATTCCTTGGAAATTAAACAGGCATGCTGTAATGTACTTTACTGTAGGACAAGTAGTACCATACTGAACACCTATAGTTACACATATAGTGGAAAAAATTAATGACTCCACTTGTCTGCATTCTCCCCAGTAACACTGGTATGCCAGTGATGCAGGGTCTTCAATCGGCTTTAGATCTACATGTGGCCACTACTTTTTCTCTATATTTTCTTAGGTAGAAAGACCTTTCCCTTGGATTGAGGTAATGGGATATGCACTGATATCAGGAGGTCAGTAAAACTGTTTTTTCACTGGACATACAGTATACAGCATCTGTACCAAGCATATGTAGGCTTGGTGCATGCACAGTGAAGCCACAAACAGAAATGCACAGTTAAAGAGGCAGCCCTTTACAAGCTGTTAAGAGAAAATTAGGGACCTCAGAAGAGTGGACAGTTGCCGTCAGGTCCCTACCCCAAATTTACTATGGCTCAGTGATGATGTATACTGCCCCTGCACCACCAGTGGGAAATTAAATTAGCCCATAGCTAATTATAGTGCCCATATGATTAAAGTAGCAGGGAATATCCCACGTATTAATCCCCAAGAGTGGACTTTTCCTCGCAGCCTCAGGAGCTGTAAACCCCATTGAGTCCATGTTTTATGTAGAATCAGTGGGTCCGTATTCAGTAACCCCTGATTTACTGTGCAGGGAAAAGGCTATTTAATTGAATAGCTTTTCCCCATGTGGCACAGTAATTACAGTAGTTGCAGCTTAAACCCTTCAGCTAATTGAATTAAGCTGTATCTGATTAAATCAAGGTTCACTTTTATTGCATCATTTTCTCCTGCACAAAAGTTAGTTATCATAGCTACAGCACAACATGATGGTCCCCAAAGCTAACTCACAGGTCTGAATGGTCTCTTTCCCTCTTGCATATAGATATTAGAGACTATTTCCTTGCACTGCTCTCATTACACTGCATGGTATCGCTTTAACTTTAACTTTCTGCCCCATATGATACTCAAGTCCAGAAAATCTCTCTTATATGCTACCATAACTAATTCTCTTTGAGCTACTATCCACTTCTGCAATCTTTGTTTACGGATAACTCAAGTTGGATACACCTGGCTTAGCTGTCAGCAGTTTCTCTCATTGCTATTTGCTGGGATTTTGAGCCACAGTCTCTGCTCTAAGACTCTCTAGCAATGACATATCATTTAAATTTCAAATTCAAAGATACACATGAAACTGAATTAAGGTGTAAGTTGGTCTTGTCCTTATCAGAGGTGGTTCGATTTAATCCAAATTAATCGGGGCCTTATTTCAAGCACATCCATCAAAATGGCATATTGCAGAGCCGTAACTAGGGTAGTGCAGAAGGTGCTTTGCCCACAGGGCATATGTCCTGTTGATGCACTGTCTGCATCTACGCTGATTAGCCGGCCACCTTTGTATGTTCCAACACCTGCCGCACTGGCCGCTGTGTACATTACAGCAGGCAGCTTTGATCATGTAGAATCTATCCTCTGTGTGTACTGCCCCCCTCCTGCTCTTGTGATGTTTGTAAACACTGCAAAGAGGGACTTCTGGGTATCAGAGACAGCTGCTAAGGAGATATTAGTAAAGTACAGTAAATTGCCTGTTGTTGTGCTGGCGGGCAGGGGGCAGATGGACAGACACACACATACGGATACAAAAATAGAAGTTCAACAGCGCTATAATTTATGCTCTGACTTTTAAGATAATTGTCCCCAAAAACTTGAAGACACATTGCAATTTTAATATTTCTGTTATACACATTATATAGTACCTTTTGTATATTTTTTCTTCACTTCCACCATATAAAGTGCAGTCTTAGAGATAAAATTCCAATCTCCAGCATGTTTTCATATAGAGCATGTTGAAAGCAAACTAGAGATTGGAATTTTATCTCTAAGACTGCACTTTACATGGTAGAAGTATAGAAAACATAAACAAAATGATACTATTTAATGTGTATAACAAAGATTATAATTGAAATGTGTCTTCAGGTTTTGGGGGAAAATAATCTTTGAAGTTATACCATGAATTATAGCATTGTTGAACTTCTATTTTTTATCTACAGATGTAGCTACACTCATTGTGGCTACATCTGTGCTAAATGGCCACTCACAGTGTAGCTAGGCATGGCTAGCCGTGCCGAGCTGCGGTAATTGCCGCTCCAATCAATGCAAATGGGGTGCGTGCGCATCTAAGACATGCATGTGCCCCAGACATGCACATGATCATGCCTCACAAGGCGCGATCCTGACAAGATGTAGCCCTTATTAGCATTGCTACATCTGTATATCACACACACACTGTGGGTGGAAGGGGGGATGATGAGAAGGAATGATGTATAGGGGTTCTACCTGGCATAATGTATATATAGGGCTCTTCTGTGGCGTAACATATATAAGGGGCTCTTCTGTATGGTGTAATCTGTATTAAGGACTTTACTGTGGTGTAACATGTATAAGGGTCTCTACTGTGTAGTGTAACATGTACTATTGTGGTGTAACATGTACAAGGATCTTTACAGTGTGCTTTAAAATGACTAACAAACACTACTGTGTAGTGTAATGTGAATAACAGACATTTTTGTGTGGTGTAACGTAACTAACGTACACTGCTGAGCTATGTAATGCGGTTAATGACACTACTGTGTGGTGTAATGTGAATAATGAACACTACTATGGGGTAAAGTGTGAATAACTGACACTACTGTGTGGTGTATTGTGAATAACGGACACTACTGTGCGGTGTAATGTGAATAACAGACACTACTGTGTGGTGTAATGTGACTATCTGACACTACTGTGTGGAGTAATGTGAATTGGTACTATTCTATGGCCACGCCCCTTCCCTACCAAGTCACAAATATTGAAAACTGATATCCATATTAGAGTTACAGTAAATTCAATTACAGTACATTCAAATATTTCACAATTCCCTTTGGTGCGCACTGTCCCTATTTTAAATATAGAGGGTGGGAAAGGGCACCAATTCATTTTCTGGCACAGGGCACCAAAGTGTCTGGTTATGGCTCTGATATATTGTGATAATGCCCAAACCAGTAATTCGAAAAATAATATATAACTGTAGTCATCATTACTCTAAGAGATTAAAGATGTGCGTCAACCTAGTTTTGCTTGTTTTGGCTTTGGTTCTAAATCATTGTCCTGTTTTCATTTTGCTAAAATGTTGTGACTAATTTTGGTTTTGTATTTGACAAAAAAAGCTAAAATTACATCATTTGGGCCTTTTTTTGTTCCTACAGTATTACTACCCTCAATAACATAAATTTTCAGTCATTTCCATTCAATTTTGACCACCTCAGAGCTCACAATATTGTTTTCATCCAGCTTAGGCCAAAGGCTGCAGCAAGCTGACTGGTTACTAAATGAAAGAGCAGCCGCACAAACACATGGCAGTTTATAGCACATCTATAAAACGTTGTCACACGGCAGTGGCAAAATGAAAAGTGTTCAAGATGGAATTGTCCTAGGGCCCTCCTATCCGCCCTTATGCTGGATATTAAAAAGGACATGACTAGTTTAAGAAACCAAGCACTTCAGTGACAGGGACTGCCTCTTTTGTGGCTGAAGTGCTTGGTTTGTTTGGGTCCCCACAAAACAAGTTACCAATGGGCTTAAGGCAGCTATGCAACAGCTCTGCAGTGGCAATACTGTATGTTGTCATCATTACCATCCTCATCCTCATCAGTGTGTACAGTATATCATCCTCACACAATATTAATTCATCCCTGCTGGAATACACCATTACAGAAGTCTCTATATTTTAATGTACAGTAATTGCTATTAAAAGTCTTCCTCTTGGAATTTGTAGTTAATTTTGATAAACATCATCTTTTCCACATTTTGAGGTAGTAGCCTCCTACCCCAATTGCTGACAAAGTTCCCGGCTGTGCTGAAAACTCTTTCTGAGTACACACTGGAGGGTGGGCAGCTTAAGTAAATAAAAGTCAGTCTGTACCACCAAGATCCTCTAAATTGCCTTTTTTTCCTTCATGTAGTCAAAGGGACAACTGTCTGTATGCTGTCATTAAAAAAACCATCCATCATTCTTTGGATGGTGATATTAAATGGAGTTACGGTAGAGAGGTCACTAATTTTGAGAAATTCTTTAAGACCCAACCAGATGTCAAAATGTTGTGTTGACTCCTCTGCATAACCACTGGGTCTTTTGGGAAAGCTGAGGTTTTTTCCTGGCAGCAGTAGTTGCCAGAGAAACTGAAGGAAGAGACGTTGTAGTGCAATGTGTCACTTGAGCTTTCAACTCGCTCACCAGGAACTCTTTGCATCTCTTAGATCTCAGCCTATTGGATAGAAGGACACAATGTATGACCTAAACCTAGGATCAAGCATGGTCACCAAAATGTAGTGATCCAATTTCATGATATTGCCAAACCTTGAATCCTGGTGAGGTGAATAATGTACTTGATGTACAAGCCCGACATACTTAACGGAATTGCTATGTTTCATCTCCTCCTTAGATTTCTTGAGCTAATTTTCCAAAAGTCTAATTAAGGGAATCACCTGAGTCAAGCTAGCAGTGTCTGAACTCACTTTACAGGTGGCTACTTCAAAGGGTTTCTGTACCTTCACAAGATGGAAAGTATTTTTTCTTCACTGTAGTAAGTTACATTCCCCCCTCCTCTCCCAATATCATGGCTTGCTGTGTATGGCTTTTTGCTGTTCCTCCATCTGCTGAATCATGTAATGGTGGAATTCAACCTTTTTAGCATCTCTTGCTTCAGTTGGAGCTAGGGCAAATTGAACTGTTCTTGGATCTGCTGCAATCTCCTGCATTCTGTTGCTGAACCAACCAAAAGTGTCCCGAAATTTTTCAGGCCACAGACAGGGGGCCTAATTCAGATCTGATTGCAGCAGCAAATTTTTTAGCTAATGGACAAACCCATATGCACTGCAGGGGGGGCAGATATAACATGTGCAGAGAGAGTTAGATTTGGGTGGGGTGTGTTCAAATGGAAATCTAAATTGCAGTGTAAAAATAAAGCAGCCAGTATTTACCCTGCACAGAAACAAAATAACCCCCCACATCTAACTCTAACTGCACATATTATATCTGTCCCCTCTGCAGTGCACATGGTTTTGCCCACTAGCAAACAAATTTGCTGCTGTGATCAGATCTGAATTAGGCCCAGTATTTCCTGCATGCCCCTGTCATCTTTTTTAAAAATAATCCTGTATCACCAAGTTGATTGTGTATGCAAATATAGGTTGTGTTAAAATGCACCAAGCTGTAATGCTTTCACAATATTTGTGGTGTTATCAGAGATCACATATTCTGAGGTGAGTCCAAGAAGGGTAAGCCATTTTGCCATGACACCACTTCATTTTCGGAAGAGGTTGTCAGCGGTATGCCTCTTAGTGAAGCCATTTTTTTAACATCCTGGTAATTTGCTTGTCTAGTAAAATGGAACCGAGATGGAATTTGGTACCAGGGACACAGGACTTCTATTAATTGTCTAAAACCCAATAAATTAATGGTGGATAATGGCTGCAGATCTAATACTAGCATAGCCATCATGGCACCAGTATTTGCTGTGTGACTGGGTGACAGCTGTCATGCTTGCAAAGAATTGTTTAACAATCAATTTAAAAAAAAATAATGGTCTTCTTGGTCTGTTAATGGGCTAAAGATCCATCCCCAGTAGTAGAGCTAGCGCTGAAGGATTCTTCTAAGGAATCCTGGATATGGGACGAGTCACCTAGCCTTATTAAATTTGATGCAGGACTTCCTTTGATCATTACGGAAGATATTGAGGATAAAGGTGTTGGCGGTGGAGATTGCAGGTGCTGGGATCTAGTTGAGATAAGGGAGCTATCTGATTCTGGACTGCTTGTTGGTATTTTTTTAGCACAAATTTATGATGTTGACAAAAACTTTTCATGAGCTTGCTGCAAATGATGTAACAGGGAGTAAGTTCCTAGATGGTAAATATCCCTACATCTACTTACTGTGGTTTTACAAACTCTAAAGATGGTTGACAATTGTCAGTATTTGGTAAAAATAATTCCACAAATAAGAGTTGGAATTTTTGGTTCTATACCCAGGCATGACAATTGCCTTCTTCTTATCATGGATAAGAGCTGCTTGCCCTGGTGCCTGACTTACACATACAATATCCTCATCCTCAAAATTCTCATTAGCGCTGGCATTATGCTATGCAACCCCTCATCCTCTTTCACCTTTATGATGGCATCTTAGAGTTCTATGTCATCAACTAGACTTATGCTGCTCATCCCTATATTTGCAGAGGCAGCAGAAATGGTGGAAGATGGCTTCTCTACAGTATCAGAAAAGTCAGACTTACACAAATCACTCGTGCACACACTTAGACTCTCCTCAGGGATTTGGGACATTTCTGTTTCTGAATTCACAGTTTGTTCTACTGCCTCAGTGGTTTTAATTTTTTTTTTTAACTCTTCTAGACTCAAAGTGAAAAGGTCTTTCATCATCATAAGAGGCAGGAGAATATGTCTCACTATCATTTGCAGAGCCACCCCTCATAAATAAAGGCCAAGGCCTGAGTGTTTCTTTGCACTGCACATGGTGAATGGCATGTTGGCAATTTTATGTATTTCTGTTTTAAACATTCCTAGTATTTTTTTTACCACTGTAAAATATTGTGTTTTTTTTTTATTTCAGATGCCCTGACTTAAATCCTCTATGCCCTTGAGCATTGACTTTAGTTGATGATATTGATGATGTTGAAGGACTAGTATTGTCAAGACTGTTGGCAGCAGCTGCAGCAATAATATTTAGTTGCTCGTCTCTAAACTGATCACTATCTATTTTTTCATTTGAACCTCACTACGGGGAATCAAGTTTTATATGTACATGAACAAAAATGCAATGTCTGGCATACTGCACACTGAACAGTACAATAGAACAATAAATACTGTATATATTTTTTTCATTTTTCAATTCACAGCTCAATCAAGGGAATGGGGGGAATTAAATTTTATATGTACTGTATGTGAACAAAATTCACTGTCTAGGATATAGCGAACAGCACAGTACAAAAGACTTGTAGTTTTGCTTTTAAGCATGCATGTTAGAAAAGTGTTGACTATGGGGGTCATTCTGACCAGTTCGCACACAGCGGTTTATCACTACGGTGCAAACGGGTCCGGAATGCGCATGCACGGCGGCCGCAATGTGCGTGAGTGATGTTGCCCGGTGACAGGGGTCGCCGGGTTACGTCACGTCCTACGATGGAAGCGGTCGCAGAGCCGACCACAAAGAAGATTGACATGAGAAAGGTGGATCCAGACCGTTGGAGTCCGTTTTAGGGGAGTGGTAAGGAAAACACAGGTGTGTCCAGCAGAACGGAGGGCGGATGTCTGACGTCAAAGCCGGCTCCAGCATAGCAGAGATCGTCACAGGGTAAGTAGGTATAGGGCTGGTCTACTTTTGTTGACATTTTTTTAGCTTAGCAGGGCTGCACAAGTGATCGCAGCCCTGCTTAGCTAAAATACACTCCCCCATAGGCGTGGACTAGTTGATCGCAGCAGCAGCAAAAAGTTGCTGGCCGCGATCAACTCGGAATGACCGCCTATGTGGGTTATTCAGAGATGAACACAGATGGCTGCAGAGATGGTTGCGCACGCGCACTGTGGTCACAGATGGACGCTGCTGCGAGCCACTGTGCAGCTGCATCCTTCTCTGAATAACCCCCTATGTCCACTAGCAAGCCTAAAATAATCATAATGTACATTGAAAACAGATATGCAGGTATGCAAGTTGTAGATGCAAAACAAAAGGATGGTCACTATGCATTTATGGAACGTTAATTGCTGCAGTGATAAATTGCTTAATAATCCACACTATTAACAGATTGAGAGACACAGAAAAAACCTGTCCAAAGGTGCTTGTATATGGAAAAACGTATTTTCTCTCTACTGGAACCATGGATGAACAAACAAATTCAAGTAGCAACTTTACCAGATGTTAGTACAAAATATTCTGCAAAAAATATACCAACAGTTTTTGTAGGTCTGCCAAAACCCAATAGTTATGGAATGTGTCCATCGAACAAAAAATTTAAAGACATCATACCAGTGTAATGTGTCACAAGCCAATGTGCATGGAACATCAGGCAATGATTTATTCTGATAGTATTTGAAAGAAAAAAAATCTTCATTTTTGTCAGTTGTAATTTCTTGTTTAGAACATATAGTAGCCATGTATTGCACCATTGTTTAATAAATGTTATTTCTTTGGATACTGCAGATGGTTCAGCTTATGAGTATTACAGGCCCAGGTTAGTTATTATGGAACTTGTATTATAAGGTTAGTTTTCTAGGGTTAAAGCTTTTTAACTCTTTGTTTATTGGCCCATGCCACAGTCCCTATTGAGAATGATGGAAAATAAAGTCTACACTGTTAAGTTGCAAAACACAGGATACATTTCTGATATCTCATTCATTAGGCATGTGGTAATTACCATTTTTATATGATTTTCATCTTCCTAGGTAGGCCCGTTTGTAAATTGATAGCTTGTCTAGAGTGAAAAAAGTTTGCAGCAAGTATTGAGAATATATAATTTTTTTAAACAGAACTGCATGCTTTAAGCAATAACAGATGCTCCAAAATTGTGAACCAGTTTGAAATTTGATCATATTTCATTGGGTCAGTGGTGAGAAACATGTTCATGGTAAAATTTGCCAGCTGATTCCATTTCAAAGTAATGGCTGGAAATATGTTTTAGACATTCACCTGCTCACCGTTTACATTCAATGTTTTAACTGTAAAAACTATTTAAATAATATTTTTAAATAACTTTTTTTAAACATTCCTTTAATTTAAACTGTGATTGCAAATGGCTGAGAATAAGTGGGCAAAGCTAATTAGAACTGTAAATTGACAGTGAATAGCAATTTGCAAGCATAAATGTAAAAAAATAAAATTTCCCAGTGATTTAAAAAATGTGTTCTGAAATTTCATGAAAACCACAGGAAACACAATTTCTGGGGGTTCATTGAACTTTATTAGGAAGTTCGTAGCTCGGATTTTGCCCTGCTGCCTCAAGCAATGGCATTAATCACATACCATTACACTAAATTGTCTGGTTTAAAATCTCAGTATCACAAATGCATGTATTTTTTCCTTTAAACATTATTGTTTTGTAAACTTGTATCTGCAATGTCATGCTCTACATGTGCTGTGCTGGGTACTGCTGTGTGCTCTTTCTATTTTTAATACAGATTCATTAAATAATTTGATATTCTAGGTTTACATATACAAAAATGAAAAGATTTAGTTTTTTGGTATATCATTTTTTTCCCATTATAGACTTTTAACAAGTGCTCTTAAATGTGTTAATGAGCAATGCCATGCTGTCTGTTATTATCAGTGCCTTGCTTAAGCAACAAGAACACATTTGAATCAACATATTCCACACTCTACTCTCACACTAATGGGCCTGTCACTATAGTATATTAATGTCACTGGTATCTGATTGTGGCTTTGTCATACCTAGACAGTTATATTACCTCACTTCTAGCTCACTGGTCACATTTCCTAGGCTTCTTTTTCAAGTAAATTATTTCTTTGCTTTTCATTTAGTATGACAAAATTCTATTACTAATGTACTATAGAATGTAATCGACAATGTAGAATTTCAATGCAGCAGGCTGGCCTGTCACCAAAGTTCATTGTTGAAACATTACTATTTCTATTAACTTATGCATAGAATAGAAAAAAAGAAGAAGAAAAAGAATAAAGTGTTCTTAAAGAAAATTAAAGGAAAATTGTTAGCCAAAAACAGAAATGTCAAGTGCACAAAATTGGGTTTTATTAAATTAACAGGGTGACAATTCATAATAAAACTCATTAAAGATAATAAAGATCTAATTAATTTCCATTACTCGTAGTACTAAATGGATATAATGTTCAAAAGACAGATTCAAGTGTGGATGGTAATTTGGTTAAAGAACTATTCCTAATGAGTTGGATGCATGAAATTTTTTAAATATTGGTAACCGTATCACAGAATTGCATTTTGGTGTGCATTTGGTGCAATTTTCAAGTCTCCAATGATTAGTATTCTGTCAATTACAATAAAACTTGAACTAGAAATTGCAAATGTCAGACTGATCCAAGTCAATGTGTCACAAAATACAAATGTCAGTTTTGAGGACCTTGAACAGTAAAATTCTATTGAATTTCAAACTGGTTTGAATAATTCTGGCATCTTTAAAATATTATAAGGTGCCAAAAATAGACTTTGCAAAAGAGCAATTACCATTTTCTCAGAAGCTGGAAGATAGTCATAAACATGCAGCAAATTGAGATGTAATTATCATTATGCCAATTTACTAAATAAGCAGGAAATGTCAAAAAGTAAAACAAAAGTTACAGTTTGGTTTATTAAAAAAAGAGGGTATATAGTAGAGATGTGCGGCTGGCACTTTTCGTGTTTTATGTTTTGGTTTTGGTTCTAATTCCACTTTTGTGTTTTGGTTTTGGCTTGGTTTTGCCAAAACCACCCTTTCGTGTTTTGGTTTTGGATCTGGATGATTTTTGGGGGGAAAAACATAAAAACAGCTAAAATCACAGAATTTTGGGGTAATTTTGCTCCTACGGTATTATTAACCTCAATACCATTCAATATTGTTTTTAGGCCTAAAAGTTGCACCGAGGTGGCTGTATGACTAAGCTAGGCAACACAAGTGCGCGGCACAAACACCTGGCCCATCTAGAAGTGGCACTGCAGTTACAGACAGGATGGCACTTAAAAAAAACTAGTCCCCAAACAGCACATGATGCAAAGAAGAAAAAGAGGTGCAATTAGCCAGCTGGATGGCCAAGCTAAGCGACACAAGTGTGCGTCACAAACACCTGGCCCTTCTAGGAGTGGCACTGCAGTTACAGACAGGATGGCACTTAAAAAAACTAGTCCCCAAACAGCACATGATGCAAAGAAGAAAAAGAGGTGCAAGATGGAATTGTCCTTGGGCCCTCCCACCCACCCTTATGTTGTATAAACAGGACATGCACACTTTAACAAACCAATCATTTCAGCGACAGGGTCTGCCACATGACTGTGGCTGAAATGACTGGTTTGTTTGGGCCCCCACCAAAAAAGAAGCAATCAATCTCTCCTTGCACAAACTGGCTCTACAGAGGCAAGATGTATACCTCATCCTCATCCTCCGATTCCTCACCCCTTTCACTGTGTACATCCTTCTCTTCACAGAGTATTAATTTGTGCCTACTAGAATCCACCATCACAGGTTCCTGTGTACTTTCCGGAGGCAATTGCTGGTAAAGGTCTTCCTGGAGGAATTTATAATTCATTTTGATGAACCTCATCTTCTCCACATTTAGTGGAAGTAACCTCCTACGCCGATCGCTGACAAGGTAACCGGCTGCACTAAACACTCTTTCGGAGTACACACTGGAGGGGGGGGCAACTTTGGTAAAATAAAGCCAGTTTGTGCAAGGGCATCCAAATTGCCTTTTTTTCCTCTTTTTCATGCCTACTTGGATGCTGTCACTCATATAATCCTCCACCATTCTTTCAATGGTGACAGAATCAAATGCAGTGACAGTAGACATGTCAGTAATCGTTGGCAGGTCCTTCAGTCTGGACCAGATGTCAGCTTTCGCTCCTGACTGCCCTGCATCACCTCCAGCGGGTGGGCTAGGAAATCTTATCCTTTTCCTTGCAACCCCAGTTGTGGGAGAAATTGAAGAAGGAGCTGTTGATGGTTCACATTCCGCTTGAGTTGACAATTTACTAACCAGCAGGTCTTGCACCTCTGCACACTTGTGTCTGCTAGAAAGAGAGATACCACGTAGGCTTTAAACCTAGGATCGAGCATGGTGACCAAAATGTAGTGCTGTGATTTCAACAGATTGACCACCCTTAAATCCTGGCAAAGAGAATGAAGGGCTCCATCCACAAGTCCCACATACTTTGCGGCATTGCCCTGTCTTAGCTCCTCCTTCAATTTCTCCAGCTGCTTCTGCAAAAGCCTGATGAGGGGAATGACCTGACTCAAGCTAGCAGTGTCTGAACTGACTTCACATGTGGCAAGTTCGAAAGGTTGGAGAACCTTGCACAAGACGGAAATCATTCTCCACTGCGCATGAGTCAGGTGCATTACCCCTCCTTTGCCTATATCGTAGGTGGATGTATAGGCTTGAATGGCCTTTTGCTGCTCATCCATCCTCTGAAGCATATAGAGTGTTGAATTCCACCTCGTTACCACCTCTTGCTTCAGTTGATGGCGGGGCAGGTTCAGGAGTGTTTGCTGGTGCTCCAGTCTTCGGCATGCAATGGCAGAATGCCGAAAGTGGCCCGCAATTTTTCGGGCCACCGACAGCATCTCCTGCACACCCCTGTAATTTTTCTAAATATTCTGCACCACCAAATTAATTGTATGTGCAAAACATGGGACATGCTGGAATTTGCCCAGATGTAATGCACGCACAATATTGGTGGTGTTGTCCGATATCACAAATCCCCAGGAGAGTCCAATTGGGGTAAGCCATTCTGCAATGATGTTCCTCAGTTTCTGCAAGAGGTTGTCAGCTGTGTGCCTCTTATGGAAAGCGGTGATACATAGCGTAGCCTGCCTAGGAACGAGTTGGCGTTTGCGAGATGCTGCTACTGGTGCCGCTGCTGTTGTTGCTGCGGGAGGCCATACATCTACCCAGTGGGCTGTCATATAGTCCTTAGTCTGCCATTTTCCACTTGTCCACATGTCCGTGGTTAAGTGGACACTGGATACAACTGCATTTTGTAGGACACTGGTGACTCTTTTTCTGATGTCTGTGTACATTCTCGGTATTGCCTGCCTAGAGAAGTGGAACCTAGATTGGATTTGATACTGGGGACACAGTACCTCAAACAATTCTCTAAGTCCCACTGAACTAATGATGGATACCGGACACACCTCTAACACCAACATAGCTGTCAAGGCCTCAGTTATCCGCTTTGCAAAAGGATGACTGCTGTCATATTTAATCCTCCTCACAAAGGACTGTTGGACAGTCAATTGCTTACTGGAAGTAGTACAAGTGGTCTTCCGACTTTACCTCTGGGATGACGATCGACTCCCAGCAGCAACAACAGCAGCGGCAGCAACAGCAGGCGTACCACTCAAGGATCCTACGGAGGAATCCCGGTTAGGAGAGGACTCCTCAGTCTTGGCAGTGACATGGCCTGCAGGACTACGGACATTCCTGACTGAGGAGGAAGTTGATATTGAGGGAGTTGGTGGTTTGGCTTGCAGGAGCTTAGGTACTGGAGGAAGAAGGGATTTAGGTGTCAGTGGACTGCTTACGCTCTTACCCAAAGTTTCTGAACTTAAAACTGACTTCTGATGAATGCACAGCAGGTGACGTATAAGGGAGGATGTTCCTAGGTGATTAACATCCTTACCCCTACTTATTACAGATTGACAGAGGCAACAGATGGCTTGACACCTGTTGTCCGCATTTCTGTTGAAATAATTCCACACCGAAGAGGTGGCTTTTTTGGTATATTGCCCAGGCATCACAATGGGCTTCTTCGTCCCAAGGACAACAGGTGTCTCCCCCAGTGCCTGACTTAGACAAACTACATCACCATCAGAATCCTCATCGTCAACTTCCTCCTCAGCGCCAGCAACACCCATATCCTCATCCTGATGTACTTCAACTGTGACATCTTCAATTTGAATATCAGGAACTGGACTGTGGGTGCTCCTTCCGGCACTTGCAGGGAGCGTGCAAATGGTGGAAGGAGCCACCTCTTCCCGTCCAGTGTTGGGAAGGTCAGGCATCACAACTGCCGACACACTTGGACTCTCCTTGGGGTTTGGGTTTCCATCTCAGAATGCACAGTTCTTTTCTGTGCTCTTCCCAGCTTAACTCTTAATTTTTCTAGCTGGAGGATGAGGGCTTCCATCGTCATGTGAAGCTGAACCACTAGTCATGAACATAAGCCAGGGCCTCAGCCGTTCCTTACCACTCCGTGTCATAAATGGCATATTGGCAAGATTACGTTTCTCCTCAGACAATTTAAATTTCTTCTTTTGGTTCTTTTTACTGAACTTTGGCTTTTTGGATTTTACATGCCCTCTACTATCACATTGGGCATCGGCCTTGGCAGACGACATTGATGGCATTTCATTGTCTACGTTATGGCTAGTGGCAGCAGCTTCAGCACTAGGAGGAAGTGGTTCTTCTTGATCTTTCGCTATGTTATCCTCAAAATTTTTGTTCTCCATTATTTTTTGGGAGTTATATGAGACAATATACAGCACAGTGTCAGGAATCTGCATTCTCTACTCTCAAGTGTCCTACATTGTCTTCTGAGACTTCAATTGACATTCAGCCTTCCAAGTTCCAGCGTGGGTGTTCGGTGCCCACCCATAAAAGGGGGGGTACTGTCAGGAATCTGCATTCTCCGTCGCATCACTACTGTGGAACTACAGGTTCCAGCAGTTCAGTTCTGTTCCAGTTCCAGTTTTCAGTCTACTGCAGCCTGGAGTACACAGTGCTTCAGCTAACCCACAGCTGATTTGAACACCTAATCCAGCAGGGTGTGTTCTCACAGAGATGCAACATCCAATCATCACAGACCAAGGGGTATAAACTCCAGTTCCTGGCTCAGTCTCATCGCCTTGGACAACACGTCACATTCTGTGAACAGGCGTCTCCTGTTTGCAGTCATCTGTCTGCAGAGATACCCCTGTGTATTGGACCTGTGGAACTACAGGTCCCAGCAGTTCCAGTTCTGTTCCAGTTCCAGTTTCCAGTTCCAGGTTCCAGTCTGCAATCCTTTGTTTCCAGCAGTCTCCTATTTCTGGCATCTCCAAGTCATCTCCCTGTTCCAGTGTTCCTGTGGAACTACAAACTCCAGCCACAGCCAGCCACAATCCACCAGCAGTAAGAGACTCTCCTCAGATGTTTTATCATTATCTACCTGTGCACTCATTATCAGTTACCATCTGTGCATCTCAGCAGTTAACATCTATTTGCTTAGAGACTGTCTCCTGCTTAAGCCCGTTAGGCTATCTGGACTTGTGCTTCATAGAGACTGTACATTTATCAGAGTTCTGTTTTTCCAAAGTTATTTCATCCTGAGTTATACTGAGACTGTGTGCTTTTTACAATTACCGGAGTTCTGTTTGTTTCAATCATAGTTACCAGTGACTTTTGAATATTTATTTCCTGTTATTTCTGGTTTTGCATTCCACTGCAATTGCATTCCATTGCACCTGTTATTCAATTGCTTTGTGATCCCTCTGACATAATAAATATCAGCGCCTATGCGCAGGACTATTCTTCGGTCTCCTCGTGTATTACGTCACACCAACACTGACCCACTAGCGCCCCCGCCGGGGACAGACAAGAATCAGAATCCTGACAGTTTGTCCAAGGCCCATGGACCCGGACGGTGGTCAGAGTGTGGGGTCAGGGTCACTCCAAAGTTTGGTGTCTACAGCCCAAGGAGGGGCATCTGTGTCTACAGCCCAAGGAGGGGTATCCAATGTTCAAGCTCTAGTAGGGGCATATGAGTCTTCTCAAAAAGGAGTTTCTGATCTGTCAACCCCAGGAGGGGTGCTGGAGAAAACAACCCTGAGAGAGGTGTCTGATTCGTCAACCCCAGGAGGGGTCACCGAAATTTCAGCCCCAAGGGAAGTATCCAGAGCCAAGTTCCCAGATGGAAATTTTTGTGCTACAGATGCAGTTATGAACTCCTGTTTGCCGTCTTCAGAGAGCACCACCCTGTTGGCATCCAGCATGGACCAGATCCAGGATGGTCTAACTGAACACTCGGATACCACTCATTCCGGTTCTAACCGGATTCTGACTCCATCAGTTCCAGCTAATTCAACTGTCTCCGGACCCAATCCGGTCCCATCCGTCTGTCCGGATCAGCCTCCTTCGGTTCCAGCCGATTCCAGTAAGCCTCCTTCGGTTCCAGCTGATTCCAGTAAGACACCTCCGGTTCCAGCCGGTTCAAGCTTTTCCGGACCCAATCCGGTCCCATCCATCTGTCCGGATCAGCCTCCTTCGGTTCCAGCCGATTCCAGTAAACCTCCTTCGGTTCCAGCCGATTCCAGTAAGACTCCACTGGTTCCAGCCAGCCTGTGTGGCTCCAATGATGGGCTACCTCCTTCGGTTCCAGCCGATTCCAGCATCTTCGGATCAAATCCGGTCCTATCCGTCAGTCCGAAGACTCCTCCGGTTCCAGCCGATTCAAGCTTTTCTGGACCCAATCCGGTCCCATCCGTCTGTACAGATCAGCCTCCTTCAGTTCAAGTCAATTTAAGTAGTCCTGGACAAATCCCGGTTCCATCCGTCTGTCCAAAGTCGCTGTCGGTTCCTAACGATTCCAGTTCCTCTGAACCCGGTGTGGTTCTCTCCAGTGTGTCAAGTAAGGAACTCCTGTCAGTTTTGGAGATGACGTCCTCTCTCCACCCTATAGTATTTCAAGTTGATTCTACTCCTGCTTATGAATGCTTATTCCAGTCCTCTACTCTCAAGTGTCCTACATTGTCTTCTGAGACTTCAATTGACATTCAGCCTTCCAAGTTCCAGCGTGGGTGTTCGGTGCCCACCCATAAAAGGGGGGGTACTGTCAGGAATCTGCATTCTCCGTCGCATCACTACTGTGGAACTACAGGTTCCAGCAGTTCAGTTCTGTTCCAGTTCCAGTTTTCAGTCTACTGCAGCCTGGAGTACACAGTGCTTCAGCTAACCCACAGCTGATTTGGACACCTAATCCAGCAGGGTGTGTTCTCACAGAGATGCAACATCCAATCATCACAGACCAAGGGGTATAAACTCCAGTTCCTGGCTCAGTCTCATCGCCTTGGACAACACGTCACATTCTGTGAACAGGCGTCTCCTGTTTGCAGTCAACTGTCTGCAGAGATACCCCTGTGTATTGGACCTGTGGAACTACATGTCCCAGCAGTTCCAGTTTCCAGTTCCAGGTTCCAGTCTGCAATCCTTTGTTTCCAGCAGTCTCCTATTTCTGGCATCTCCAAGTCATCTCCCTTTTCCAGTGTTCCTGTGGAACTACAAACTCCAGCCACAGCCAGCCACAATCCACCAGCAGTAAGAGACTCTCCTCAGGTGTTTTATCATTATCTACCTGTGCACTCATTATCAGTTACCATCTGTGCATCTCAGCAGTTAACATCTATTTGCTTAGAGACTGTCTCCTGCTTAACCCCGTTAGGCTATCTGGACTTGTGCTTCATAGAGACTGTACATTTATCAGAGTTCTGTTTTTCCAAAGTTATTTCATCCTGAGTTATACTGAGACTGTGTGCTTTTTACAATTACCGGAGTTCTGTTTGTTTCAATCATAGTTACCAGTGACTTTTGAATATTTATTTCCTGTTATTTCTGGTTTTGCATTCCACTGCAATTGCATTCCATTGCACCTGTTATTCAATTGCTTTGTGATCCCTGTGACATAATAAATATCAGCGCCTATGCGTAGGACTATTCTTCGGTCTCCTCGTGTATTATGTCACACCAACACTGACCCACTAGCGCCCCCGCCGGGGACAGACAAGAATCAGAATCCTAACACACAGGAAAGACTGGAATGACTGATGAGACAGGACACTATCACTGGTCTGATGCAGCACATCACAACAACACTGTAAGGGACTTGTGGTTGTTTTTATTATTATACGGCAGCAGTGGACATATAGCCGCAGCGTATGTCGTCACTGGAAAGACTGTTGAGACAGGACCAGTGGTGCAAGTGTGTGGGTACGGGTGGGTACGGCGTACCTGTAAGAATTTAGCCGTGGTTACCACGTACCCACACCGACGGGCCGCCGATCCTCTTCCCTCCCTCCCTCTGCTGCTCCATGCCGCACCCGCCGTCCCCGCCGCACTGCCACTGATGTGAGGGGAGGAGAGTGCAGCCTGCGCCTTTCCTTCCCCTCAGTCTCCGGCGGGTGTCTCAGTTTAATTCAGCGCCGATCCGTGACCCAATCAGAGCTCGCGGTGCGAGCTCCGATTGGCTCACGGATCAGCGCTGAATTAAACTGAGACACCGCCGGAGACTGAGGGGAAGGAGAGGCGCAGGGTGCGCTCTCCTCCCCTCACACAGACAGACAGCAGCGGCAGCGGTGAGCAGGGGAGGAGGGGGGGACACATGTATACCTGACACTGGGGGATATCTGGCACTGGGGGGGCATGTTATACCTGGCACTGGGTGATATCTGGCACTGGGGGGGATGTATACCTGGCACTGGGGATATCTGGCACTGGGGGGGCATGTATATCTGGCACTGGGGGCATATCTGGCACAGGGGGGCATATATGCCTGGCACTGGGGGATATCTGGCACTGGAGGGGCATGTATACCTGGCACTGGGGGATATCTGGCACTGGGGGCATATATACCTGGCACTGGGGGATATCTGGCACTGGGGGGCATGTATACCTGGCACTGGGGGATATCTGGCACTGGGGGGGGGCATTTATACCTGGCACTGGGGGATATCTGGCACTGCGGGGGCATGTATACCTGGCACTGGGAGCATATCTGGCACTGGGGGGGGGGGCATGTATACCTAGCACTGGGAGCATATCTGGCACTGGGGGGGACTTGTGTACCTGGCACTGGGGGATATCTGGCACTGGGGGCATATCTGGCACTGGAAGGACATGTGTATCTGGCACTGGGGGGACATGTGTATCTGGCACTGGGGGGACATGTGTATCTGGCATTTTGGCCATATCTGGCACTGCGGAGAGATGTGTATCTGGCACTGGGGCATATCTGACACTGAGGGCATATCTGGCAATGGGGGCATACTTGTGTTTCTGGCACTGGGGGCATATCTGGCACTGGGGGCATATCTGGCACTGGGGGCATACTTGTGTATCTGGCACTGGGGGCATTTCTGAATCTGGCACTGTAGGGGCATTTCTGGCACTGTAGGGGCATTTCTGTATCTGGCACTGGGGGGCAATGTATATCTGACACAGTGGGGGCATTTGTGTATCTGGCACTGTGGGGCAATGTGTATCTGACACTGTGAGGCAATGTATATCTGGCACTCTGGGGACATTTGTGTATCTGGCACTGTGGGGCAATGTATATCTGGCACTGTGGGGCAATGTGTATCTGGCACTATTGGGGTCATACGTGTATCTGCCCCTCCCCCCATATGTGTATCACGCCCCCATTTTCATTCGCCATGCCCCATGTGGCATTTGGCCACACCCATTTTTTTTTGCACGCGCACCGAAGGCGCGCGCACACAGTACCCGTAAGACATTTTTTCTACTTGCACCACTAGACAGGACACTACCACTGGTCTGATGCAGCACAAACACAGCAACACTGTAAGGGACTTGTGGTTGTTATCATTATTATACGGCAGCAGTGGACATATAGCAGCAGCATATATCATCACTAGAATGACTGATGAGACAGGACACTACCACTGGTCTGATGCAACACAACACTGTAAGGGACTTGTGGTGGTTGTTATTATTATTATACGGCAGCAGTGGACATATAGCAGCAGCATATACCACTGTGACTGCCTCGTCACTGGAATGACTGATGAGACAGGACACTACCACTAGTCTGATGCAGCACAACACAACAACACTGTAAGGGACTTGTGGTTTTTGTTAGAATTATTAAATGGCAGCAGTGGACATATAGCAGCAGCGTATATCATCACTGGAATGACTGAGACAGGACACTACCACTGGTCTGATGCAGCACAACACATCAACACTGTAAGGGACTTGTGGTTGTTGTTGTTACAATTATTATACGGCAGCAGTGGACATATAGCAGCAGCTTATATTGTCACTGGATTGACTGATGAGACAGGACACTACCACTGGTCTGATGCAGCACAACACAACAACACTTTATACAGCTACACTGGAAATATGGCAGCAGAGAACACCAACACTGTGACTGGCTGGACTGATGCAGCACAATACACTGACTACACTGGACAGCACAACACAGCACCACTTTATACAGCTACACTGGCAGGAGAGGACACCAACACTGTGACTGGCTGGACTTATGCAGCACAATACACTGACTACACTGGACTGGACTGGGCAGCACAACACAGCACAAGACTTGCCACCCCACTTTCCTGCCCCCACACAGACACTGGAGGACGGAGACACGTCCTCTCACTACACTCTCCAAAACTGGAGTCAAAATGGCCGCGACGCGTAGCTCCTTATATGGAATCCAAATCCCGTGAGTATCCGAAAGCGGGATGATGACGTTTTGCCATGTTCGGGTTTCCGAGTTAGGCGGGAAAACCTGAGCCAGGCTCGGATCCGAACTCGGAAGGCAAAGTCCAGTAGGGTTCGGTTCTCTGAGAACCGAACCCGCTCATCTCTAGTATATAGTAAGCACTGCGTATAGTTTACATTTACATTTGTCAATTATATAGATTGATTTTGCCTAATGAACCTACAATACATAAAATATTTTTACAGAAGGTGTATGAGGGTTCTAAATTTCGTCACTCTTCGGTCTAATAAAGAATTTAGTTCAGGCTGTTTCCTTAAACAGGCTACGTTTCAGGCTTTAACACCCTTCATCAGCCAACATATATATGATATTTGTATATGTTGCCTGACAAATGGTATTAAAGTCCAAAATGTTGCCTTTTCCTGGAGACTGAAAGGGGTGTTCTCTCTGTCTGCTGTCTCTGAAAGGGGTGCTCCATCTGAATTATCAGTCCAGGTGGGGTGCTCTGTCTGCCGTATCAGTCCAGGGGTGCCTTGTATGCTGTATCAGTACTGGGGTGCTAAGTCTGCTTTGTCAGTGCAGGGTTGCTCTGCCTGCTGTATCTGAAAAAGGGGTGCTCTGTCTGCTGTATCTTAAAGGGGTGCTCTGTTGTATCAGTCCAGGCATGGTGGTCTGTCTGCTGTATTTGAAAGTGGTGCTCTGCCTCTAATATAGATACAGTATAATAACATGCATAGGAAATGTATGTACTATAGACATATAGAATGTTTACTCTTTTATAAGGACATTTTGTACTTTATATTAAATGATATTTGCAATCCTGACTGTTACTGCATTTGGTCACCACCAGAGAAAAATGAAATTAAATAAGATACAGTAGTTCAAAATCCACCACATTTCTAAAAATGACAAATAGAGGTGTTGCCCATAGCAACCAATCAGATTCTACCTTTTATTTTATAGAATTGACATTCCAGACACCCTGCAACCAAACACAGTTTCACCAAGGCAATAATGGTGTCACCCCCTCACCTATGCTGTCTGGACAGTACCATTGCTTGTACAGCCCTAGTTATGCCCTGCCTCCACTTGTCATCTATAGAATGTTTTATGAATCTCCCCACTGTACCTCAGTGCTGTTCACACACCTGAAAAGTTGCCCTTTCTCAATTGTAGGAGATGGAGAGCTCCAATATATATATAAAATTGCGTTAAAACAAGCACTTCTCTCTGTATGACATTAACAATGTTGAGTCCCAATTTACAGATTGAGTACTGCATGTGACTTTACAGCAAACCCAAACTGTCCAACAAATAACAAAGTTGAACACATTTGAAATAATTGTCTTCTTATGCTGCTAAACCAAGTCTGTAATCAACTAAACAGAAGCACTTATGCAAAAAAGGCATACAGGATTTAAAAGAAGATAAAACATAAGCCCAGTGCCTCTATAATTTTCTTCATTCAAAAATGACCTTTTGAGTTTCTTTACTGTGGATATGGCAAAATGCGAGTTCCGTCGGAATATAATGCAATTTCTGAGTTTCCCCTGGATGAAAATATACATGTAAAAGAGATAGGTAATAAAAATGTAATTATAACAAGTAAATAAATATCACACTGAAAAACAGCTTGTTCAGACCCACGCACCTGCCAAGCATCGATAATAAATATACCTGCATGATGCTGTTGACTCGTGAAAAATTATTAACATCATTAAAGAATAGAAATTTAAAACTTAAAATCAAGAAGTTGGGAAAGTAATTAATTAATTCCAGGTAGGCTTCTGGAATTAAGCAAATGCAAGCATGGTCATAATTATGGATAATGTACAGATGCACGCACACCATGCATTCTTGTGGAAGCGGTGCGTACGTTCTATTCTTTTCTATTCTATTCACGGCAAGTGAGTCGCATTTGTCACAAATAGGCTACAAGATGAATATGGACACATCTGGAAATCTATATTTATCCCATATGAGGAATTTCCAAGGTAGGGAACTATCAAAATATAAAATTTTATTTTTCACATCAATAAGGGACTGAAGAAATAAAGAAGAAATGGAAGACTTAATAAATATAGTATGCTACTATTAAGATTGTCCAAAACACCCATAGAGCTTTAGTAAATATTAGTCCCAAGATCTCCATCCAGCAGGCTGTTACAATACCAGGTCCCTTCCTGCACAGATTAAATGACTCGCCCCCAAAGACATTTGTCAAATTTTACCTATTGGTTGGTACTTTATCTCTCTCCACATTCTCTCTCTCTCTCTCTCTCTCTCTCTCTCTCTCTCTCTCTCCAAGCTTTGATACATAGGGGTAAATTCAAATGTTTGAAAAGTTAGTTGGGTGTCTGTTTTTTTTCTGTCTATTAGATAAAAAAAACAGACACCACACTGACTTTTCAAACAATTGAATACCCCCCACATTTTCCTTAATCATGTAACATAACATTAAATGGGCAAGGACACAGGACACAAATACATACTACAAGACACAATCCCTTTTTTTGGGCACTAGACTTACCATTTTAAAATAGACCAAAATTCTTTGTTTAAGTCTCAAGCTCCTAGTGTTTACCGTAATCCATACCAAGCAATGTCATTCTGGTCTCTCTACATTTTGGGGGGTCAGTATGTTTATCCTTATTTACATAATCGGGTATTATGGGTTTAGAGAGGGAGCCAAGTTATCTGGCCACACAACTGACACTCCTTATCTACAGTATCTGATTTTGGTCTGGTACCTAGTCTCCACCTCCTTCTCCTAAGGTCCCCTGGCTGTTTTGTGTCTAGAAGGGATATGCATCATCCTTCTATATACTGTGCAAACAACCAGGAAAATGGCTGCAGTGGTCATTTTCCCAGTGATTTATGTCTGCGGCGTTGGACACCACTGTGGAACTCTTGAGGGGTCAGTATAATTATATGGGTGCAGGGGGTATGGCGTGAGCCCCCCTGGACCCAGGAGGCCATGTGCACTGCACACCTTGCACTCATTATAGATATGCCTATGTGTGTACTGTACATACACATGACTCAGAACAGGATGGACTGTGGCTACATGCTCACAACAAACAAAATGTTTCTCTTACATGCAAACACCCATTGCCGTGCAGTTGACAATCTCATTCAAACTTGCATACTGTCCAACTCAAAATCAGGCCCATTATACCCATAAAGAACATTGTTTCTGAGTCATTTTGTTATAGGATTATCTTTTATTTATGTAAGCTTTATAACGTAGTCCATGTACCCTTTTAGTAGCCCTCCATGGGAGTTCAAATGTATTTATATCTTTTTGTATCATTTTGCTTCTTTTATTTTTCATTAAACACTAGTTGCAACACTTTTAACCATTTCTGGTCTGTATGGCTTGCTATAAGACTTGGGAGACTTTATGCAAGGAAATTCAACTAAAAGCTACTGAAGCGTTTGGATGAGGGCAAAGAGCCTGATTCTGATTTGGAAGGAAAGCAAAAAACAAAATAAATCAAATTACTGTGCACCTGGGCAAAACCATGTTGCACTGCAGGTAGGGCAGATTTTGGAGGGGCATGTCTAAAATGAAATCTAAACTGCAGTGTAAAAATAAAGCTTTCTAACATTGGTGGGCTACATACAAAAGCAGACAGTATTTAGCCTGTACAAAAAACACATAAATGTATTTTCTCCCCATGCATTGCTACATGGTATGTTCCAGACATAAAGTTACTTGCTCTTTTGCTTTAATTTCAAATCAAAAGCAGGGTATCTGGCAGGGGATCCACCAGTACCCATGGTTAAGTGAACATATACAACCTGAAATAAAATGTGATTGCAGTGTTGCAGATGGCGTTACCAAATGAATCACCTTATAGACAAATAACCAATACATTGGTTAGAGAAAATATTATTGCATTTTTATCTAATTCTGCATGAGAGACATGACACTGATCTTAAAACTGTACACCAACACTAGACACAGAGAACCTTTTAGTGTTGTGACACTTAGCACTGGAGTTCTATGACTATAGTATTTTTTAGATGGAAGCTCTTCTATGAATCACTACAGCTCAGGTAACGAGGGGATTGCCAGTGTGGTAGAACTGCTACAGTATGTGCTGTACAGGATTACATTTATTATAAAGAAGGTGCTTTCAACTTTCATTTATTAGTACTGGAAAATACACATTTTACTGATGGTTACAGATTTCCATAGAATGTGACACTACCAAAAACTATGTCCTGTACCTGAGAGTCCCTAATCTTTGTCTTTGTGTCAATTAAAAAATATAGATTTAAAGTTGGCTCAAACAGTGGATGAAACAGTACATGTAATGACCAGCTTTAGAAAATAATATTCTGACATGATTGAATTGCTTTATTATGGTTCATTTCTACATTCAACCACTAAAATTCTATTTTAGAATAAATAGAAACATCATATTATTAAAGTGCAGGTTTACACAAGTGAAGATGTTGCAACCAATCAGATTCTTAGGTACAGTACTTATAATTTATCTACCACCTTCAAGAAGAAAATGGCTAGAATCTGATTGGTTGCTATGTCCAACATCTGCACATCTAAAGATCTACACTTTAGTTAATATCTAATATATAACCCCAAATAATTCAATATATTTTTCCTCCTTTTATTCATATGGTATTTTAGTCAAGCCAGAAGTGAAAGATGGGAAAAAGTATGTTATTGCTATTGCATACAAATTTCATTTCCATTCTTGTATCATTTGAATATAGGAAATTTCAATTACTGATTTGAAAAATGAGAGAGGGTACTAGAAAATAGTTCCAAAATTAACTCTAATACAGTAAACTGGTTAATTATAAGTTGATAAATTTACAGCGCAAATCACCCAATTATCAATTATTTATATTAATATAACAGATTGCATGCCTTTACAAATACTAAGACTATTGATACTTAAGCCAGAGTGCCAACAATTTTTGCCCCCAAGGAAATTATGCTGTGCAATATACTGCAAGAATATTGGGGGTAATTCCGAGTTGATTGTAGCAGCAAATTTGTTAGCAGTTGGGCAAAGCCATGTGCACTGCAGGTGTGGCAGATATAACATGTGCAAAAGAGAGTTAGATTTGGGGGGGTTATTTTGTTTCTGTGCAGAATAAATACTGGCTGCTTTATTTTTACACTGCAATTTAGATTTCAGATTGAACACACCCCACCCAAATTTAACTCTCTCTGCACATGTTATATCTGCCCCCCCCCCCTGCAGTGCACATAGTTTTGCCCATTAACTAACAAATTTGCTGCTATGATCAACTCTGAATTAGGCCCATTGATTCTTAGTATTTAGCAGCAGTTAGTGCTAATGTTTGAACGAGCTATTTTTTGTATTTCTTCAATTTGAACTATGATGGATCAAATATTTGTTATAATTATTAAAGTAGTGAGTTAAAGGTTTTTTTTTACACTATCTATTTTAAATTTAGGAGGGGAGTGGCCCCATTTTCAGTCTTCGTGTGGACCGCCTCCTCTCTTGTGATGCAGTTATGTGTACACATTGGCACTGTGACATACTGTGCATGCACACAACTCCAGAAACATGGCACCTTTGCCATTTTCCCAGTGATTTCTCTACTTTGCATGCGTAAATCTCATAGAAAATGGCTGCTCCATTTTCACTGTGATTTCTGCAGCACAGATGATCGATTCCAGAGAAGTGAGCTTAATGTAGTGGTACAGTGTGTGTAATGTGCTCCCTCCTAGATCTAGGAGCTCATGTACACAGCACACACCCACATCTATTACAGACATGCCATTGGCCATAGTTCTTAAGGTACACTTTCCATTATACTGGCACAACTGAAATTACCATGGACCTCACAGACCAGCGCAGATTGGTAGATCACCATTAGTTTTTAGGTTGTGAGCTTTTAGTTTTTGCAGGCATGCTGTTTTGAGCATGCCTAAACCAAATAAAGTTGCCAGCTCTGCTATGTGGATCATTAGATCTACACTAAAAAGGTCTATAGTCAATAGGTCGACCACTAATGGTAGACATGCATTAGGTCGACAGGGTCAAAATGTCAACAAGGAATACAGTAGGTAGACAGTAGAAAAGGTTGTAATGGTCAAAAGGTCCACATAAAAATGGTCAACACAAAAAAGTCTACACAATATTTTTTGTGTGTGTTTTGTCACTTTTCTGCCACAAAAAATCCCCATAAGTGAATATTCCAGATGTCAGGATCCCGGCAGCTGAAATACTGATGCCAGAATCCCGACATTCATTGGAATCCCAACATCAGAACTCTGAAAGGGGCAGGAAACCAACACCCAAATCCTGAGAGCAGGCATCCCAACCATTACACCAGTCGTCGGGTTAGGTTTAGGTACGGGAAGAGGGAGTTAGATTAAAATGTCACCTGGGGGGTTAGGCTGTGGGGGGCGGGGGAAGAGGTTAGGGTTAGACTGCAGGGAGGGAGGGTTAGGCACCCCTAGGGGAGGTTAGGGGCAGGCTGCGAGAGAGGGAGGGTTAGGTTCTGTGGATTTTAGTTTAGGTTTAGGCACCAACCGGGGGATGATTAGGTTTAGGCTATGGGACCAAAGGATTAGGGTTAGGGGGTAGGGGAGAGGGGTGAATACCCTCAAATCACCCCTGTCGGGATTTTAAACATCAGGACTCCGGCGTCTGTATTATGAATGCTGGGATCCTGGATGCCTGTCATCCATACTGATTTTGTCCCCTCACATGGCTCACTCTGCGACCGTTGCACTCGGCACAGGTTGTAGTCCATGTGGATGGTAAGGTATGAAAAAGTTGGGAAAAAAAGGAAATGAAAAAAACTTGTCTTCACAATATGTGTATCGACCATTGACATGTCGACCTTTTGAACCTATCAAAATTTTAAAATGTCTAACTTTTACATGTTGACCTTTTGACCCTTCATAAGCGCTTCCCCAGTCTTATGAAAGGACCTCTGAATCTACTGGGGCCCACACTGTAACATTGTAATTTAGTTCTGGTGTCTAGGCAAGAAATGCCAGATGACGATTAACTGTCCCGTATTGGTATTCACTGGACTGAATATATAAATATATGAATACAGTATGTGAGATCAGATGCATCTCTGCATACACCTACCTCTGAATAGCTGGCAATTCCATCCATACACTCATAGCACACTTAGCCTACATGCTAGCGCACCATTGGAATATACAGTATTTGAGTTGTGTACACACTTAATTTCCTGTAATTTCTCAAAATTGCATATTGAGCGCCTGATGCATGCACAAATGCTAATAATTTTGAGATCCAACTGCAAAGTGGACTAGCATACAGCCCTGAATCAGGCCCTATGTGTGCAATTTTTTTTTATCTCCCAAGACTTTAGGCATTGCTAAGAGACCATAGAAGGATACCTGGAACAGATGCTGTTATTATTTATTTATTAACAGTTTCTTATATAGCGCAGCATATTCCGTTGCGCTTTACAATTAGAACAGCAGTAATAGAACAAAACTGGGTAAAAACAGAGAGACATAGAGGTAGGAAGGCCCTGCTCACAAGCTTACAATCTATAGGGAAATAGGCATTGATACCCAAGGATAGATGCTACATATTGCATAATTGTCCACCAGATTGCTTGGTTCTTAATGGGTTGCATGATATGATCACCACGCAATGTTGGCCAAGTGTAAGGAGGGTGTGAGAGTAAAGAAAGACAAGATATGTGATGTTATGTGTACTGTACAGAGAGGATGTAATTGGATAGGGAAGCATTGAAGGTTGGTTATTTGGGTGGGTCTGGAATTTGGTAGGCTTGTCTGAAGAGAGGAGTTTTCAGGGAACGTTTAAAGGCTTGGAGACTAGAGGCGAGCCTTATTGTGCGTGGGAAGGCATTCCACAGAGTGGGAGAAGCCCGGATAAAGTACTGTAATTTTGAGTGTGAACAAGTAATGCATGTGGATGAGAGATGCAGATCTTGTGCAGAGCGGAGAGGTCGGGTAAGGAGATATTTTGAGATGAGTGAAGAGATGTATGTTGGTGCAGTTTGGCTAATAGCCTTGTATGTCAGTAAAAGTATTTTATATTTAATACGGTAGAATACCGGTAACCAATGGAGGGACTGACAAAGCGGATCTGCAGACGATGAACTTCTAGCAAGGAAGATTAGCCTCGCAGCTGCATTCAAAATGGATTGTAGTGGTGAGAGCCTATGTTTAGGAAGACCGGTCAGGAGACTATTACAATAATTAATGTGGGAGATAATAAGAGCATGGATTAGAGTTTTTGTTGTGTCTTGTGTAAGATATGGTCGTATTCTGGATATGTTTCTTAGATGTATTTAACATGATCTTGAGACAGATTGAATATAGGGAACAAAGGACAGTTCAGAGTCAAGAATGACACCTAGGCAGCAAGCTTGTGGGGCAGGGATGATTGCTGAGTTCTCAACAGTGATAGAGATATCAGGTTGGCAACTACTATTGGCTGGTGGAAATATAATTAATTCTGTTTTGGAAATATTAAGATTGAGGTGGCGAGATGTCATCCAAGATGAAATGGCAGAAAGGCATTCAGGGACACAGCCCAATACAGAAGGTGACAAATCTGGGGAGGATAGGTAGATTTGAGTATCATCCGCATACAGATGGTACTGAAATCCGAAAGAGTTGATTAGTTTGCCAAGAGATGTGGTATATATAGATAAAAGCAGAGGACCTAGGACTGAGCTTTGCGGTTCTCCAACTGAGAGAGGTAGCAAAGGGGAGGTGGAATCAGAGAAACAAACACGTAAGAAGTGATTAGATAGGTAGGATGAGAACCAAGAAAGGGATGTGTCCTGAATATCTAGGGATTGTAGTGTTTGTATGAGAAGAGAGTGGTCAACAGGTTTAAAAGCAGCAGAGAGATCAAGGAGAATAAGTAGTGAGTAATGGCCTTTAAATTTAGCAGTGACCAAATCATTCACTACTTTAGTCAGTGCTGTCTCTGAGGAATGTTGGGCACGAAATCCTGACTGAAGTGGGTCCAGTAGGCTGTGTGAGTAAAGAAAGTGTGTGAGGCAAGTGTAGGCAAGTCTCTCAAGTAGCTTAGAGGGGCATGGGATCTGAGAGATGGGACAGTAGTTTGACAGAGAGTTAGGGTCAGAGTTTTGTTTTTTCCAAATGGGAGTAATCACTGCATGCTTGTATAGAGAAGGGAAGACACCAGTAGACAGAGAGAGATTACAGATTTTATTTAAGGTTGGGATGAGCACAGCAGACAGAGCTTTACTAATTTGTGAGGGTATAGAGTCAAGGGGAGAGGTAGTAGAGTAGGCAGATGAAAATAGTGCAAATACTTCATCTTCTAGGATCAAATGAAGAGAAGGTGTTAGAGGGTTCAGGCAGGGAATTGAGCAGGTCACTGACTGTGGAAGAGCATACCATTTCATTTCGGATCTTTTCAATCTTGTCCTTGAAATAGGAATCAAGATCTTGCGCACTGACAGTGGCTGTTGGGTTGAGTGAGGGAGGGACAAGAAGTGATTTAAATGTATTAAAAATTTGCTTGGGGTTAGAGGCTAGAGCAGAGATGAGAGCTTAGAAATATGTTTGTTTGGCAGTGTCCAGAGCATTACGATAAGAGTGGTACATGGTCTTATATGTGAGAAAGTCACTTGAACTACGAGATTTACACCACCGGTGTACTACTTTACGTGAAAGTTTTTGTAGGTGTCTAGTGTATTTAGAGTTCCATGGTTGACATCTAAGTCTACGTGGAGTTTGATGGGTAGCCGGAGCCACTTCATCATGTGCTGTTTCTAGAGTTTGGTTAAGGTTTGACACAGCAGTCTCAGGAGAGGTAAATGTAGAAATTGGTGAGAGAAGTGGTTGCAGTGAGGTAGATAATTGTTGAAAATAAATAGCATTAATATTTCTGCGGGTTAGAGGTGGTTTGGTAGACTTCAGGGACAATGAGTTTGAAGTAATGGAGGAGAGCATGCACATGATAAGGTTGTAATCTGAGAGAGGGAAAGTAGTGTTAGTGAGTTCAGAAACAGAGCATAGTCTGGTGAATAAAAGATCAAGGCAAGGGCCCTCCTGGTGAGTAGGGGAGTCAGTCCATTGGGAGAGGCCAAGAGAGGAGGTTAGAGTGAGTAGTTTAGAGGCATGGGTAGATTGTGGGCTGTCAATAGAGATATTGAAATTGCCTATAATGATGGTGGAGTTGTCAGAGGATAAAAAGTGAGGGATCCAAGCAGAAAAATCTTCCAAAAACTTTCTGGGTTGCTCAGGTGGGTGATAGGTAGCTGCAACATGCAGAGAGAAAGGGGTGAAAATCCTAATAGAGTGTACTTCAAACCATGTAAATGAGAGTGAGGGAACAGGTGGTAAAACGATGTGAGTGTAAGATTTGGACAGTAATATTCCAACCCCACATCCTTTACTGTTACCAAGCCTGGGGGTGGTGTGGGGGTTGAAGTGAAGGCCACCATGTGACAGTGCTGCAGGGGAGGCAGTGTCTGATTGTGTGAGCCATGTTTCTGTTATAGCTAGCATATTGAGTTTTTTTGCTATGAAAAGGTCATGGTTAGATGTTAATTTGTTGCAAACAGAGCATGCATTCCATAAAGCACATTTTAGTGACTTGGAGGGAGATGGGAGACATGTGATATTGTCAAGGTTTGTTGGATTTATATTCCGTTGTGAATCAGCTGAATGTGAGTGTGGTATGTGGATGGGACCTGGATTTGAGGATATCTTACCAACTAGTAGAAGCAGAAGAAGAGAGAGGTAGGTATAGCTGTGGGAGGTATGTGATAGTTTCTTATGGTGACAGGTTGAGGATGTTACAGTTAGTGTACATAGATAGATTAAAAGCTCATGAGTGTTAATAAGAGGCGAGTGGATTAATGAGGCTGCAATGTGTACAGAGCAATGAATAACAGGAATAGTGAAGGATGTTGCCATTTTATAGAGGGTACCATGAAGTGCTATTAGGAAAAACAGTTTGTGGAACATGGTGTTTTCAAAGATAAAAGTTTTAAGGAAAATGCAAGTTAACTGGTAAAGATACCTGGTTTCCAGTGTTATTCAATGTTTGTTCAACTGTTGGTTTGGGAAATGGTTCTAAATTGCACACCCTCCAGTAATGAAAGGTGCTATGCTGCTGAGAATAAAGTAGTACATACAGACAGAAGGGGGTGCAGATGCACTAAACGATCATTACAGTATAATATAGCAAATCATAAGAGGTTGTTAGTATATCGTTGGCCAATGATATCGGCCTGCCCACCAATCGTCCAGGTCACCTCTTGTCGGGCAGGTTCCTAACACTATGGGGCCAACATCTGGAACGCAGGAAACCCCCAAAACATGATCCAGCAAAGAACCCCCCCAGGGCATCACACTAACAAATAGTGATAGTAAAGGAATATAAAGTTTGAGTATATGAAGGTCCCTACTTTGAGTTTAAAGGTAGAGAGTATGTGAAAAAAATGTGCATACATAAATTCTAGACAAACAGGATATAAAAGGTGACTGTGTATTTAAATGGTGATGCCCTGAGACAGTCCAGCCAGAACAGGCATGGGGGACCCTACGTCCAAACGCCGACCCCAAATTGACTGACACTATGTATGAATAAATAGGACTTACTTAGAATTATGCCTGTGTTACTGTGCAGTCATTGTTGGTTTCCCTGCTTAAAAACATAGAGGGTGGAGGGAGGGGTGCCAATCTAGATTTTAAGCATTCTCAAACCTCAGGTGTGTATTTCTACACATATACATAGTAGGGGAAATGGTTCTAAATTGCACACCCTCCAGTAATGAAAGGTGCTATGCTGCTGAGAATAAAGTAGTACACACAGACAGAAGGGGGTGCAGATGCACTAAACGATCATTACAGTATAATATAGTAAATCATAAGAGGTTGAGAGTATATCGTTGGCCAATGATATCGGCCTGCCCACCAATCGTCCAGGTCACCTCTTGTCGGGTAGGTTCCTAACACTATGGGGCCAACATCTGGAATGCAGGAAACCCCCAAAACATGATCCAGCAAAGGACCCCCCCAGGGCATCACACTAACAAATAGTGATAGTAAAGGAATATAAAGTGTGAGTATATGAAGGTCCCTACTATGAGTTTAAAGGTAGAGAGTATGTGAAAAAAATGTGCATACATAAATTCTAGACAAACAGGATATAAAAGGTGACTGTGTATTTAAATAGTGATGCCCTGAGACAGTCCAGCCAGAACAGGCATGGGGGACCCTACGTCCAAACGCCGACCCCAAATTGACTGACACTATGTATGAATAAATAGGACTTACTTAGAATTATGCCTGTGTTACTGTGCAGTCATTGTTGGTTTCCCTGCTTAAAAACATAGAGGGTGGAGGGAGGGGTGCCAATCTAGATTTTAAGCATTCTCAAACCTCAGGTGTGTATTTCTACACATATACATAGTAGGGGAAATGGTTCTAAATTGCACACCCTCCAGTAATGAAAGGTGCTATGCTGCTGAGAATAAAGTAGTACACACAGACAGAAGGGGGTGCAGATGCACTAAACGATCATTACAGTATAATATAGTAAATCATAAGAGGTTGAGATTATATCGTTGGCCAATGATATCGGCCTGCCCACCAATCGTCCAAGTCATCTCTTGTCGGGCAGGTTCCTAACACTATGGGGCCAACATCCGGAACGCAGGAAACCGTTGGTCAACTGTTGGTTTAACTGTTCTTTTAAAAATTTCCTAACTTTGTAATTTCCAAACTTTGTATATCTCCTAACTCAGACAACTGCCCCCTCAGGCAACTGCCCCATAACTGAATGCTAAGCAGGGGCATTTCTACAAAGGAGGGGGCCTGTGTGCACCTCCGAGTGGGCCCCCTCCTCTGAATGGCGCTGTAGACTCCGGCTTTGTACCGGAGTCTACTGTGCATGCGCAGGTCTCCGGAAACATGGTGCCCGCCATGATCCGGAGACCAATTTGGCTACCTCACATGCGCGGCGGCCATTTTGTGGCGATTTCCGCCACGAACGCTGCGCCCGCCGCTGGACTCCGGTAAGGTAAGTATTTAAATGGGTGCAATGGGTGCGGAGTGGGCCCCCCCTGGACCCAGTGGCCTGTATGCACCGCACACATTGCAGCCATTATAGAAACGCCAATGATGCTAATATATACTAGGTCTAATTAACAAAGCCTACAGCTAAAGCTAATTGGACATCTAATCAAATTATGATTACTTATTAGTGAAGTAAATTCATGTGTTCGTCAGTTTTCTTTTAGTAAATTAAATAATTAACAATTGAGTAATGCACTTAACATGACACTCTTTTACAAAAGGCAAAACCGACACAAACAAGCCATGCCAGATATGTATGGTACACTATGTAAAGTATGTACAGTTCCTAACCCTAAAATGAAGAGTCATGAACACTTCCACAAGAAAGAATGGGGAAGTGCTGATTGAATGAGCACACAGGTTTCCACAATTTCAGCCAACCAACGCTTCCCCAGTGTTATGAAAGGACCTGTACAGCTACTGGGGCCCACACTGTAACATTGGAATCTAGTTCTAGTTTTTAGGCAAAATATGCCAGATGACCATCGACTTTCCAGTATTGGTATTAGCTGAACCGAATATATAAATATATGACTATATATCAGGTTCTCTAGTTGGTTTCTGTTTACTGAAGTGTTCCTTTAGTCTCAACTTCCTCTGGAATTTGTAATTGTCCACCCTCCATTGGATAGGTTTATGTGAGTTTGTGGGGATAAAACTTAACCCTTTACTTAACACCTGTATCTCAGCTTCACATTGAGGTACAGAATAGTTGACCAAATTCCCCCCCAGTTTGAGAGGTAGGGATAGGGACAGACAACTATTACAGTTGGAGTGTAAATAGATATGCTGCTTAATCACGGTAAATCCAAATGGCCTCAATGAGACACTGAATCTTAGCTGCTTTTTATAAATTGCATTATAAATGTGGTCTTCATAACACAAATCTAGGTCTCATGGTGAATGGGGAAGATTAAAAAATGATTAAGGTATTATGATTTTCCTTTTATAATGTAAGATACATCATTTAGTAAACCTCTTATGTTGGGCAGCAACATATTGGAGAACAAGTTGTGGTACGATTGTATGGCAGAAATTGTAGTGTATACATTGTTTAGATTTTTTACATAGTTTAGGAGTTACACAAGGTCAAATATATGCCAGTGGCAGCAAAAATATATACATTTTTATATTCATATTAGGCACTTTGATAAATATTGGCCCACCATTGATAACCTAGTGTATTTAGTCAGTGATGCGCACACTGGCAACACGGAGTTAAAATTACAATAGTGGTGGTGCAATTAAATTATATGTAAGAGCTGCTCACTTCCAGATACAATTGTATCATTGCAAGACACCTGGCAACTTATATTGTTACAAATATTGAAACACTGTTTAAAACACTGGAGATAGTGAAGAAATATACAATTACAGTGGCCAAGCTTTTTAATTCACTATATTTAATTTGTTCACAATTTTCACAATTTAATTCACAAGCACTATATTTCGCTCATGTTTTAGATATTATAATAAAAGTTATATTTTAGAATCTGTGGTCATCTATCATAATAGATATTTGACTTTAAGAAGGTATATTTGTCCGAGTGTGCCCACTACAGGGAATCTTCTTTCTTCTTTTGAGTTTCTATAATGGGTGCAGTGTGTGCAGTGCACACGGGCCCCTGAGTTCAGAGGGGGCCCCCACCGCACACACTGCACCCATTTTTAAAATACTCACCCCTCCAAAGTCCAGCGCCAGTATCCGCAGCGCTATTAGAACACAGTGAAAATGGCTCAGCGGCCATTTTCACAGAGATCTGCGCATGCGCAGTAGAGTCTGAGCCCTCTAGTGCTCAGACTCTACAGCGCTCCGGGCAGAGAGGAGGGGGCCCGAACGGAGGAGGCTGAACACGGGCCTCCTCCTCTCTTAAAATGCTCCTGTGTGGGCCCATATATTTCCAATAGGCTATAACAATAGTATCAACAGAGAATAGGTACACTAAGGCTCCAGTGTTATACTTCTGATATTTATGTATAAAGCATAAATTATAAATGTTTTAATACTGTATTGCAGGCTTTTTCAACCAGTGTGCCATGGCACACTAATGTGCCGCGACCAGTTGCAAGGTGTGCCGCGGAGCCAGAGCACCTTCAGAGTGAACTGTTGGCCTGGGCTCTTCTTAGAGGATCACTCACGCTCTGGCTGTGACCCGTGCCTTGATGATGTGGCGTTGTGATATCATAGGTCATGGCCGCCGCAACTCACCACCCAGCCAGCCCACCCGCCTGCATACATATCTTCCAGTTCCAGTTCCCACCTCCATCCACAGCTTTCCTTGTCCACCCACATCTACACCCGCCCGCTGCTCAGTATTCGCAGCAATCCACTATGAACAACCACCGCCACTGAGGAACAGGGAGGAGGACAGCTGACCAGTAGGGGCTAATATTTGTTATTTTATTTCTCCTGTGGGAAGCAATAGGATTTATGAATTTATGGGGGGAACAATGTGAATAATTCATGTAAGGAGCAATAGGATTTATGTGGGAAGAAATGTGATTGATTTATGTGTGCACAACATAATTTATGTGGGGAGCAATGTGATTGATTTATGTGGGGAGCAATAGGATTTATGTAAGGAGCAACATGATTTATGTGGGGAGCAATGTGATTGTTTTTTTCTGTGTGGGCCATTGTATGTGTGGATTTTTTATTACTGTGAAGGCCAATGTGTGTTTTTTGTTTTTTTTCTGTGGGGTAACGGATGGTGTGCCTTGGCAATTTTAAAATATTGTTCGGTGTGCCGCGAGTAAAAAAAGGTTGAAAATCACTGCTGTATTGGTACAACATGCATATTATTTTAGCTTTGTTTGTAATATCGTACTGCCATTTGCATATTGTCACATTATAGTTAATAAAATACTGCCACTTTATATTTAACAGCCACAGTAATTTCTAATAGTTTGTTACTTAAAGGTTGTATGAGGTAATATAATGTGAGTTATTTTTTAACCCCAAGGCTTTTATTTTAATGGAGGTGTCTGACAGTGTTAAATGCAATTTACCTCAGTCATTTAATATTCATATTAAAATGAAAAACAATTTACTTTGATTGATTTTCATTTGTTTTTAATTAAAGCGATCCTATCACTCTTGCTATTATTTAATAAGTATGTTTGGTAAAGTTACAGCAGTTTCCTAATAAAGTTGATAAAATATACTTTTTATTTTTATAGATTAGTACCTTGTGTGCTCAGAGTATGATTAATGTTTATAAGTGAAATACTGAGCTCATTAGATTGGACACATTTTACAGTGTTCTTGGCTCAAGAAAGTATTTATTTCAGGGACAGATTAACAGTGGGGCAGATACAGACACAGACACAGCTCCAGGCCTCCACATACAAATAGGCCCATCACCATGACAGCATGATGATGACCAGCCATCCAGCTGGTAACATGGTCAGCCATAAATCAGTACAAAATCTGTTTTTCTCCTTACCTTGCAAAACATTGCTACAGTAGAGCTAACTTAGGTATTGGGGACACCCGGTGGTGAGGCTGGAATACAAGAATAATTGCATTCCAGCTGACGATAATCTGTCCCCTATCGCCCACCATATAGGGTATCCAGTCAGGAAACGAGGTAGTGTTTCATAAGAAGGAAATATGGCTGGAATTCAAGTTTACTATTTTGGAACCCTTGCTAACCATCTAGGGATGCAGCTCAGTTAAGATCACAGCACAACAAGGGCATTCTCTTTTTGTATCCCATTTGTCTGTTAGTTGCCCCATAGTTGCAGCAAAGTGATGCCTATTTTTAAAGATAGAGCTAAAAGGTCCCAAAAGCAATGACCATATTTGTTGAGGAAGAGCAGGAGGTTACGTTCAAAGACAATGAGGATGATTACTATGGGTACCTAAATACCTTTGACAATTTGGCCACTAAAGAAATGATGGGGTGGTATGACTTAGTCACATAAAAAAAAAATATCTAGAAATAGGCAAGATCCCAAGGGGATTGAATCACAAGTTTTTTAAAAAAAAGTTCCAATTCAAATATAAAGAAAAAGCTGCCTACTATCACAAAGAAAAGTCACCCAATTTTTCACAATGGAATAAATACAAACAAGAGTGTGACAATAATGGTGCTAAGCCAATGTTCCACAGGTATCCGGTTGATAGACAGACAGTGTCTAGTTAGACAGTCAATAGATAGACACCATATGTTAGACAGACATTAAGTCGACAGGGTCAAAAGGTTGACATGAAAAAGGTAGACAGCACAAAAGGTCGACATGAAAATAGTCGACATAAAAAAGATAGACAAGTGTTTTTTTTTTATTTAACATGTTTTTGGACTATTTCATACCTTCTCTATCCAAGTCGGCATAGAGTTGGTTATAAACCTTGTGGCGAGCACAGCACGCCACTGAGCCCGAAGCATGGCGAGCGAAGCGAGCCCCGCGAGGGTATGCCTTTCTACAATTGGGGGTCCCAGATGACAAAACTATCCACACAAACAACAAAAATGCAAAAAACATGGTGTCTACCTTTTTTATGTCGACCATTTTCATTTCAACCTTTTGACCCTGTCGACCTTTTGTACTTTCTATCTTTTTCATGTCGACCTTTTGACCCTGACAACCTAATGTCTGTCTAACATATGGTGTCTATCTATTGACTGTCTAACTAGACATTATCTTTCTATTATACCACACCCTGTTCCACATATACTTAACAATAGTATTCAAACCTTTTGTCCTTGTTCACTTGAAAGCTCCGATGGACATATACAAATAAAAACAAACAGAAAAAAACAAATGTGTAAAAACATATTTTTTCTCTTTTCTTGATATCCACGTGGTGCGATTGCTCTTACTACCAGGGATGCACATCTGTCAGGAATTTGGGTGTAGGAGAAATTATTGCTTCCTACCCTTTAAGTCACAGAAAGACTTTTTTCTGACAAGGAAAGAGAAAAAAGAAATTTTTTACACATTTGTTTTTTGTGTTTGTTTTTATTTGTACAGTATATGTCCGTCGGAGCTTTGAAGTGAACAAGGACAAAAGGATTGGATTCTATTGTATAGAATATGTGGAACATTGTCCTAGCACCATTATTGTCACACTCTTGTTTGCATTTATCACAAGGGGATTGAGACTACACAAATCACCAACTTTTGGCAGAGATAATATATCTTTCCTCAAATGTTGGGACTCAACTTTAGATGATTGTTCAGCCAAGTAAATAAGCTTTATCATACGGGAATGTAAAAGAGAGTTAATAAAACTAGAGGATGAGATGAGCAAAATTGAATACATTGTCACCAAATTCGAGGAGAGTGAATAATTTAAATGGGACATAAATGACCTACCGTCAGGAATCGGCGGTCAGCTGCGTCTCACCTACCAGCGCGCTGGTGTGCAGGCCTCCGGAGGTCATGGCCCCAGTCGCAACTGCATGGATGCGCTGACCGCGAGCGTCATCTCCCGTGTCTCTGAATACTCCTGAGTCTGGTCCTGCGTTTGTGTTCCGCTGTGTGCCGGCATCCGGTCTGTATGGATGCTGCTATGACAATTGCACTCAGCTAATCCCGGCATCTAATCCAGCCCTGTGTTTCCAGCCAGAACACTGCGACCAATCACTGCAGAGCAAGGGGTATAAGTTCCTGTCCGGGGCTCACTCTCATCGCCTCGGACAACGAGTCACATACCCTGTGTCTAGTTCTCCCAGTTCCTGCGTTCCTGTTTCCAGCATTCCCCTGTGGTTACCTCATTTGTTCCAGCTTCCATTTCTACAGCTCTCCTGTCACTCCGAACTTCAGCTACATCCAGCTTCAAACCCATCAGCAGTAAGAGACTCTCCTCAGGTGTTCTTTCTCATTACTTACCTGTGCACTAATTGTCAGCATACCATCTGTGCAAGTCAGCAGTATAACATCTACTGGCTTAGAGACTGTCTCCTGCTTTAGCCTAAGTGTGGCTATATGGACCTGTGCTTTACAGAGACTGTGAGTTACTCATATATTCCGGAGTTCTGCTTTCCTAACCATTATCAGTTTGCCCTGTGTTATTCAGAGACTGTGTATTTCCAAATACTACTGGAGTTCTGTTATTTCACCTGTATTCATTATCAAGTTATTTTACATTCTGCTGCAAGAGACTTTTATGTTGTTTGGATTCAGTTACCTGTCATAGTTTTCCACATTACCGGTTTCCATTGTATTCAGTATTATACCATCTGCTTTGCATTAATAAATATCAGGACTTTCATATTGCCTCCCCGCTTTGTACATCGCACCAACACTGACCCACTAGTGCCCCCGCTGGGGACAGACAAAACCAGAGACCTGACACCTACAATATAAGATTTATAGCTTAGAAAAAGAAATTATATCTTGGAAACAGAAAAAGTTTGTGATAAAAGTGATTACGCCAATGGACAGAACCATAATCGGACCAATGAAGATAATTGTATGGAAAATAATACTATGTTTAAGAAATTTACTCCCAAGTTTGATTACTATAATCAAGAAAGATACAGACGTGGGTCAAATCATGACTATGAACAGGACTGGCAACAGACAAGCTACAAAGCAAGAAGGCAACTAGAACAACATCAATACCAGAAATGAGGTCATCCAAAGGATAATTTTCGCAAAAAGTTTAGAGAACAACGTAACAAGATCCCATCAAATCAGGACAGGAGAGGGGATAGGTACTTATTCCCCAATAGTAACAGATATGAACTTTTTAGGTCACCTTCTCCAGATAGGAATTATCAATGGGATTTTTTAGGGAAGAGAAAGGAAGGAAAGAATACCTTCCCTTAATGCCAATGGAAAGAGGAATTATTCACCAGACTGGATTCCCTCCAGTGTATAAAAAGAGGGTATGGCAGAAACGAGGAACAAGAGGAGGGAAGTAGATCCCCCAAAAAAGAAGAGGGATAACCACACAAGAGAACCCCAGGCAGGTGTCTTCAACAACTCTACAAAGGAACTTTCTGCAGCCGAATCCTCGGTGCAAAATAAAGGACTCAAATTTGTTGCTGACCATGATATAGAAAAGTTTAACCTCTTTATTGACCTCAAAAAATTAATACGGAATCTTATGCTGGCAATACATTTGTGAGATATTGGGTATAATCATGCAATTGTGATAAATCGCAGCAACAAATCGTATGGATCGCACACCTATCGCATGTGTCCCCTGACGAGATGCGCGGGCACACTGGTCGAATCTCGCATCTTAAGATATTATGTGCTGCACATAATATTTATTGCATTGCATGTGTGATCACATGTGGTTTTTAAACACATGCAATTTATCGCATTAAGATGTGCGATCTATGCTGTTTTGACCTAATTTCCTGTACATTTCCATCCACCCCTTGGTTGCAAGGGGCATGCAATTTATTGCACAGTGAGTTTCAAGGCAAATCGCAGCGCGATATCACATTGCAGACAATCGCACATGTGTATGGGCACCATTACAGTTCAGAGGCATATTCTGAAAAATCCTACACCTAAATTATCTCTTCATGTTTCTACACAGTTGAGTCAAGGGGCAGCTTTATTGATATTTTTATGACTCCATAAAAGATGACTTCAGGAAAATCAAAATATCTGATAAAAGAGTTACCAGTAATCTGAATCCCCAGTAGAAACAGGCCATTAAGCAACTAAGAAACAATAAAACATGATCATCAAAACAACCGATAAAGGCAGTGCCATAGTGGTGCAAGGTAAACAAAACTATTTGGAAGAATCAAATAAAACCCTTTATGATGAGATGACATATAAAAACTGAATGAAAACTCTACAAAAGAATTCCAAAAACAACTTAATATACTCCCGAATAAAGGATTAAGGGAAGGTTCCATCTGTATAGATGAGTTCAACTACTTATCTGTGAAGTTACCCACACTACCCATTTTTTACCATATCCTGTAGGCCACAAAAATAAAGAACATCCCCCAGGAAGACCGATTATTGCTGGAATCAATTCCCTGACATCAAATTTAACCTTCTATGTGGATTTGAAATTGCAACCTTATCTACTTAAAAAAAGGTTGCATCTAAAAACTTGACTACAAGCCTTCAAAAATTAAAGGAAGTTGTGTGGTCATCGAAGTACAAATGGCTCACTATTGATGTTCAGACATTATATTCATCAATCCCCCACACAAAGGGAATATATTCCATAAAAGTTGTTCTCCAATAGGATCCAGAAAAGAGCAGAAATAGCCTTTATACTTGATAGTATAAGATTCATCCTTGAACACAATTTGTTTGAATATAGTGCAAATTCTTTTTGCAAATACAGGGCACAGCGATGAGGATCAAATGTACCCCATTGTATGCAAATCTTTTTATAAGAGTAAGGGAGGGCAGTTATATTTACATCACTATGAAAACAGCATCATATTTTACCAAAGATGTATTGATGATTTATTGTTCATATGGCAAGAGGGCTCCAGCAGTATTGAGGAATTTATTTACTAACATCCATGAGAATTATAGCAATCTTTGGTTTACTCATAAAACAGACCCAACAAGTATAGATTATCTGGATCTTGAACTCACAAGAGTCTCAGGGGAAGTCATAAATGCAAGAACATACTTAAAGGCTGTAGATGCTAATAGTTTTATTCCATTATCCAGTTGCCACCACCCCACTTGGAAAAAGAGTGTATCATTTGTACAATTTCATAGAGTAAGAAGAAATTGTAGTGACTTGAAGGAATACTGGAAACAATCTCAAATACTGTGTTATTTATTTATTAAAAGATGATTGAGCATTCCTTAAGTGAGAGTGCAAGACTAAAAGGATCTTCTAGAAACAGAGAACTATTGATACCCAAACCTGCATAGAAAAGGGATTGGCCACATAGACCCTTTTTAACCCAATATAATTGGGAAAACCATTCTAGCATTCTATCAGGGAAGTGATTGTGCGCCACTCGGGAATCTTACTAAAAGATCCTGTTTTTGGGCCACACCTTCCCTCAAAACCAAATCTTATGTTTTGGAAATCTATCAACTTGAGAAACGTTCTAGCACCCAGTAGACTTGAACCAGATGGAATACATCAGAATAACACCCAAAACTTCCTGATAAAGAAAAATCAGGTTGTTTTACATGTAACAAATGTATCTGTTGTAATTTCTGGATAAAACAAAATGTAGTCAGAAATTGGATACTGGAAAGATTTATACTCTATATAAGGTCGTCAGGTGTAATTCAGAACATGTAATATATAAAATCACCTGCAGCTGGGGCCTGAAATATATGGGGAAGACCAAGAGACAGATTTAGATACACATACAAGAGCACATGCGAAACTTAAAAAATAAGATTGCCATACGCAGCCTTACAAGACATTACGCTGAGTGCCAGAATTCTGAAATACACCCCAAAGATTTTAAATTCATGATTCTTAAATGCATTAAGGGAAACACAAGAGCTGGCAGCAGAGATCTTAGCCTTACCAAAAGAGAGAGTTTTTGGATTTTCACTCTGAATTCGTTAGCCCCTTATGGTCTGAATGAAGGCATAGACACAGTCTCCTTCATTTGAGACCCTGTTCTTTAAGATTATATCTTTATTAGATGTCTTCTCAATACAGCAACTACAGTTTGGTTAGTAATTAGATAGAGTGCAGCACATGCACTCCTTTTTTATTATTGTAGATAAGGATCGTCACTTAATATTATACCTACTAAATTCCCCTCCCTTCTCCACCTCCTATAGATTTAGATATTAGGATCCACAGAATGTATTGGGGCATTTCCCAAAAACTAGTAGTTAAGCTAGAAGAATGCTATTTTTTAATTTGCTGTAACATGGCTTGATTTGTGAATATGGGAGCATTGAACTTATGTTGAGCGTGATAACAGTTTTTTTCAGTAACCGTTCTTACTATAGTAAAGCTAAGATGGATTTGTCATGTAAGATTATAAGGGAATTTTTATTTGGTACACCCCTACACTGGACACTTTTCAGTACATACAGTATTTAGCTATTAAGAAATAGGTCCCCCTTATTTTCATTAGCACATTTTCAATATAATTAATTCACATGTATTATCAGTAACATAAAGAGTAATTATTAGTTATAATTACCCGAGATTGTTATCATGTGTAGCATATTGATACACTTATATACTGTAATAGGTTTTCTGATGTTGCCCAATATTTATATATCTGTACCTTATTATTATTCTCATCCTTTTTAGTCAATTTTTAGTCTAAATATACCCCTATAAATTATTATTGACTCAATATTATAACTGTACCACAATATTAATAGTCACACCTGTGTAGTCACTTTTACATGTCTTATTCTGCCCTTATGGGTTATTATTAGTTTTATAGTTGCACTCTTTGTGTAACTGCGTATGTCCCAATATATTCCCCTTTTATTATTAGGTATAGGGGGTGCACAGCAGCGAGGCTGGAACACAAGAATAATTGCTTTCCAGCTGAAGATAATCTGTCCCCTAGCCGCACCATATAGGTATCCAGTCAGGAAGTGGTGTAGTGCTTTATGAGATGGAAGTATGGCTGGAATGAAAGTTTCCTAGCTGCTGGATGAATGACAATAGCAAGATCCCCGGCTTCCAGCTGCAAGTTTAATTAAATGACATGGCGCTCTGGCTGTAATACTGATGGAATGCATGCCACCCCATCGGGGGAACACATACAGTATCTGAAATGCATTCATCTAACGATTGACTAGCAATATAGTTCCACAAGTGTTGGTTATTTAGTAAACATTTATAGCACTCATCAGTTAGCATCCATTTCACCATGTAGCTTATTAAATACACCCCCCCCCCCCAAACATAGTTAAAAGAGTAAGACATCCCATTTAAACACATAGGGAAGAATTAATGTCATAACTCAGAACCCAGTACAAGCACCATTCACTTACTTATCTCCTGAGGGATGCACACGAGCTTATACTGTCTGGATTGTAAGTAATAACTTTTATCTGCTTTCAATGCTCCTATATTTTTTGTTAGAACTATAATTATGTTTAATGGCTATTATATTCTTAGCATATTATTAGATCCTTATCCAATAAGTACCTTGTATTGTTGTATATTGTCCTGTATATATAAAATGGTCTAGTATGAAGCTTTTTGCATAGTTAAATGTCATATAGATATCATATTCTGCAAACATTTAGACCTATTTCATGTAAATTTTAATCAGTCACTGGTTAAATGATTTGCACCTCAGGACACCACCTCTTTTTCAGTGTGAGAATAGGTGAACATAGTATAACCCTTGGTCTATAATATTAAGTTTAGCCAATATAGAGCAGCATAATAGCAGCGCTTTCTTCTTCGGGATTCATAGGGCTCCACAGGGAGAACATCGGGAGTTGTAGGTGGTGAATGAGAGTCTGGGCACCAAACAGTTAAGCTTTCCAGCTTCTCAGAATGCTCGGCTCCTCTCCTCTATAACCCCGCCTCCATGCTCAGGCAGGTCAGTTTTCTGTTGGTGCCAGCTGTAAGCTGAGATGCTTTTATATTTTAAAAGGTTTTTTTTCTATGAGCTTGTTAGTCTGAAGACTTCAGTGCTAGAGCACCATCACCCTCTGCTGGTGTTAAAACTCCTGCACAGCCAATACCAATACGGGTACCTGTGGCATGAGCCACACACCACGTCTAGCACTGCTCACTGTGGGGACCTCAGGACTGCGTGGCTGACATATGAGGGCAGGTAATATGGTCCCATCTTAAAGGACCCACATTCCAATCGCAGTCCGCTACGTGCCCCAGGAGATGGGCCGTGGCACTAGCATGGACACTGGCTCCTTTCAGGGATTCCACTAGACCACCAGTGCATTTTTGGACCTTTTCGCCCACAAGGAAAAGTGAAATGACAACTGTTTCCTAGGCAATCAAATGCCTCAAAGTCTACTAATCCCAAGACTAATCAGCCATGGGCAGCAAGAAAATCTCCAGCAAAACCTGATAAACCCACAGCCTGACAGGGCAGGCCTCCCCCTGGGGACCTCAGGGTGGGAGGCCGACTTCTTCACTTCACACAAGTCTGGATCAAGACCACTTCAGACACTTGGATGCAAGAGGGAGTGTCTCATGGGCATGCCATCTCTTTCAAAGGACATGCCCCACAGCAGTATTATCACACGAGCCTTCCATCAGACACAGAAAAGTCTTAGATACTACAAAAAGTGGTTCAATCACTCCTCCAGTCAGGAGTAATAGTGCCAGTTCCACAGGCTCAAAAAGGCAGGTGCTATTATTCGTCCCTGTTCCTTATACCAAAGCCTAATGGGACATACAGACATATTCTCAATCTCAAATCTCTCAACAGATTTGTGAAAGTATCCAAGTTTTGAATGGAAACGCTACGCTCCATACTTCTAGCAATGGAGCAGGGGAATTTCATGGTGTAATTGGACATGCAAGATGCATATCTGCATATACCTATTGTGCTGTCACATCAACAACACCTGAGGTTTGCTATCCTAAACCAACAGTATCAATTCCAGGCACTGTCATTTGGTCTGGCTACAGCACCCAGAATATTTACAAAAGTCATGGCAGTCATGGCAGCATACCTGCATTGTTAGGGAATTAGGATACTTCCTTATATGGATGACATGCTGCTCCTGGCTAGTTCACATGAGATATTGCACAGCAAATTACAAACAATGATAGACTTCCTATAAAGTCACAGTTGGCTTATCAACTGGAAAATGTCCTCACTCATACCGTCCCAAAGGATGGTACATCTGGGAGCCCTGCTAGACTCTCAAAATCAACAACTGTTTCTACCAATGAACAAAATATCAAAACTAAGGGACAAAATACAATGGTTCCTTCACCATCCTCAGGTGTCAATTCACTCGGTCATGCAAGTCCTCAGACTGATGGTATCTACATTCGACATGGTAAAATTTGCCCAATTTCACTCTCGCCCTGTACAATGGTTGATTCTAGCAAAATGTATTGGCCAGTCTCATCAGATAAGATCAAATGGCAGATAATAACCCTAATTCTGGAGGTTCACCTATCATTGACTTGGTGGCTCCACAGCAATCACCTAGAAAGGGGTTGCCCCTTGTGGATCCTAAATTGGGTGCTTCTCACTACAGATGCCAGCCTTTGCAGTTGGGAAGCTGTAACTGGGCAACACTTGCTTCAAGGGAGATGGAGCCTGGCAGAGTCTCAGTTACCAATCAATGTACTGGAAATTAGGGCAGTATACAAAGCATTGACCCTGGCACGCAGGATTCAAGGTGGCACTCACAGCAAAAGTGCAATGAAAGAGGTAGCCAAAGTACTAAAGTGGGCTGAATGTCATCTTCCGGCCATATCAGCAGTGTCATACCAGGCCTCCTCAACTGGGAAGCATACTTCCTCAGTCATCAGGATGTGCACTAGGGTGAATGGGCTCTCCACCCAGAAGTGTTCTAACTACTAGTGGACAGCTGGGGCCAGCCAGACGTATCTGAAGCATCATGTCACAAACACAAGGTCCCAGTATATGGATCCAGGTCATGGAATTCGCAAGCAGCATTCGTGGATGCTCTAGCAGTACAAAGGACCTTTCATCTACCATACATATTTCCCCCAATATCCCTTATTCCAAGGATAATTAGGAAATTCAAACAAGAAGGAGGAAACCTCATTTTGATAGCCCCAGCGTGGCCCAGACAACATTAGTTCTCTAAACTACAGAGCCTTTGAGTAGAGCAACCCATTCAACTTCCTCAGCGACAAGACCTCCTATTTTGAAGGCCATGTCTACATCCGGACCTGAACCATCTGTATTTGTCGGTGCTTCTCACTACAGATGTCAGCCTTGAATCTTGAATTATCAATTTCTAAAATATTTTCAACCTCTGTAATGCAAATGATGCTTAAGGCACGCAAGCCTGCTTCAGCACATATATTTTAAAGAATATGACATACCTATTTCACATGGTGCGCTTCTAAGCGCTATGATACAACTATATTTAAAGTATCAGGAATACTGGCTTTTCCTCAAAGGGGATTGAATCTAGGTTTACGCCTTGCTGCTCTGAAATTACACATTTCTGCCCTATCAGTATGTTATTAGAGAAAAATTGCTTAGTTACTGGATATACATACTTTTTCTCAAGGGGTCATACGTGTAAAACCTCCATATGTACCCCCGCTAGCTCCATGGTATCTCTATGTAGTATTGGAGGCACTTCAAGAGCCCCCTTTTGAAGCCTTACAGTCAGTGGATTTCAAATGGTTGACAGTTAAGACAATATTTTTGCCTGGCTGTTGTTTCAGCCAGGGGGGTGTCAGACATAGGAGCTCTCTCCTGTCATCCGCCTTTCCTGATTTTTTTTATCATAAAAGGTCTGTTCTACTGACTAGGTCTGGGTAATTTCCTAAAATGGTCTCTATGTTTCACCTTATTCAGGAAATTATAGTCCCGGCATTTGTCTCACCAGATCTTTCAGCAAAAGAATGGTCTTTGAATGTAGTATGTATCTACATAGACCGAACCAGTTCTATCAGAAGATCCGACTCTCTATACATACTTTATGGATTTCACAAGCTTGGCTGGCTAGCTAACAAACAGATGCTGGCCAGATGGATTAGAATGGTTATTGCACAAGCATACAATCAAGCTGATTTGCCAGTACAATGTAAATTTCTGCCCGTTCTACTAGATCTGTAGGTCCCTAATGGGCAGCACGCTGCGGGGCATCTCCTGAGCAATTATGTAAGACCGCTACTTGATCTTCCATTCACACATTACAAAAATTCTACTAATTTGATGCCTTTGCATCCCAGGATGCTTTCTTTGGTCTCAGGACTCTGTTATCCTCCCAGGCGTGCCCCCTCCCTTAAAAATACTACTTTAGGACACCCCCGATGTTCTCCCTGTGGAGCCCTATGAATCCCGAAGAAGAAAATGAGAGTTTTGGTAGACTTACCTTTGTTAACTTTCTGTCTTCAAGGTTCATAGGTCCAACAGGACAACCACCATGATGCACCTGGCACTCTCTGGGTTTTTGTGGCATTAGTCACTTGTTCCTTTCTCCTGTCTTCGAGAATGTGTTCTTATGTGTACAATATTAGAGATGAGCGCCGGAAATTTTTCGGGTTTTGTGTTTTGGTTTTGGGTTCGGTTCCGCGGCCGTGTTTTGGGTTCGACCGCGTTTTGGCAAAACCTCACCAAATTTTTTTTGTCGGATTCGGGTGTGTTTTGGATTCGGGTGTTTTTTTCAAAAAACCCTAAAAAACAGCTTAAATCATAGAATTTGGGGGTCATTTTGATCCCAAAGTATTATTAACCTCAAAAACCATAATTTACACTCATTTTCAGTCTATTCTGAATACCTCACACCTCACAATATTATTTTTAGTCCTAAAATTTGCACCGAGGTCGCTGTGTGAGTAAGATAAGCGACCTTAGTGGCCGACACAAACACCGGGCCCATCTAGGAGTGGCACTGCAGTGTCACGCAGGATGTCCCTTCCAAAAAACCCTCCCCAAACAGCACATGACGCAAAGAAAAAAAGAGGCGCAATGAGGTAGCTGTGTGAGTAAGATAAGCGACCCTAGAGGCCGACACAAACACCGGGCCCATCTAGGAGTGGCACTGCAGTGTCACGCAGGATGTCCCTTCCAAAAAACCCTCCCCAAACAGCACATGACGCAAAGAAAAATAAGAGGCGCAATGAGGTAGCTGACTGTGTGAGTAAGATAAGCGACCCTAGTGGCCGACACAAACACCGGGCCCATCTAGGAGTGGCACTGCAGTGTCACGCAGGATGTCCCTTCCAAAAAACCCTCCCCAAACAGCACATGACGCAAAGAAAAAAAGAGGCGCAATGAGGTAGCTGACTGTGTGAGTAAGATAAGCGACCCTAGTGGCCGACACAAACACCGGGCCCATCTAGGAGTGGCACTGCAGTGTCACGCAGGATGGCCCTTCCAAAAAACCCTCCCCAAACAGCACATGACGCAAAGAAAAAATGAGGCGCAATGAGGTAGCTGACTGTGTGAGTAAGATAAGCGACCCTAGTGGCCGACACAAACACCGGGCCCATCTAGGAGTGGCACTGCAGTGTCACGCAGGATGGCCCTTCCAAAAAACCCTCCCCAAACAGCACATGACGCAAAGAAAAAAAGAGGCGCAATGAGGTAGCTGACTGTGTGAGTAAGATAAGCGACCCTAGTGGCCGACACAAACACCGGGCCCATCTAGGAGTGGCACTGCAGTGTCACGCAGGATGGCCCTTCCAAAAAACCCTCCCCAAACAGCACATGACGCAAAGAAAAAGAAAAGAAAAAAGAGGTGCAAGATGGAATTGTCCTTGGGCCCTCCCACCCACCCTTATGTTGTATAAATAGGACATGCTCACTTTAACCAACCCATCATTTCAGTGACAGGGTCTGCCACACGACTGTGACTGATATGACGGGTTGGTTTGGACCCCCCCCAAAAAAGAAGCAATTAATCTCTCCTTGCACAAACTGGCTCTACAGAGGCAAGATGTTCACCTCATCATCATCCTCCGATATATCACCGTGTACATCCCCCTCCTCACAGATTATCAATTCGTCCCCACTGGAATCCACCATCTCAGCTCCCTGTGTACTTTGTGGAGGCAATTGCTGCTGGTCAATGTCTCCGCGGAGGAATTGATTATAATTCATTTTAATGAACATCATCTTCTCCACATTTTCTGGATGTAACCTCGTACGCCGATTGCTGACAAGGTGAGCGGCGGCACTAAACACTCTTTCGGAGTACACACTTGTGGGAGGGCAACTTAGGTAGAATAAAGCCAGTTTGTGCAAGGGCCTCCAAATTGCCTCTTTTTCCTGCCAGTATAAGTACGGACTGTGTGTCGTGCCTACTTGGATGCGGTCACTCATATAATCCTCCACCATTCTTTCAATGTTGAGAGAATCATATGCAGTGACAGTAGACGACATGTCCGTAATCGTTGTCAGGTCCTTCAGTCCGGACCAGATGTCAGCATCAGCAGTCGCTCCAGACTGCCCTGCATCACCGCCAGCGGGTGGGCTCGGAATTCTGAGCCTTTTCCTCGCACCCCCAGTTGCGGGAGAATGTGAAGGAGGAGATGTTGACAGGTCGCGTTCCGCTTGACTTGACAATTTTCTCACCAGCATGTCTTTCAACCCCAGCAGACTTGTGTCTGCCGGAAAGAGAGATCCAAGGTAGGTTTTAAATCTAGGATCGAGCACGGTGGCCAAAATGTAGTGCTCTGATTTCAACAGATTGACCACCCGTGAATCCTTGTTAAGCGAATTAAGGGCTCCATCCACAAGTCCCACATGCCTAGCGGAATCGCTCCGTGTTAGCTCCTCCTTCAATGTCTCCAGCTTCTTCTGCAAAAGCCTGATGAGGGGAATAACCTGACTCAGGCTGGCAGTGTCTGAACTGACTTCACGTGTGGCAAGTTCAAAGGGCATCAGAACCTTGCACAACGTTGAAATCATTCTCCACTGCACTTGAGACAGGTGCATTCCACCTCCTATATCGTGCTCAATTGTATAGGCTTGAATGGCCTTTTGCTGCTCCTCCAACCTCTGAAGCATATAGAGGGTTGAATTCCACCTCGTTACCACTTCTTGCTTCAGATGATGGCAGGGCAGGTTCAGTAGTTTTTGGTGGTGCTCCAGTCTTCTGTACGTGGTGCCTGTACGCCGAAAGTGTCCCGCAATTCTTCTGGCCACCGACAGCATCTCTTGCACGCCCCTGTCGTTTTTTAAAAAATTCTGCACCACCAAATTCAAGGTATGTGCAAAACATGGGACGTGCTGGAATTTGCCCATATTTAATGCACACACAATATTGCTGGCGTTGTCCGATGCCACAAATCCACAGGAGAGTCCAATTGGGGTAAGCCATTCTGCGATGATCTTCCTCAGTTGCCGTAAGAGGTTTTTAGCTGTGTGCGTATTCTGGAAAGCGGTGATACAAAGCGTAGCCTGCCTAGGAAAGAGTTGGCGTTTGCGAGATGCTGCTACTGGTGCCGCCGCTGCTGTTCTTGCGGCGGGAGTCCATACATCTACCCAGTGGGCTGTCACAGTCATATAGTCCTGACCCTGCCCTGCTCCACTTGTCCACATGTCCGTGGTTAAGTGGACATTGGGTACAACTGCATTTTTTAGGACACTGGTGAGTCTTTTTCTGACGTCCGTGTACATTCTCGGTATCGCCTGCCTACAGAAGTGGAACCTAGATGGTATTTGGTAACGGGGGCACACTGCCTCAATAAATTGTCTAGTTCCCTGTGAACTAACGGCGGATACCGGACGCACGTCTAACACCAACATAGTTGTCAAGGCCTCAGTTATCCGCTTTGCAGCAGGATGACTGCTGTGATATTTCATCTTCCTCGCAAAGGACTGTTGGACAGTCAATTGCTTACTGGAAGTAGTACAAGTGGGCTTACGACTTCCCCTCTGGGATGACCATCGACTCCCAGCAGCAACAACAGCAGCGCCAGCAGCAGTAGGCGTTACACGCAAGGATGCATCGGAGGAATCCCAGGCAGGAGAGGACTCGTCAGAATTGCCAGTGACATGGCCTGCAGGACTATTGGCATTCCTGGGGAAGGAGGAAATTGACACTGAGGGAGTTGGTGGGGTGGTTTGCGTGAGCTTGGTTACAAGAGGAAGGGATTTACTGGTCAGTGGACTGCTTCCGCTGTCGCCCAAAGTTTTTGAACTTGTCACTGACTTATTATGAATGCGCTGCAGGTGACGTATAAGGGAGGATGTTCCGAGGTGGTTAACGTCCTTACCCCTACTTATTACAGCTTGACAAAGGGAACACACGGCTTGACAAATGTCCGCATTTCTGGTGAAATACTTCCACACCGAAGAGCTGATTTTTTTGGTATTTTCACCAGGCATGTCAACGGCCATATTCCTCCCACGGACAACAGGTGTCTCCCCGGGTGCCTGACTTAAACAAACCACCTCACCATCAGAATCCTCCTGGTCAATTTCCTCCCCAGCGCCAGCAACACCCATATCCTCCTCATCCTGGTGTACTTCAACACTGACATCTTCAATCTGACTATCAGGAACTGGACTGCGGGTGCTCCTTCCAGCACTTGCAGGGGGCGTGCAAATGGTGGAAGGCGCATGCTCTTCACGTCCAGTGTTGGGAAGGTCAGGCATCGCAACCGACACAATTGGACTCTCCTTGTGGATTTGGGATTTCGAAGAACGCACAGTTCTTTGCGGTGCTTTTGCCAGCTTGAGTCTTTTCAGTTTTCTAGCGAGAGGCTGAGTGCTTCCATCCTCATGTGAAGCTGAACCACTAGCCATGAACATAGGCCAGGGCCTCAGCCGTTCCTTGCCACTCCGTGTGGTAAATGGCATATTGGCAAGTTTACGCTTCTCCTCCGACAATTTTATTTTAGGTTTTGGAGTCCTTTTTTTACTGATATTTGGTGTTTTGGATTTGACATGCTCTGTACTATGACATTGGGCATCGGCCTTGGCAGACGACGTTGCTGGCATTTCATCGTCTCGGCCATGACTAGTGGCAGCAGCTTCAGCACGAGGTGGAAGTGGATCTTGATCTTTCCCTAATTTTGGAACCTCAACATTTTTGTTCTCCATATTTTAATAGGCACAACTAAAAGGCACCTCAGGTAAACAATGGAGATGGATGGATACTAGTATACAATTATGGATGGACTGCCGAGTGCCGACACAGAGGTAGCTACAGCCGTGGACTATTGTACTGTACTGTGTCTGTTGCTAATATAGACTGGTTGATAAAGAGATGTAGTATGTATGTATAAAGAAGAAAGAAAAAAAAACCACGGGTAGGTGGTATACAATTATGGACGGACTGCCGAGTGCCGACACAGAGGTAGCTACAGCCGTGGACTACCGTACTGTACTGTGTCTGCTGCTAATATAGACTGGTTGATAAAGAGATGTAGTATGTATGTATAAAGAAGAAAGAAAAAAAAACCACGGGTAGGTGGTATACAATTATGGATGGACTGCCGAGTGCCGACACAGAGGTAGCTACAGCCGTGGACTACTGTACTGTGTCTGCTGCTAATATAGACTGGTTGATAAAGAGATGTAGTATGTATGTATAAAGAAGAAAGAAAAAAAAACCACGGGTAGGTGGTATACAATTATGGACGGACTGCCGAGTGCCGACACAGAGGTAGCTACAGCCGTGGACTACCGTACTGTACTGTGTCTGCTGCTAATATAGACTGGTTGATAAAAAGATGTAGTATGTATGTATAAAGAAGAAAGAAAAAAAAACCACGGGTAGGTGGTATACAATTATGGATGGACTGCCGAGTGCCGACACAGAGGTAGCTACAGCCGTGGACTACTGTACTGTGTCTGCTGCTAATATAGACTGGTTGATAAAGAGATGTAGTATGTATGTATAAAGAAGAAAGAAAAAAAAACCACGGGTAGGTGGTATACAATTATGGACGGACTGCCGAGTGCCGACACAGAGGTAGCTACAGCCGTGGACTACCGTACTGTACTGTGTCTGCTGCTAATATAGACTGGTTGATAAAGAGATGTAGTATGTATGTATAAAGAAGAAAGAAAAAAAAAACCACGGGTAGGTGGTATACAATTATGGATGGACTGCCGAGTGCCGACACAGAGGTAGCTACAGCCGTGGACTACTGTACTGTGTCTGCTGCTAATATAGACTGGTTGATAAAGAGATGTAGTATGTATGTATAAAGAAGAAAGAAAAAAAACCACGGGTAGGTGGTATACAATTATGGACGGACTGCCGAGTGCCGACACAGAGGTAGCTACAGCCGTGGACTACAGTACTGTACTGTGTCTGCTGCTAATATAGACTGGTTGATAAAGAGATGTAGTATGTATGTATAAAGAAGAAAGAAAAAAAAAACCACGGGTAGGTGGTATACAATTATGGATGGACTGCCGAGTGCCGACACAGAGGTAGCTACAGCCGTGGACTACTGTACTGTGTCTGCTGCTAATATAGACTGGTTGATAAAGAGATGTAGTATGTATGTATAAAGAAGAAAGAAAAAAAAACCACGGGTAGGTGGTATACAATTATGGACGGACTGCCGAGTGCCGACACAGAGGTAGCTACAGCCGTGGACTACCATACTGTGTCTGCTGCGACTGGATGATAAATAATGATATAAAAAATATATATATATCACTACTGCAGCCGGACAGGTATATATTATATAATGACGGACCTGCTGGACACTGTCTGTCAGCAGAATGAGTTTTTTATAGAATAAAAAAAAAAACACCACACAAGTCACACGACGAGTGTTTAACTTTTTCAGGCAATCACAATATAGTATACTACTAACTATGCTGGTGGTCAGTGTGGTCAGGTCACTGGTCAGTCACACTGGCAGTGGCACTCCTGCAGCAAAAGTGTGCACTGTTTAATTTTAATAATATGTACTCCTGGCTCCTGCTATAACCTATAACTGGCACTGCTCCCCAGTCTCCCCCACAATTATAAGCTGTGTGAGCACAGTCAGATATATACATAGATGATGCAGCACACTGGGCTGAGCAGTGCACACAGATATGGTATGTGACTGAGTCACTGTGTATCGTTTTTTTCAGGCAGAGAACTGATTATATTAAATAAAACTGCACTGTCTGGTGGTCACTGTGGTCAGTCACTACTAAACTCTGCACTCTCTACAGTACTCCTAAGCTCCAGTAAATCAAGTGTCTCTGTCTCAAATCAATCTCACTCTCTCTCTTCTAATCTAAATGGAGAGGACGCCAGCCACGTCCTCTCCCTATCAATCTCAATGCACGTGTGAAAATGGCGGCGACGCGCGGCTCCTTATATAGAATCCGAGTCTCGCGAGAATCCGACAGCGTCATGATGACGTTCGGGCGCGCTCGGGTTAACCGAGCAAGGCGGGAAGATCCGAGTCGCTCGGACCCGTGAAAAAAAAACATGAAGTTCGGGCGGGTTCGGATTCCGAGGAACCGAACCCGCTCATCTCTATACAATATCTTTCTTTTCTCCTATCCACTTCATGGTTTAGGCTTGTTGACAAAACTGACCTACCTGAACACAGAGGCAGGGTTAAAGGGGAGAGGAACCAAGCATTCTGGGAAGCCAGAAAGCTTAACTGGTGCCCGGACTCTCATCCACCACCTACAACCCCTGATGTTCTCCCGATGACCCTATGAACCTCGAACAAAGGTATGTCTACCATAACTCTAATTTTCTAAATGTTTTATAGATGTAACCTATGGCCTAAACCTGACCATTAAACAATTTACCCTGTTGTATTAAGATATATTCACAATTAATTCTGTAGGTGTCCAGCCCTTTATTGGAGCTTTTACTGTGATTTCTGCACTTTTAAGTGGATTTACCAATGGCACTGCATGTGATTTACCATATGCATTATTGATATGTATATGCATAATTGGAGTAGCAACACCCTTTACATAGCACCCTTTATTACTTATATAGGTGCCATTATTTAAACATTAAATTAACTAAAATATATTCTGCTCTTTCTAATTCTTTCCAGGATTTGTATAAGATAATATTCTGGCTAGGGCCACACTGGGTCCTTAGCCATATGCGGATTAGCCCTTACCGATTACATACCTTGTGACATCAGTATTGGTAGCATATTCAGCTTCTTTGGTATGTATTAGTAATTCCACCTGCTTCCTTATTGCAAATATTGTGTTTAAAGGTAGCAAGTAATAATCACTATACATTTATTGGTTTTCAGAATGGCCAACTCTCGGAACTCAAAATATTTCACATTCTATGTTTACCTGTTCAATTGAGCATACACAACTGGCACTCAGTATGTATTTATACTCACATTGTCATCTTTAGCATTAGGTTATACCTATGAACCGCTTAGTAGTGAATGTTTTATGTGCCACCTAGATGTACATCCCTAAAAAAGTCATGCTGACGAAACACGTAGGGTTTCTGTGAATTCAACATCTGCACTGTATTTGAATACCATCATATGTATATGAACTGTCAAATTCAAACTGTATTAACACATGTAGGCCTATTGTGGACCGGAATAACAGATGTTGTATATTTGAATGAATATTCATACAACTGCAAGAGCATGTGTTTTATTTGTTTTAATGTGAATAAATATTTGTTACATACTTTTAAAAATCTTTGAAAAAAATGCTTTTATAGCTATGGTATTAACACTAGGTGGCACCGTCTAGTCTAAGTAACTAGAGATTCAATAGTTAGCACCCTCAGATATTGTATACAGTATATATATATATATATATATATATATATATTAGGGATAAAGGTATAATACTGCGCCACTTGTGAAATAGATTTCAAAATTTTAACAATGTCAAAAACACCAGAGGAATGAATATAACGACACTACCAAAAAAAATATAGGGCGTCTGCTAGCCCCCAAGAATACAGGGATGGTAAATCCCCGAATTAAAATGGGTCTATTGAAAAAAGGATGGGGAGTAAAAGCGACCAATGGTGTCTATATTAAAGAAATATACCCAGTATGAAAGTATAAAAAACAGTTCATTAACAATTTTCTAAAATAGCAAATTGATACACAATTTCTAAAAAAATGGGATAAAAAAGTACATCTAAAAAACAAGCACATATAAAAGATATGTTATACATAAAGTGGAGAATATTTCAAAAGAGGTAGGTATCTGGATCAGCGGTCAGTACAGGTTGTCCAATACATTTCGTCACATAGACTGGGTATGTTACTTTAATATAGACACCATTGGTCGCTTTTACCCCCCCCCCATCCTTTTTTCAATATATATATATTTATACTGGTTGAGTATCCCTTATCCAAAATGCTTGGGACCAGAGGTATTTTGGATATGGGATTTTTCCGTAGTTTGGAATAATTGCATTCCATAATGAGATATCATGGTGATGGGACCTAAGTCTAAGCACAGAATGCATTTATGTTTCATATACACCTTATACACGCAGCCTGAAGGTAATTTTAGCCAATTTTTTTTTATAATTTTGTGCATTAAACAAAGTGTGTGTACATTCACACAATTAATTTATGTTCCATATACACCTTATACACACAGCCTGAAGGTCATTTAATACAATATTTTCAATAACTTTGTGTATTGAACAAAGTTTGTGTACATTGAGCCATCAAAAAACAAAGTTTTCACTATCTCATTCTCACTCAAAAAAGTCCGTATTTCGGATTATTCCGTATTTCGGAATATGTGGATATGGGATACTCAACCTGTATATATATATATATATATATATATAGATAGATAGATAGATAGATATATATATATAGATATATATATATTGTTAAAGTTGAAAAATATCATGATGCATATGCCTTGTACTAACCCCTCATGCACATGCCTGCTGCGCGTGCACAGCACACACTCTGCCGTGCGTGCACATATCCGCAATTTGCGTAAAGATCGCTCCGGCGATCACGCGCGTGGTATGCGCATTTACGGTAGAGTTTGTAAGCGACTAGCGTGCGACTCGATCGTAGCATATTTAACCCATATAGTGTGTTTTGTAGTTAATATTCCCCTAGACAATGTCAGCGAGTATGTTTAGTTTAAACTGTTCCTGGACAGAGAGATTCCTCTTTACATGATAGGAAGGGTCAGACAAAGGTTGAAAGGTGGTGTCTAGTATCCAGCTGTAGGGTATTTTAAGGATAACATTCCAATGCTAGTTAGGAAAGGATCGCTCGCTCCTGCGTATAGTTATGTACAAATGTAGTTTATGAACATTAACTGTATTTGCTGTAAATTACACATGCGGCGGGAATCCTGAGGATACCTCCCACCAGAGCAGTTGGGGAAAGACACAGCCCACCTGTTCAAATCCACCTATGACCTTTGCTATAATGTAGAGACACATCCCTGTGTCCAATGAACAATGAGATACAAGGTACCATTGTATTGTGAATGTATGTTGTGCTATATAAAGACCACCATTGCCTGGCCAGCCTCTCTCTCTCTGAAGGTGTTCTCCCTGAATGCTGAGGACTGGATCCAGGTCACGCATGCGAATCATCCCCACGTATGTATTATTCTCTGTAGCCATTTTGTTCACCATTGTTCACATTATTTTCTGTTATTCTGTTTAGATTTCTATGTTAGTTTGAAGTGTATAACTTGTATTGTGTTTCCCTTTTTCTCTAAACCATCCACGGCAGTGTTAGAGCTGCTGTGGTTTTTAAATCCAAACCAGGTCTTGTGTTTTCACTGTTTATTGCAAAGGGCTTTTCTTAGCGTCTCAATCGCTCAAACAGCATACACATTGTTAAGGTTTTTAAGCATTACATCATTGTAGTATCTGACTACTAAGGTTTAGAGAATAAGCATATTCTTACTGTGTTTTATTAATAAGGTTTACTGCGTATCATTCTGTGAGCGTCTGCGCCGCTCGTGCCTCACTCTCACGGCGCAGCATCTGCTACACCAATAGCGTAGCAGTACGGTACTCGGTACGCCTATAGCGTGCTTGATACGGAGCGTGAATCCGTGAGCGTACGTGTCGCTCGTGTGTCGCGCCCACGGCCTAGCGTCTGTTACGCTAAGTACGTACCCCTACGGTACTCAGTACGCAAATAGCGTACTCAGTCTGTAATAGTGTATAGCTTTATGTTTAATGGTAATAATTGACATTATCAATTGAGGGCTCGTCCGGTCCTCCTCATATCCGCAGCCTAGCAGGACAAGGCAAACTTCTATCTATCAGCAAAGGGCGGGAAGGTAGTATCCCCTGTTAGCCATTTGGTGGTCGGGGATACAGTAGTGCTGATTAGATAAGCGTCTGCTCCGCTTGGTTTGTAGGGATGCTGGTGGGATCCGGATCCGAAAGGTAAGAACGTAAAGCTATTGTTTTTTTAAAATCTGTGAAATTTCTGTTTGGTACCAATTGCGCACGCAACACACGTAACACACGCACACAGCTGTATTTTATTTGTGTACTCTGCATATCTATTCGCTTGTTGCCATTAGCATTGACTATTAGATACATTTTGACCCGTGCTGAGAAATTTGTTGCTATTTAGTTAAAAATATAGAGTAATATTTAAGGGAGTACATGTAAAACACACACGCAGCCTGGCCCAGTTATAAAGGCTTATACAGGAGATACTGTGTGGTGTGGGTAAGCGATTATAGTTGAATATCGTTTACATTTATAGAAACGTGTTATTTGTGTTACTGCGGGTGTATCCGGCATTTGTACACGTGTCTCGGACAGCGTGCGGGGCTGCGTACGCAACGCAAAGGCCTACACACGTGGCGTATATTACGCAACGTGCGTACGGATGCGCCCACTAAATACAAATCACACGATAGCATTGTTTTAGTTTAGGCGATACGGTAGCCACGCGATAATAGCACAAATTGATTAGTATCCAATATTTAGTTTTAAAAATTTTTTTTTTTCTGTATTACCTCTGGGGAAAGCTATCAGTTAACAGGAAAGGATTTTTCTGATCAGAAAACTATAGAATGATAGTGTGGGCTGAAAAAGGTATGAGTGTATTGAACCCCGCTTGGTGGTCTTGGTGATCTTGGTGGTCTTGGTGATCTTGGTGAAGCTTGGTGAAGCACGGTCTAGGTGAAAACGTGCGAGCACGGTCCAGGTGTACACGTGCAACGGAGTGTGATAAAAGTTTTCGTGGTATTACGCTCCGGCTGTTGTGGAGCACAGTAGGGAGACTCCAATGATCCTACCATTTAGAGATAACAAGTGTCTATAAGTGGTACGATTGGACCGCACGGTTGTATGTGTAAACAATTGATGCAACATGATATGAGGTTGCATATTCGTGCGTAAATCTTATCCTCATACGCGTTGTAGTGAGCACATGCAAGCGTGATTTGTGTAAAATAGAGGTAGGGCCTGCAACGGCTACACGAGTCTGCTAGAAGGCGGACCGGGGATACCCGGAGCAGAAGAAGTTCAGTGGAAGAGCTTTAAGGATTTCCACCGTAGACTACTGTGTTTGGTGCATTTTAGGAAGTTTTTCTGTGTTAAAAAGGTCCACAATGGAAGCCAAGTGCACAACATAGGGACGTTTAGCAGTCAGGGTTCAGACTGCAGAGTTCAGACCCCGGGGGTCCGCCCGGTTAGTAATGTGGGGGAAGTATGGTCCCCACACTGAGACCTTTTGTGATGAATGGACACGAATGACTGTGGGGGATAAAGCACCATTTCCTGGGATAGGTAGTTTTGACTCAGAGGTATTACATAATCTAAGGCTTAGGATCTGTCTGTTAAAGTCCCAAAAACAAAGGATCAGACACACAAACTGTTTACATTTATGGCAACGAGAGAGTGATATGCAGAGGGAATTAGCTTACACAGCTGGTTCCAACCCTAGCAGGAAACTGATGGTAACTGGAGAGACAATGGCTAGAGAGAATGGCATACTGGGATATTATGATAATAGTGCACTTAATAAATGTATTAATGACAATAAGAGTAAACGTAATAAATGTGTTAATGACGATAGGAGTAAAACTGATAAATGTACAAATTCTAACCCGTGCAAGTTGCACCCCATGTTAATCTTCCCTAAGGATTACAAGCAAGAAAGTGAGCCCAGCACGATGTCGGCACTTTCTCCAGCAGCCACCATACAAGACACCCAGGTGGGCACGGCCCAATCGGTAAAGGCAGTAGTAAAGCCCCCTAACGGAGGGTCAGGTGAGGTCGTGTCCACAGGTAAGTACGGTATTGTATATTATGCACAGACAATTGCACCTCACATTGTAGAGTCAACACAAGATGATGTAGTTGAACTTAATCCTGTCAGGGTGATTGCAGTCCCAAATGGAAAGACTGACGCTCTGGGAGTCACTCCCGTCAGAGACATTGCCATGTATTGTCCCTGGTCCCGGACAGAATTAAGGACAATTATGTCTGAATTTCCCGATCCCAGGAAAGATCTAGCCGCATGTCAAAGGTTTATTAAAGAACTAGGAAACGCCGCCGAACCCCATAATAAAGATTGGCGGACATTGCTGAGGGTATATCTACCCTCCAATATTGACCCTGCGAAATTCATCACTGATTGTAAGTTAGATGCAGAAGTACCTCTCACTGAGGAATACACTCAGGAGAATGTACGACAAATCAATCTGACAATTTTTCTCTTTTTCTATTATTCTCTCTCTTTTTGTTTTTTCATGTTCTAAGGATGGTATGTCACACAACAGTTAAACAAATGGTAATGCAAGATTTATGCTCCTTACAGAAAGGTCGCTGAAACGGAAAGAATATAGTATCACTGGAGTGTTCGTTTTGGGAAAACTGAGAAACAGCACTGTTGAGACGGCATCTGAGCAAGAAGAACAAAAAGACTAGAGACGGTTATCGTACCAATTTTCTTTCCCTTCTAATTATTTTCTTTTCCCCCATTACCACTCTTTCTTTCTCCTCCTGCAAGATGGACTTGCCCCAAGAGACTGCATTCCGTGTTTTCCTGTTGACCCTGTTGTTGACCAGAGCAGTCTGTTTCGCTGAGAGTACCAGAGAGGTCGAGAAAGGATCTGGAATGGGTTCTGATGACAAGGATGCAATCGTAGAATTCCAAGGGCAACACAATCACCGAGCAAAGGCGAGTATCAGAAAACGATCTGGTAGTCATGACACTAAGAGACATTGCGAAGGATTGTTAGCTGAAGAGAATTGTATCTGTAGGATTTGTGAAAACATAGTTGAGGACGGGTGCATCCAGAGATGTCAGTCCAGCCTTAATATCAACATGGACCGTCATCCATTGAGTGACTATCACTCATTAGTGGGTAAGGTTTTAAACCAAATGGAATGCTGGGTGTGCTCACAAGTACCTCAAGGTCATAGAAAGTCAGGACTAGTGCCATACGCTTTAACGATAGATGAGGTACTTGAATTAAGGGGTGGGAGACCGGTGGACAAGAAATTTAATATTTCTAAGCCTCCTAGTTTAAAGCTCCACCAATATCATGTGGATAGGTCCTTAATATGTTTTAACATTTCCAATCCCCGAAAGCCGGGAAATTGGGAAGTGACATGGAACAACCAAACCATGACATTCTCACACAGAGCCGATAGAATGCCCATAGACTCAGAGCTTATACGCCAAATAGCCAACGGTGGGAGATATTTTTAGTATAGGTACACTCTAGGAAGTAGGACCATGCGAGTTGGAGAAGAATCACCAGGATACTGTGCGCATATCATACAGCCTGATACGTGTACTAGACAAATGAGAGAGTTAGGGATAGGATTTTTCACCTGGAAGGTTTGTAATATGGTGATGTCATATTCTGTCCCATATGTCCTCCCCGATGATGCATATTTCATATGTGGGAGGAAGGCGTATAAGTGGCTTGCTCCAAACTCAGAGGGATTGTGTTACATTGGAAGAGTGTTGCCAGAAGTAATGACCATTACCCATGATAAAATGAAAGACGTTCACCGCAATGCTCAAGCTCCTTACACTCACACTCACTACGAACACATTGTTAAGAGACACCTTATAGATAGGACAGAGCATGCAGCCTCTGATTTGATCCACGAATCCACCTGGATTCAATTCCTACTCGCGCTAGATATCACCCGTACCGCCAGAGGAGTTATAAATTTTAGGTATATAACTGTGCTAGCGAACCTGATAGACAATTTCACCGAGATGTATGATGACACCTTCAGGTATACTGGGAAGGAATTGCAAGCTTACAAAACGGAACTGATCCAGCACAGGATGGTTCTCAATTACATCACAGCAGTTACAGGCGGGTATTGTGTCACCCTAGCAACTCAGTATGGCATTAAGTGCTGTACATATATCACAAACAGCACCGATGACCCAACCGAGGTCATAGATCAAAAGATGGACGATATCTTGCAATTGAAGTGGGAGTTCCGAAGGAGACACAACCTTACCCTTACTGCTGTGAGTAATGAACTGACCGGCTGGGTTTCATGGTTGAACCCACGCAATTGGCTCTCAGGTTTAGGAGAATGGGCTCAAAATGTTATCGTTAATGTAGGGAAATTTCTCCTTTGTATCCTAGGAGTTGTCATAATGATTGGATTGATATTCAGATGTGTTCGGATTTTAATAAATTGCAAGCGCAGTACCAAATTGATGAGTTTGAGGAGTGAGGGCATTGTTACAACAACTGGTTTAATTTATGACCCATCAATCGAGACAATGTTGTGATAAGATGTGATTCCACGGTCCGTTTCTTTCACCCGTTACTCCTTTGTTTTTCTCCAAGGTAAAAAGACATCCACTCGGAAGAAGATTTTGACGACCCTTTATACAGACCATTGATGAACTTTTTCACAGACATTTGATGAACTTTTAGAGACTTTAACTTTCTATGGACACTTGAAAAACTTTGCTTGCCACTTACAGCAAAGATACAGCAACCCGGACAAGACATCAACAAGACATCCATGGACAATTACACACATTACCATATGAATGCATTTATAACGCATGTTTCTTATCTTCATCTCTACAATCTTCAGGTAGTGACACACATAGTCGACAGGTAATATAGGTACCTATATTAGCACTCACATATTTTCCCCCTTCATGTATCATCAACTAATGTGCACCCCATTTGTTGGAACTAAAAGCCGAAAAGAGCTCGGTAGAGTTTGTTAGCCCACTTACAGACCCTTAATACGGGATAAGAAGGATTCAATGTATACTTCGCAATACCTCGAAGCTTGTACGGCACGATGATACATGACCCCTCAGACATGAATTTCATACATACATGCTTTTACTATCCCACTAGGTCATACATTTCCCACCTTCTCCTCTCCTCCCTACACCCAATCATATATAGGTATTTCACGGTATTATATATTTTTCTGCTTAAATTGTTTAGATAGTGGCAGTTATTGTTGACTGCCAAAGGGTGGACTGTCAAAGTCGAAAAATATCATGATGCATATGCCTTGTACTAACCCCTCATGCACATGCCCGCTGCGCGTGCACACACTCTGCCGTGCGTGCACATATCCGCAATTTGCGTAAAGATCGCTCCGGCGATCACGCGCGTGGTATGCGCATTTACGGTAGAGTTTGTAAGCGTCTAGCGTGCGACTCGATCGTAGCATATTTAACCCATATAGTGTGTTTTGTAGTTAATATTCCCCTAGACAATGTCAGCGAGTATGTTTAGTTTAAACTGTTCCTGGACAGAGAGATTCCTCTTTACATGATAGGAAGGGTCAGACAAAGGTTGAAAGGTGGTGTCTAGTATCCAGCTGTAGGGTATTTTAAGGGTAACATTCCGATGCTAGTTAGGAAAGGATCGCTCGCTCCTGCGTATAGTTATGTACAAATGTAGTTTATGAACATTAACTGTATTTGCTGTAAATTACACATGCGGCGGGAATCCTGAGGATACCTCCCACCAGAGCAGTTGGGGAAAGACACAGCCCACCTGTTCAAATCCACCTATGACCTTTGCTATAATGTAGAGACACATCCCTGTGTCCAATGAACAATGAGATACAAGGTACCATTGTATTGTGAATGTATGTTGTGCTATATAAAGACCACCATTGCCTGGCCAGCCTCTCTCTCTCTGAAGGCTTTCTCCCTGAATGCTGAGGACTGGATCCAGGTCGCGCATGCGAATCATCCCCACGTATGTATTATTCTCTGTAGCCATTTTGTTCGCCATTGTTCACATTATTTTCTGTTATTCTGTTTAGATTTCTATGTTAGTTTGTAGTGTATAACTTGTATTGTGTTTCCATTTTTCTCTAAACCATCCACGGCGGTGTTAGAGCTGCTGTGGTTTTTAAATCCAAACCAGGTCTTGTGTTTTCACTGTTTATTGCAAAAGGCTTTTCTTAGCGTCTCAATCGCTCAAACAGCATACACGTTGTTAAGGTTTTTAAGCGTTACATCATTGTAGTATCTGACTACTAAGGTTTAGAGAATAAGCATATTCTTACTGTGTTTTATTAATAAGGTTTACTGCGTATCATTCTGTGAGCATCTGCGGCACTCGTGTCTCACTCTCACGGCGCAGCGTCCGCTACTTCAATAGCGTAGCAGTACGGTACTCGGTACGCCTATAGCGTGCTTGATACAGAGCGTGAATCCGTGAGCGTACGTGTCGCTCGTGCGTCGCGCCCACGGCCTAGCGTCTGTTACACTAAGTACGTACCCCTACGGTACTCAGTACGCAAATAGCGTACTCAGTCTGTAATAGTATATAGCTTTATGTTTAATGGTAATAATTGACATTATCAATAAATATATATATATATATATATATATATATACACATATATATATATATATATATATATATATATGTATCAGTTCTGCTTCTTTTGGGTACACTGAAAAAGAAGAAAGGAATATTGTCTACCAGGGCAGAAATGAATTAATACATGGGTCAAACATATACTCAGTTCATTCTATTTAATTCTAGCTGTTCTGATTTTTTTTTAACCTAAAATGATCCTATAAATTAACTTTTAACAGTAAGGCAGTGTTGGACTTCCTGGATTTTTTTTATGTGAGATATGTAATAATTATGTAATTAGTGCATTAGTTTACTGTGGCATATTTCTTCTATATTATTTACTCCATATGCTTTGGGACTTTTGTTTCCTGTTAAAATTCAGACTTACAGTACATGACCTTTTATAGCAAATTTTCTAGTCGACTTGCAGGCCTAAAAGCCCTGTGGTATCCTGTCAAGTCAGACGAATTAGAAATATATACCATCTCCCTTTTCAGGTTTTTAAAATATATTGCTCTATAAAACAAAATGTGATGTTTTCAGGGAAGAAATATCTTGATGTTATAGCAACAAGGAACAGTCATCGCCCAGCCCAGGCCATCAATCAGAAATTGCAATACTTGCACATTGCATAAGAGCTGCCACCACAGGCATTTTATGAATTTAGTGGGGTCTGATTCTAAGTTACCTGCATAAAAGCATATGCAGCAGCAGCATCTACTGGCAGTTGCACATCTGCAAGTTTTATGCAAATGCTTCTACAAACACTTACCTCTGTATACACCTGTTCAGCTGAATGTGCAAGGACTGAGATGCCCTTTATGGGGGAACATCTGTGACATATCGCTTCCCCACTTTTCGTACCGGATTACCTATCTTGTCCCCTTGTCACACATAAGCCCAAATGTATTAAGCTTTAACAAGAGATACAGTGGAGACGAATAAAGAATGATAAATGACCAGCCAATCAGCTTCTTAACTGCAATGTCACAGGCTGTGTTTGAAAAATGACAGTTAAGAGCCGATTGGCTGGTCATTTATCACTCTTTATCGGTCTCCACTTTATCTCTTGGTAAAGCTTAATACATTTGGGCCATAATTCTGTACCATTCTCCCTTTATCACCTGAGACTCATGCCAGGATACAGACGATATCCTAGCGGATGGGATGCCGGCAATCATACTGTATGACTGACATGGGCATTCCGAAGCAAAATATCCCAGCGGGGGTTAGGTAAGTAAGTATGTAAGAATGAAAGCTCTTACATGCTCTTATGTTAGAATGTAAGCTCTCATGAGCAGGGCCCTCTTCTGTCATGTGCTTATCCTTTTCTTACTTTAATAATCTTCAACTGCCCAAATCCTGCAGCTTTTTGGCCACCTTGAAACTTATCTCTATGTATGTCTACTGGTGTAGTTATGCTTAGTTACCCTGTACTTGTCCTATATTGTCTTCAACTGTAAGTCACTGTTTTCCTGTTTTGATTATGTGCATATGTACTCTGTAATTGGGTGCTGCAGAACCCTTGTGGCTCCATATAAATAAAGGATACTAATAATAAATGTAAGTCTGATCCACTCTTCACCGCTTAGTACATCTCCCCCCCCCCCTCCCCCCCAGTGGGAGGAGTACTAAGTGGTGAAAAGAGTGGAGAAGTGAGGCAGTGGAGAAGTTGCTGATGGCAACCAATCAGCATTGAAGTAACAATTAAACTTGCATATTATAAAATTATACAGAGAAGCTGATTGGTTGCCATGGGCAACTTCTCTACTGGCTCACTTCTCCACACGTTATCACCTCCTCTGCTCATTCCCTCCTTTATCCATAACTAAGCTATCATTTCTCTAATGCATCATAGAAAATGGTAGATAGAATGTGATTGGTTGCTAAGGGCAACACCACCACTTTTCATTTTTAGAAGCTTATAAAACGTACCCCATAGAGTGTAGAGATGAGTGCCTGAAATTTTTCGGGTTTTGTGTCTTGGTTTTGGGTTCGGTTCCGCGGCCGTGTTTTGGGTTCGACCGCGTTTTGGCAAAACCTCACCGAATTTTTTTTGTCGGATTCGGGTGTGTTTTGGATTCGGGTGTTTTTTTTAAAAAACACTAAAAAACAGCTTAAATCATAGAATTTGGGGGTCATTTTGATCCCATATTATTATTAACCTCAAAAACCATAATTTCCACTCATTTTCAGTCTATTCTGAATACCTCACACCTCACAATATTATTTTTAGTCCTAAAATTTGCACCAAGGTCGCTGGATGACTAAGCTAAGCGACACTAGTGGCCGACACAAACACCTGGCCCATCTAGGAGTGGCACTGCAGTGTCACGCAGGATGTCCCTTCCAAAAAACCCTCCCCAATCAGCACATGACGCAAAGAAAAAAAGAGGCGCAATGAGGTAGCTGACTGTGTGAGTAAGATAAGCGACCCTAGTGGCCGACACAAACACCGGGCCCATTTAGGAGTGGCACTGCAGTGTCACGCAGGATGTCCCTTCCAAAAAACCCTCCCCAATCAGCACATGACGCAAAGAAAAAAAGAGGCGCAATGAGGTAGCTGACTGTGTGAGTAAGATTAGCGACCCTAGTGGCCGACACAAACACCGGGCCCATTTAGGAGTGGCACTGCAGTGTCACGCAGGATGTCCCTTCCAAAAAACCCTCCCCAAACAGCACATGACGCAAAGAAAAATAAAAGAAAAAAGAGGTGCAAGATGGAATTGTCCTTGGGCCCTCCCACCCACCCTTATGTTGTATAAACAAAACAGGACATGCACACTTTAACCAACCCATCATTTCAGTGACAGGGTCTGCCACACGACTGTGACTGATATGACGGGTTGGTTTGGACCCCCCCCAAAAAAGAAGCAATTAATCTCTCCTTGCACAAACTGGCTCTACAGAGGCAAGATGTCCACCTCATCATCACCCTCCGATATATCACCGTGTACATCCCCGTCCTCACAGATTATCAATTCGACCCCACTGGAATCCACCATCTCAGCTCCCTGTGTACTTTGTGGAGGCAATTGCTGCTGGTCAATGTCTCCGCGGAGGAATTGATTATAATTCATTTTAATGAACATCATCTTCTCCACATTTTCTGGATGTAACCTCGTACGCCGATTGCTGACAAGGTGAGCGGCGGCACTAAACACTCTTTCGGAGTACACACTTGTGGGAGGGCAACTTAGGTAGAATAAAGCCAGTTTGTGCAATGGCCTCCAAATTGCCTCTTTTTCCTGCCAGTATAAGTATGGACTGTGTGACGTGCCTACTTGGATGCGGTCACTCATATAATCCTCCACCATTCTTTCAATGGTGAGAGAATCATATGCAGTGACAGTAGACGACATGTCCGTAATCGTTGTCAGGTCCTTCAGTCCGGACCAGATGTCAGCATCAGCAGTCGCTCCAGACTGCCCTGCATCACCGCCAGCGGGTGGGCTCGGAATTCTGAGCCTTTTCCTCGCACCCCCAGTTGCGGGAGAATGTGAAGGAGGAGATGTTGACAGGTCGCGTTCCGCTTGACTTGACAATTTTCTCACCAGCAGGTCTTTCAACCCCAGCAGACTTGTGTCTGCCGGAAAGAGAGATCCAAGGTAGGCTTTAAATCTAGGATCGAGCACGGTGGCCAAAATGTAGTGCTCTGATTTCAACAGATTGACCACCCGTGAATCCTTGTTAAGCGAATTAAGGGCTCCATCCACAAGTCCCACATGCCTAGCGGAATCGCTCCGTGTTAGCTCCTCCTTCAATGTCTCCAGCTTCTTCTGCAAAAGCCTGATGAGGGGAATGACCTGACTCAGGCTGGCAGTGTCTGAACTGACTTCACGTGTGGCAAGTTCAAAGGGCATCAGAACCTTGCACAACATTGAAATCATTCTCCACTGCGCTTGAGACAGGTGCATTCCACCTCCTATATCGTGCTCAATTGTATAGGCTTGAATGGCCTTTTGCTGCTCCTCCAACCTCTGAAGCATATAGAGGGTTGAATTCCACCTCGTTACCACTTCTTGCTTCAGATGATGGCAGGGCAGGTTCAGTAGTTTTTGGTGGTGCTCCAGTCTTCTGTACGTGGTGCCTGTACGCCGAAAGTGTCCCGCAATTTTTCTGGCCACCGACAGCATCTCTTGCACGCCCCTGTCGTTTTTTAAATAATTCTGCACCACCAAATTCAAGGTATGTGCAAAACATGGGACGTGCTGGAATTTGCCCATATTTAATGCACACACAATATTGCTGGCGTTGTCCGATGCCACAAATCCACAGGAGAGTCCAATTGGGGTAAGCCATTCCGCGATGATCTTCCTCAGTTGCCGTAAGAGGTTTTCAGCTGTGTGCGTATTCTGGAAACCGGTGATACAAAGCGTAGCCTGCCTAGGAAAGAGTTGGCGTTTGCGAGATGCTGCTACTGGTGCCGCCGCTGCTGTTCTTGCGGCGGGAGTCCATACATCTACCCAGTGGGCTGTCACAGTCATATAGTCCTGACCCTGCCCTGCTCCACTTGTCCACATGTCCGTGGTTAAGTGGACATTGGGTACAGCTGCATTTTTTAGGACACTGGTGACTCTTTTTCTGAGGTCTGTGTACATTTTCGGTATCGCCTGCCTAGAGAAATGGAACCTAGATGGTATTTGGTACCGGGGACACAGTACCTCCAACAAGTCTCTAGTTGGCTCTGCAGTAATGATGGATACCGGAACCACGTTTCTCACCACCCAGGATGCCAAGGCCTCAGTTATCCGCTTTGCAGTAGGATGACTGCTGTGATATTTCATCTTCCTCGCAAAGGACTGTTGGACAGTCAATTGCTTTGTGGAAGTAGTAAAAGTGGTCTTACGACTTCCCCTCTGGGATGACCATCGACTCCCAGCAGCAACAACAGCAGCGCCAGCAGCAGTAGGCGTTACACGCAAGGATGCATCGGAGGAATCCCAGGCAGGAGAGGAATCATCAGAATTGCCAGTGACATGGCCTGCAGGACTATTGGCATTCCTGGGGAAGGAGGAAATTGACACTGAGGGAGTTGGTGGGGTGGTTTGCGTGAGCTTGGTTACAAGAGGAAGGGATTTACTGGTCAGTGGACTGCTTCCGCTGTCACCCAAAGTTTTTGAACTTGTCACTGACTTATTATGAATGCGCTGCAGGTGACGTATAAGGGAGGATGTTCCGAGGTGGTTAACGTCCTTACCCCTACTTATTACAGCTTGACAAAGGGAACACACGGCTTGACACCTGTTGTCCGCATTTCTGTTGAAATAGTTCCACACCGAAGAGCTGATTTTTTTGGTATTTTCACCAGGCATGTCAACGGCCATATTCCTCCCACGGACAACAGGTGTCTCCCCGGGTGCCTGACTTAAACAAACCACCTCACCATCAGAATCCTCCTGGTCAATTTCCTCCCCAGCGCCAGCAACACCCATATCCTCCTCATCCTGGTGTACTTCAACACTGACATCTTCAATCTGACTATCAGGAACTGGACTGCGGGTGCTCCTTCCAGCACTTGCAGGGGGCGTGCAAATGGTGGAAGGCGCATGCTCTTCACGTCCAGTGTTGGGAAGGTCAGGCATCGCAACCGACACAATTGGACTCTCCTTGTGGATTTGGGATTTCGAAGAACGCACAGTTCTTTGCGGTGCTACTGCTTTTGCCAGCTTGAGTCTTTTCATTTTTCTAGCGAGAGGCAGACGACGTTGCTGGCATTTCATCATCTCGGCCATGACTAGTGGCAGCAGCTTCAGCACGAGGTGGAAGTGGATCTTGATCTTTCCCTAATTTTGGAACCTCAACATTTTTGTTCTCCATATTTTAATAGGCACAACTAAAAGGCACCTCAGGTAAACAATGGAGATGGATGGATACTAGTATACAATTATGGACGGACTGCCGAGTGCCGACACAGAGGTAGCTACAGCCGTGAACTACCGTACTGTGTCTGCTGCTAATATAGACTGGTTGATAAAGAGATGTCGTAGTATGTATGTATGAAGAAGAAAGAAAAAAAAACCACGGTTAGGTGGTATACAATTATGGACGGACTGCCGAGTGCCGACACAGAGGTAGCCACAGCCGTGAACTACCGTACTGTACTGTGTCTGCTGCTAATATAGACTGGTTGATAAAGAGATGTCGTAGTATGTATGTATGAAGAAGAAAGAAAAAAAAACCACGGGTAGGTGGTATACAATTATGGACGGACTGCCGAGTGCCGACACAGAGGTAGCCACAGCCGTGAACTACCGTACTGTACTGTGTCTGCTGCTAATATAGACTGGTTGATAAAGAGATGTAGTAGTATGTATGTATAAAGAAGAAAGAAAAAAAAACCACGGGTAGGTGGTATACAATTATGGACGGACTGCCGAGTGCCGACACAGAGGTAGCCACAGCCGTGAACTACCGTACTGTACTGTGTCTGCTGCTAATATAGACTGGTTGATAAAGAGATGTCGTAGTATGTATGTATGAAGAAGAAAGAAAAAAAAACCACGGTTAGGTGGTATACAATTATGGACGGACTGCCGAGTGCCGACACAGAGGTAGCCACAGCCGTGAACTACCGTACTGTACTGTGTCTGCTGCTAATATAGACTGGTTGATAAAGAGATGTCGTAGTATGTATGTATAAAGAAGAAAGAAAAAAAAACCACGGTTAGGTGGTATACAATTATGGACGGACTGCCGAGTGCCGACACAGAGGTAGCCACAGCCGTGAACTACCGTACTGTACTGTGTCTGCTGCTAATATAGACTGGTTGATAAAGAGATGTCGTAGTATGTATGTATGAAGAAGAAAGAAAAAAAAACCACGGTTAGGTGGTATACAATTATGGACGGACTGCCGAGTGCCGACACAGAGGTAGCCACAGCCGTGAACTACCGTACTGTACTGTGTCTGCTGCTAATATAGACTGGTTGATAAAGAGATGTCGTAGTATGTATGTATAAAGAAGAAAGAAAGAAAAACCACGGTTAGGTGGTATACAATTATGGACGGACTGCCGAGTGCCGACACAGAGGTAGCCACAGCCGTGAACTACCGTACTGTACTGTGTCTGCTGCTAATATAGACTGGTTGATAAAGAGATGTAGTAGTATGTATGTATAAAGAAGAAAGAAAAAAAAACCACGGGTAGGTGGTATACAATTATGGATGGACTGCCGAGTGCCGACACAGAGGTAGCTACAGCCGTGAACTACCGTACTGTGTCTGCTGCGACTGGATGATAAATAATGATATAAAAAATATATATATATCACTACTGCAGCCGGACAGGTATATATTATATAATGACGGACCTGCTGGACACTGTCTGTCAGCAGAATGAGTTTTTTATAGAATAAAAAAAAAAACACCACACAAGTGAAGTCACACGACGAGTGTTTAACTTTTTCAGGCAATCACAATATAGTATACTACTAACTATACTGGTGGTCAGTGTGGTCAGGTCACTGGTCAGTCACACTGGCAGTGGCACTCCTGCAGCAAAAGTGTGCACTGTTTAATTTTAATATAATATGTACTCCTGGCTCCTGCTATAACCTATAACTGGCACTGCAGTGCTCCCCAGTCTCCCCCACAATTATAAGCTGTGTGAGCTGAGCACAGTCAGATATATAATATATACATAGATGATGCAGCACACTGGGCTGAGCAGTGCACACAGATATGGTATGTGACTGTCTTGTACTCCTGGCTCCTGCTATAACCTATAACTGGCACTGCAGTGCTCCCTAGTCTCCCCCACAATTATAAGCTGTGTGAGCTGAGCACAGTCAGATATATAATATATACATAGATGATGCAGGCATGCAGCACACTGGGCTGAGCAGTGCACACAGATATGGTATGTGACTGAGTCACTGTGTGTACCGTTTTTTTCAGGCAGAGAACGGATATATTAAATAAAACAACTGCACTGCTGGTGGTCACTGTGGTCAGTCACTAAACTCTGCACTCTCTTCTACAGTATCAGCCTCAGGTCAATCTCTCTCTCTCTCTCCTAATCTAAATGGAGAGGACGCCAGCCACGTCCTCTCCCTATCAATCTCAATGCACGTGTGAAAATGGCGGCGACGCGCGGCTCCTTATATAGAATCCGAGTCTCGCGAGAATCCGACAGCGTCATGATGACGTTCGGGCGCGCTCGGGTTAACCGAGCAAGGCGGGAAGATCCGAGTCGCTCGGACCCGTGAAAAAAAACATGAAGTTCGTGCGGGTTCGGATTCAGAGAAACCGAACCCGCTCATCTCTAATAGAGTGGTGTGTGATTTGAGCAATGTTGCTTGCCAGACACACCAATATTGTTCAGTGGGATCTCTGGAGGGTTTCCTGTGATTTATGTAACTGAAGCTTAGGTGGTCATTCCGAGTTGTTCGCTCGTTAGCTGCTTTTAGCAGCATTGCAAAAGCTAGGCTGCCGCCGCCCTCTGGGAGTGTATCTTAGCTTAGCAGAATTGCGAACGAAAGATTAGCAGAACTGCTACTAAAAATTTTCAAGCAGTTTCTGAGAAGCTCCAGACCTACTCCTAGATTGCGATCACCTCAGTCCGTTTAGTTCCTGGTTTGATGTCATAAACACGCCCTGCTTTCGGCCAGCCACTCCCCCGTTTCTCCTGTGCTTTTACCTGGCACGCCTGCGTTTTTTAGCACACTCCCGGAAAACGCTCAGTTACCACCCAGAAACACCCACTTCCTGTGTGCAATGTAATTTAGATTTGGGAGAGGTGTGTCCAAACTGAAATCTCAATTGCAGGGTAAAAAAGAAACTATCCAGCATTTGTGGGCTATATACAAAAGCAGCCAGTATTTACCCTGCATGCAATAATGGTAAATCTATTTGCACTACTCGCATAGCAGCGTGATTTGTCCAGGTGCACAGTTACTTGTTCTATTTTGCTTAACTCCCAACTGAGAATAAGCATACCTGCCAACATAACCCATTCATGGAGGGGCAAAATGCTCTGTTCTTGCACTTCCTTCTTAATTTATGATTACACGGGTATGGGTCATAGGGTCGACTCAACTTAGGTCGACAGTCATTCGGTCAACCACGATAGGCTGACATGCGTTAGGTCGACAGGGTAACTAGGTCGACATGGTCGTTAGGTCGACCTGTACAAGGTCGACAGGTGAAAAGGTCGATATGAGTTTTTGGATTTTTCTTGGTGTCGTTTTCTTCGTAAAGTGGTGGGGAACCCCAATTAGTGCACCGTGTCCCCTCGTATATCTCGCTTTGCTCGCCATGCTTCGGGCAAGGTGCCTCGCTTTGCTCGGCACAGGTTGCCATTCCAATCGTAGTCCACGTGGGTCGTCAAGTATGAAATATCCCAAAAATGAAAAAAAAAATGTGAAAAACTCATATCAACCTTTAGACCTGTTGACCTAGTGCAGGTCGACCTAATGACAATGTCGACCTAGTTACCCTGTCAACCTAATGCATGTCAACCTATCGTGGTCGACCCAATGATTGTCGACCTAAGTCGGGTCGACCTAACGACTGTATCTCGATTACACTCACCTGTGTTCAATTAGTTACATTTAACAAAGGTGTTTCACCACAGGTGATAGCAATCATAAATTAAGACAGAAGTCCAGGAAGAGAGCATTTTGTACCTCCTAGATTGCGTCTTGTTGGGAGGTATGAATAAGGCCTTTGATATTTTAACATTAAAAAAAAAAATTGGATGGCAATTTGCAGCATGCTAGTTTCTTTAATAAAACTGTCACCGGAAAATACACTGAAAAGCTTTGATTTAACCAATCTGGTAGAGGAACTGAATTTTTTTCAGCAAGATATAAAATATAGGCTGATTATACTAGCCTTTTAAACTGGGACACTCATGAATTACAGGCCCTCATTCCGAGTTGTTCGCTCGCAAGCTGCTTTTAGCAGCTTTACACATGCTAAGCCGCCGCCTACTGGGAGTGAATCTTAGCTTCTTAAAATTGCGAACGAAAGATTCGCAATATTGCGAAAAGACATCTCTGTGCAGTTTCTGAGTAGCTCGAGACTTACTCGGCATCTGCGATCAGTTCAGTGCTTGTCGTTCCTGGTTTGATGTCATAAACACACCCAGCGTTCGCCCAGACACTCCTCCGTTTCTCCAGCCAAATCCCGCGTTTTTCCCAGAAACGGTAGCGTTTTTTTACACACACCCATAAAACGGCCAGTTTCCGCCCAGAAACTCCCACTTCCTGTCAATCACAGTACGATCACCAGAACGAAGAAAAAGCCTTGAGAAAAATTCCTAACTGCATAGCAAATTTACTTGGCGCAGTCGCAGTGCGAACATTGCGCATGCGCACTAAGCGGAAAATCGCTGCGATGCAAAGAAATTTACCGAGCGAACAACTCGGAATGACCCCCACAGGTTCTGTGGCTGATTAAAACTAGAGATGAGCGGGTTCAGTTCCCTGAGAAATGAATCCCCCCGAACTTCACTACCCAAGCCCGGATCCGAGTCAGGCTACTGCCGTATAATTCCAGTGATACTGCCGTATAATTCCAGTGGTACTGATGTATAAATCCAGTGATACTGCCGTATAAATCCAGTCCAGAGATACTGCCGTATAATTCCAGTGATACTGCCGTATAATTCCAGTGGTACTAGCGTATAGTCCAGTGACACTGCCGTATAAATCCAGTCCATTGGTACTGCCATATAACTCCAGTGGTACTGCCGTATAATTCCAGTGATACTGCGATATAATTCCAGTGATACTGCCGTATAACTCCAGTGGTAATACCGTATAAATCCAGTCCAGTGGTGCTGCCATATAAGTTTAGTGGTGCTGTCATGTGCTGTATATTTTTTATTCCAAAGAAAATGGTTATTAATATTTAATCCAAATAATTTTCACAGGGTTTGCTCTGTGGGTTTTAGAGGTATGCTCTCCTGTACCGCATATTGTTATATAACTCCAGAAAATTAAAGGAGAACAAAAATTTGGATGATAAAATAGGGAAAGATCAAGAACCACTTCCTCCTAGTGCTGAAGCTGCTGCCACTAGTCATGACATAGACAATGAAATGCCATCAACGTCATCTGCCAAGGCCGATGCCCAATGTGACAGTAGAGGACATGTAAAATCCAAAAAGCTAAAGTTCAATAAAAAGAACCAAAAAAAAGAAATTGAAATGGTATGAGGAGAAACGTAAACTTGCCAATATGCCATTTACGTCACGGAGTGGCAAGGAATCGCTAAGGCCCTGGCCTATGTTCATGACTAGTGGTTCAGTCTCACATGACGATGGAAGCCCTCATCCTCCCGCTAGAAAAATTATAAGTTAAGCTGACAAAAGCACAGCACAGAACTGGGCGTTCTAAGATGGTATCACAAATCCCAAAGGAGAGTCCAAGTGTGTTGGCGGTTGTGATGCCTGACCTTCGCAACACTGGACGGGAAGAGGTGGCTCCTTCCACCATTTGCACGCCCTATGCAAGTGCTGGAAGGCGCACCCACAGTCCAGTTTCTGATATTCAAATTGAAGATGTCACTGATGAAGTACACCAAGATGAGGATATGGGTGTTGCTGGCATTGAGGAGGAAATTGACGATGAGGATTCTGATGGTGATGTGGTTTGTTTAAATCAGGCACCAGAGGAGACCCTGTTGTCCATGGGATGAATAAGCCCACTGTGATGCCTGGGCAAAATACCAAAAAAGCCACCTCTTTGATGTGGAATTATTTCTCCACAAATCTGGACAACAGGTGTAAAGCCGTGTGTTGCCTCTGTCAATCTGTAATAAATAGGGGTAAGGACGTTTACAACCTAGGAACATCCTCCCTTATACGTCACCTGCTGCGCATTCATCAGAAGTCAGTGTCATGTTGTGAAACTTTGGGAAAGAGCGTAAGCAGCCCACTGACACTTAAATCCCTTTTTCCTCTTGTACCCAAGCTCCTGCAAGCCACACCACCAACTCCCTCATCGTCATCTTCCTCCTCAGTCAGGAACATCAGTAGCCCTGCAGGACATGTCACTGGCAAGACTGAGGAGTCCTCTCCTAACCAGGATTCCTCCGGAGGATCATTGAGTGGTACACCTACTGCTGCTGCTGTTGCTGCTGCTTCTGTTGTTGCTGCTGGGAGTCGATCGTCATCCCAGAGGGGAAGTTGGAAGACCACTTGTACTACTTCCAGTAAGCAATTGACTGTCCAACAGTCCTTTGTGAGGAAGATGAAATATCACAGCAGTCATCCTGTTGCAAAGCAGATAACTGAGGCCTTGACAGCTATGTTGGCATTAGACTTGTGTCTGGTATCCACCATTAGTTCAGTGGGACTTAGAGAACCAGTAGCAGCATCTCGCAAATGCCAACTCGTTCCTAGGCAGTCTACAGTATGTATCACTGTTTTCCATAACAGATACACCACTGACAGCCTCTTACGGAAACTGAGGGACATCATCGCACAATGGTTTATCAGACTCTCCTGGGAATTTGTGATATCGGACAACACCACCAATATTGTGCATGCATTACATCTGGGCAAATCCCAGCACATCCCATGTTTTGCACATACAATTAATTTGGTGGTGTAGAATTTTCTGAAAAATGACAGGGGCGTGCAGGAGATGCTGTCGGTGGCCCGAAAAGTTGCCGTCCACTTTTAACATTCAGCCACCGCGTGCCGAAGACTGGAGCGCCAGCAAACACTCCTAAACTTGCCTTGCCATCACCTGAAGCAAGAGGTGGTAACGAGGTGGAATTCAACACTCTATGGGGGTCATTCTGAGTTGATCGTAGCTGTGCTAAATTTAGCACAGCTACGATCATCTTCCCTGACATGCGGGGGGATGCCCAGCATAGGGACAGTCCGCCCCGCATGTCAGCCCGGCCCCCCCGCACAAGTACAAAAGCATCACACAGCGGCGATGCTTTTGTACTTGTGAAGTAACTCCCGGCCAGCGCAGCTCCTGTGGCTGGCCAGGAGTTTATCGTCACTGCCCCTGGTCGCAGCAGCTGCGTGTGACATCATGCAGCCACTGCGGCCTGCCCCCACGCGGTCCGGCCACGCCTGCATTTGCCGAACCGCGCACGCATAATGGCGGCCAAACGCCACTGTGCCACCCCCTCCCGTCCAGCGACCACCTCTGCCTGTCAATCAGGCAGAGGTAATCACTAGGGAATGACGGCCTTCGTCCGGCATGCACCAGCGCATGCGCAGTTCCGACCCGATCGCTGTGCTGTGATAAACTGAATCAAGCTATCAGGTTGGATTGACCCCCTATATGCTTCAGAGGATGGATGAGAAGCAAAAGGCCATTAAAGCCTATACATCCACCTACGATATAGGCAAAGTAGGGGGAATGTACCTGACTCAAGCGCAGTGGAGAATGATTTCTGTCTTGTGCAAGGTTCTCCAACCCTTTGAACTTGCCACACATGAAGTCAGTTCAGACACTGCCAGCTTGAGTCAGGTCATTCCCCTCATCAGGCTTTTGCAGAAGCAGCTGAAGAAATTGAAGGAGGAACTAAGATGGAGCGATTCCACAAAGTATGTGGGACTTGTGGTTGGAGCCCTTCATTCGCTTTGCCAGGACTCAAGGGTGGTCAGTCTGTTGAAATCAGAGCACTACATTCTGGCCACCATGCTCGATCCTAGGTTTAACGCCTATGTTGTATCTCTATTTCTAGCAGACACAAGTCTGCAGAGGTTAAAAGACCTGCTGGTGAGAAAATTGTCAACTCAAGTGGAACGTGAACCGTCAACAGCTCCTCCCTTACTTTCTCCCACAACTGGGGCTGAGAGGAAAAGGAGAAGATTTCCTAGCCCATCTGCTGGCGGTGATGCAGGGCAGTCAAGAGTGAGTGCTGACATTTGATCCGGACTGAAGGACCTGCCAACGATTACTGACATGTCTGCTGTCACTTCATATGATTCTGTCACCATTGAAAGAATGGTGGAGGCAGGGGCGGATCCAGAAAAAATGAAAGGGGGGTCACCATGACAGGGGAAGAGGAGAATGTCTGTGGTATCAATTGTATTTGCACGCACCTTCTGCGCACGTGCTCACAGAAAAGGGGGGTGGACTCATTACAAGGGGCATGGCCTCACAAGATATGCAATCCCCATGAACCACACTTCTCATTATAGTCACACTGGGAGGTACATACAAAAAACAAGACCATTCCACTTACCTGCTTGCCATGCAGTGGGTCTTTTGTCTCCTAGCCGATGACCAATCCTTTCCGGATGACTGTTCCAAGTCATGTCAGCCTGGCTCCTCTCCACAGCCTATGCATTATAGTCAGTTGTAAAAATAAAATGGAGACAACATAGTTAAAAAGAAATGTCCAGCTCACAGCACTCCCCCTTCAATAACCACAATACCCCCTCTCCCACCAGTCCCTTCAATGTCCACACCACAGCACTCTCACAGCCCCTTCAATGTCATCAGTACAGTACTCCCCCAAATCACGGCGCCTTCAGTGTCCATTCCACAGCACAGCAATATCCCACCCTGCGGCACCTTCCAAGGTCAAACACAGGTTTTTTAAGGGGGTTTCCATATAAGTATGTATAATATATATATATATATATATATATATATATATACACACACATACACACAGTACAAATAAATATATATATATATATATATATATATATATATATATAATCTCCTATATAATAGCCCAGATCTGTGACCTTGTGCTTCATTTGCTAACGCTGGGCGGAGTCACAACACTGGGCGGAGCTAGTCAAATGAGTCACAGATCTGGGCAAATCTATAAGAGACTAGGAGCAGAAGCAGATGGTATGGGCATGTCACAGGCAGGGGTGCATACCTTCCAGCTTTCTTCAGGCAGAAGGAGGGACACACGCACGGTCAAAAGGGGGCGTAATCAACGAAAAGGGGCGTGGCTTCGCGGGAGCACCCGCGATCGTGTGCCACGCCCCTGTTTTTGTCAGTGAGGGGGCATGCCCAGCGCTCTGTGAGCTGCTGGCATGCCCCCAGGGGTGGATTATGAGTCCGGGGGGTCCAGGGCACTTGAGATAAAGGGGCCTATCTCATTGCTGTGCCTGTTGTGGGTTTGGGGGCGTGGCCTAATCGCGTCCACGTGGCCACGCCCCCTTATGCAAATTCCAGGAATTGGGTGTTTTTTTTAAATGGGATTTTGGCCCCTCAGCTAGGGGTAAATCCAGAGGGGGTGGTCGCTCCCCCCTACACACCCGCACAGGCAGAAGAAAGCAGGGAGGCTGCTGCCTCCCTGCAACACCACAGACCTGCCAACACGCAGCAGCGTGTGCTGACTGTAGCACAATGCTGTTGCTGGCAGGACGGGGGAGCTTCAGAGCTGGGACAGAGCTACTCCAGCCGGGGGGCCCCCTAAAACTGTGGGGCCCGCAGTACATATCCCCTGCCCCCCCCCTTAATACGGCTCTGCTGCCGGACCCCCCCCCTCTTAATCCGTACCCCCTGATGCCCCCTATCCCTCTGTCTCCACTAAATAGTCTATTCACCGCTGCTCTGCTAAGCAGAACAGCGAGTACAGGAGCTTCCCAACTGCCCCCCCCCCAACACGGCAGGACACTGCGGCCCGCTGGTGGGACAGCAGGACAAACCCCCAAAAATGGGACTGTCCCGCGAAAATCGGGACAGTTGGGAGGTATGGGGGTGTGTGAGGGGGTATGCCGTACAGACAGACGGGCACCGGCTCACTGTGTGCTTGACCCCCCCACATCAGCATACTCAGCAGGGGCTCTCTGGCACGGAGGAGCGTCACTTTCTGGCACACTCCACGCTTCTTAGCTGCAGTTTTGTGGGGCACCTGACACTGTGCAGGTTCCGTACTGCCTCTGTTATCTCCAGCCCGGGCAACCCCACCGCTAGCTGCTGCGCTGCCACCCGCAGTGAGGTGCACCCAGCTCCTTCACACACTTTAGCCGGCGGGTAGCGCTGCAGAAGTCCGCGCTGCTTGCAGACTCCGACCCCCTCCTCCCTCCAGCCGCAGCGTCTCCTGGGGGCTAACCAGTCACTCCCAGTCTCCCCTTACCACAGTGCCCGGCAGCCGCGCAAGGTCCGCGGTATGTGACTGAGGAGTGGGGGGGGGGATGCGGATGGGCAGAGGAAGCAGGACTCCAGCCTGAGAGAGTCAGCCATGCCAAGTCTCCACCAGCAGCAGATCCCAACAGGCTGGAGTGGAACAGCAGCAGCCAGCAGCAGTGACTCCGGTAAGACACATCTGTCTGTCACCACTGTTCTGTCCCTAATACCAATCTCTCCCGTGCCCTGTGTTCTGTCATGTCCCTGTCACCCCTGGCCTTGCCCTGTCACTCTTATCCTGGCCCTGTCACCCTTATCCTGGCCCTGTCACCCTTATCCTGGCCCTGTTACCCCTATCCTGGCCCTGTCAACCCTGGCCTTGCCCTGTCACCCCTGGCCTTGCCCTGTCACCCTTATCCTGGCCCTGTCACCCCTATCCTGGCCCTGTTACCCCTATCCTGGCCCTGTCACCCCTGTGCTTGCCCTGTCAACCCTATCCTGGCCCTGTCACCTCTGTCCTGGTCCTGCCGCCCCTACCCTGGCCCTGTCACCCCTATCCTGTCCCTGTCATATCTGTCCTGGCCCTGTCGCCCCTGTCCTGGCCCACCCCTCCACCCGCAGCATCTACAGACACCCTCCCCCATCCGCAGTCCCCCCCGCACCCGCTACATTCTGTACATCATGCCCTGCAGGTGCTGTTCACGCCGTCGCAAGGGGCTGTGCCTCCTTCACCATCGCACGCCCTTTCATTGTGCAATATTTAACCACTAACAAAGGAATGCAGGTAATACTCCATATAATACAAATATTGAACCCCAGATAGGCATGTAAGGGTTAAGGGGGCGTAGCCCCTTGCGACGGTGTGAAGAGCGCCCGTAGGGCGCGATGAAGCACCTAGTATATATATATTCCACAAACTGCTGGCACTCTCCAAAAATTCAATCTGCTCCAGTACTCGAACATATAACATGTAAATGCCATCCAGGAACCGCACTCAGAGACAAATAATAGCCAAATATACTTCAAGTTGGCTATTATTTGTCTCCAAGTGTCGTTCCAGGATGGGATATCTATCCATCTATCTATCTACCTATCTATCTAGCTAGCTTGCTATCTAGCTATATCTCTCTCTCTATATATACACTCACATATGCAGACCATATGCATCTTACACATGTATACAATGTGTTGTATAGGTAAAGGCGTATTTCCAACGTGGTACACCGACCCCCGCCCCCTCCCCAACACACATACACTCACTCACTCAAACAGCAAACTACCCCATCCCACGCACTCACTAGGACCGCTCTTACCCCCACACACACTTGGACTGAAAATGGACTCCCCCACCACTCAGACACACACTAACTGCAGACTGTCACTTCCCCCACACAGACACACACTAACTGCAGACTGTCACTTCCCCCACACACACACTAACTGCAGACTGTCACTTCCCCACACAGGCACACACACGAACTGCAGACTGTCACTTCCCCCACACAGACACACACTAATTGCAGATTGTCACTTCCCCACACAGACACACACTAACTGCAGACTGTCACTTCACCCACACAGACACACACTAACTGCAGACTGTCACTTCCCCACACAGACACACACACTAACTGCAGACTGTCACTTCCCCCACACACACACTAACTGCATACTGTCACTTCCCCACACAGACACACACACTAACTGCAGACTGTCACTTCCCCCACACTCACACTAACTGCATACTGTCACTTCCCCACAGTGACACACACACTAACTGCAGACTGTCACGTTTTTCAGTCAGACACACTTCCTGCCCAACCAAAAGCTTCACACTCTCTCACTAGACTGACTTGAATTAGATCTGATGACTCACCGCAGTTACTGCTGGACACATCACCGACTGTGGCTGTGAGAGGCTCCTCCAGACTGCCACTGTAGTGTAGGGGCAGAGAAGACAGGATGCTCCGCAGTACATTAGCAGGAGAGTAGCTCGTTGCTGCAGTAGGATGTGCGCAACAGCTCCCCCTCAGTCACCTCCCATTATTACACTGCATAGAAAGCTCTTAATCAGAGCTCTCTGAAGATCTGCTGTTTAGTGCCGCGGCTCTAATATTACTGACAGAGACAGCAGCGGAGTGCTGCTGCTCACCTTTGGGAGAAAAATAAGTGCTAGAAATGACAGGGGGGGGCACGGGCCTGTGTGCCCCTCCCCTGGATCCGCCACTGGGTGGAGGATTATATGAGTGACAGCATCCAAGTAGGCATGTCAGACAGTCTGTATGTAGACTGGCAGGAAAAAGAGGCAATTTGGATGCCCTTGCACAAACTGGAATTATTTTACCTAAGTTGCCCCCCCTCCAGAGTGTACTCCGAAAAAGTGTTTAGTGCAGCCGGTAACCTTGTCAGCGATCGGCAAAGGAGGTTACTTCCACAAAATGTGGAGAAGATGATGTTCATCAAAAGGAATTATAAATTCCTCTGGGAAGACCTTTACCAGCAATTGCCTCCAGAAAGTACACAGGGACCTGTGATGGTGGATTCCAGTGTGGTCGAATTAATACTCTGTGAGGTGGAGGATGTACACACTGAAAGGGGTGAGGAATCGGAGGATGAGGATGAAGTCGACATCTTGCCTCTGTAGAGCCAGTTTGTGCAAGGAGGATTGATTGCTTCCTTTTTGGTGGGGGCACAAACAAACTAGTAATTTCAGCCACAGTCGTGTGGCAGACCCTGTCGCCGAAATGAGTGCTGTTTGGGGACTAGTTTTTTAAAGTGCCATCCTGTCTGACACTGCCGTACAACTCCAGGGGTACTGCCGTATAAGTCTAAGGGTACTGCCGTATAAGTCCAGTCCAGTCCAGTGTAGTGCTGCATCAGTCCAGTGGTGGTGTCTTGTGCTGCCATAAGTCCAGTGGTGGTGTCCTGTGCTGTATATTATTTACGCCAAATAAAAAGGTTATATACATTACTTATATTATTATACAAGTAATTTTTACAGGGTTTGCTCTGTGTAGTGTAGGGGTACGCTCACCTGTACTGCATATTATTATAAAAGCTGCAAACATAGGGGCGGATCCGGGGGGGGGTGCACTTGGGCCCATGCCCCCCCCCCTGTCGTTTCTGACTTCTTCTTTTTCAAAAGGAGAACAGCAGCAGCGCTACTGCTATTTCCATCAGTCAGATTTGATAAAAGAGCTGGCAGACACTAGGACCCACCGCTGCTCTAACAACAAGTCCGTGTGGTAATCAATAGGGATCCTGGAGCTGCAGCTCCAGCCTCCTTCTGCTCACACTGCAACCTACCTCCCCAACTGCTAGCCAGCGAGAGTCCAGCCCAGGCGCGGGGTTCAAATGCCAGAATCGAGTAAGACTGTTACTTATGACGATGCAGAAGGCTTCATTAGCCCTGACTGCACCGCACAGCCAGCACTTCCTCCTCCACTTCCTTTACCACCATGCTAGGTGTAGTCAAACTCAGCTCAGCTTTCAGAAGGTGGTCCATGTGATTGTGACAGGGCTGTCCTGCAGAAGTCTTATGCTGCTTGTTGGAGATCCTGCTGGCCGCTTCTGCTAATCAAAGATCGGCAGTTCATGTCCTGCAGTCTGAGTCTCACTGCAGTGCCCAAAACAAGGTATGTTGCCCCTGCCACCACCAACTAAAAACTATAATAATTATATTGTGCTGAGGTGCCTTCCAGGCTCCAATAACTAATGGAACAGGTGACCAACATTTCAAGGCCCAATCAGCCTTTTCATCAGGGTGAAACATTGGCAATAAACCAGGATGCGCTCCTACAGCCATTCATTACCTGATGGCATAGTCTGTGAGGCCACGCCACCTGTGATACCACTCCTCATATCTGGGAGCACGCATGCCTGAGGTGCATGTAAATATAACTATTTCCGTTCCCCTATCATGGTGCACCCTCTTTCATTTTCTTCTGGAATCGCCCCTGGCTCCAAATACAGTAAAAGGGTTATTATTCAAATTAATTTTACAGGCTTTGCTGTGTGTGTGTGTGTGTGTGTGTGTGTGTGTGTGTGTGTGTGTGTGTGTGTGGTTTAGTAGTACGCTCTCCTGTGCCACCACTATTGTGCGTGTATTACATCTGGGCAAATTCCAGCATGTCCCATGTTGTTTGTGCTGCACACTTGTGTCGCTTAGCTTAGTCATACAGCTACCTCATTGCACCTCTTTTTCTTCTTTGCATGATGTGCTGTTTGGGGACTAGTTTTTTTAAAGTGCCATCCTGTCTGCCACTGCAGTGCCTCTCCTAGATGGGCCAGGTGTTTGTGCCACACACTTGTGTCGCTTAGCTTAGTCATACAGCCACCTCGGTGCAACTTTTAGGGCCTAAAAACAATATTATGAGGTGTGAGGTATTCAGAATAGACTGGAAATGAATGTTATTGAGGTTAATAATACCGTAGGATCAAAATTACCCCAAAATTATGTGATTTCAGCTGTTTTTATGTTTTTTTTCCCCTCAAAAATCATCCAGATCCAAAACCAAAACCAAAACACGAAAGGGTGGTTTTGGCAAAACCAATCCAGATCCAAAATACGAGCATGGAACCAGAACCAAAACACAAAACACGAAAAGTGCCCGCCGCACATCTCTAATTAAAACCAGGTGACATGCAGGCTTGAAGTCAGCCAGCCACAGAACCTGTGTAATTCATGAGTGTCCCAGTTTAAAGGGCTAGTATGGTCAGCCTATAAAATAAAAAATAAAAAATAAAAATTTGTCAAATAAAGAAGCTGGTTGATTTAATAACATGGTAACATTGTTACTCATATACTACAGCCCAAAGATAGAAAATCTCTCAAGCAGTTAACACTGAACAAATCCCCTCTTGCACTATAAATGATATGGTATGGCTCAAAGTTCAATAAAAACAGACTTGTAATTCCATAAATTCTATATATTTTAATACATAAAAGAGATATATATATATATATATATATATATATTTTACAGATGAACTAATCGACCGGTCAATAAAATCACTAACAATATATATTCATAGATAATACTATAAACTTCCTGAGGAGGTGGATCTAAGTAAACTCTGTGCACAGAGAAGTATAATTTTTAAAAATTAAAACTCAGTCCATATATTGGATTCAAAAAATCAAATACCAGCTGTGATTTGAGCCCATATAACAAATAGTATCTTTGCAAGTTACTTTGTAATGGAATTCCTCAATGTGTTGCCACTCAGCAAAGAAAGATGATATTGTGCAGAATAACCGCTCCACACTGGAGCCTTACGTGTAGCTTACACCTGTTGTTACAGCACGGGAGAATCCAAATGGCAGACGAGGCGGTCTCGGGCTGCGGGAACAGCACCTGCGCTGGCGCCTGCTGCACTGATTGTTACCCGACTTCCAAGCTCTATGAGACCACACCTCCAAGTGCCGTCAATATTCTGCTTCTGACGCGTTTCGCTCCTCTTACGGGGGCTTTATCTAATTCTGATTCTTAGATAAAGCCCCCGTAAGAGGAGCAAAACGCGTCAGAAGCAGAATATTGGACCCCTGTACCAGCTTTCTTTGTACCCTTAACTACTCTACCATCCGGCGTTGCTGTCCCTGGACAGGCGGAGATTGGGAGGAGAGAAGCCGCGACTGTGGTGTCTGCAGACGGCACTTGGAGGTGTGGACTCATAGAGCTTGGAAGTCGGGTAACAATCAGTGCAGCAGGCGCCAGCGCAGGTGCCGTTCCCGCAGCCCGAGACCACCTCGTCTGCCATTTGGATTCTCCCGTGCTGTAACAACAGGTGTAAGCTACACGTAAGGCTCCAGTGTGGAGCGGTTATTCTGCACAATATCATCTTTCTTTGCTGAGTGGCAACACATTGAGGAATTCCATTACAAAGTAACTTGCAAAGATACTATTTGTTATATGGGCTCAAATCACAGCTGGTATTTGATTTTTTGAATCCAATATATGGACTGAGTTTTAATTTTTAAAAATTATACTTCTCTGTGCACAGAGTTTACTTAGATCCACCTCCTCAGGAAGTTTATAGTATTATCTATGAATATATATTGTTAGTGATTTTATTTGACCGGTCGATTAGTTCATCTGTAAAATATATATATATATCTATATTTTTTATGTATTAAAATATACAGAATTTATGGAATTACAAGTCTGTTTTTATTGAACTTTGAGCCATACCATATCATTTATAGTGCAAGAGGGGATTTGTTCAGTGTTCTTTGGTTATTGGTACTGGGGATTTCCAGGTGCCGGTTCTTTTTGACTTGTTCTACCCCAAGTCAAGCTCTCTCCTGCAGCTTAAGTATATATTAATCTATAGTTGTTTTTGTATTTAATTTTTAACATTAGTATTCGATCACCAGGACATGGTGATGATTTATTAGCGCCTGGTTATATTTCTTTGTATCTCTCAAGCAGTTGTACAACTACAAGATTCAGCAAACTCTCAAACTCTAGTATCGCATTGATTTATGAAAAGTAAGTCTATGTGTGCTATTTGCACTGTTAGTAAATAAACCTTTAAATATCTCACATACTGGAAACTTTTGCATATTTGTATTGTTAATAGGGTATGCGTTGTACTACATACTAATGTTTTGCATATCAGTTTTAATTCTTTTGGATGTACTACTGTATAAATGGCTGTAATCTGAGTGTTTGTTCTCTGTATGCACTGAAGGCATCAAAGCACATTTGTGATCTGTTTTGCTTTTATGTTCTGACTTTCAGGTTATGGAAAATTTTAATGCATTCCCTTCTTTTATCATAACAATGGTAGCTTTACATATTCTATCACTCTTATCGAAACTACCTAAATTCTAATTTACATAATGTGTTAATTGAACATTTGAGACTATGTTCACTTCAATATATTTCAGTAGAGGTAGAAGAGTAGAAAATTAAAACTTCAAAGTGAACTATAAAGATAAAAATTTAGAAAATTGATCTACAGGTATGCCCAAAGTTTGAAACTTATTTGCTGCAGTATACATCACATGCATTACCTACAGCATGGGTCTTCAACCTGTGGCCCTCCAGCTGCTGTGGAACTACACATCCCAGCATGCCCTGCCTCAGTTTTAGCTTTCCTTAATAGCAAAACTGTGGCAGGGCATGCTGGGATGTGTAGTTTCACAGCAGCTGGACAGCCACAGGTTGAGATCCACGACCTACAGTATTCACTAACATGATATGGTGAGTCATAGAAACTACAATCCCATTTTGCAAATGTTCCATGGTTGCTTTGGGATATGGTTATGTTGTTTGCAGAGTGCACTGACTGATGTTCAAAATAAAGGAACCTTTCCTTTGCTGTATAATTTATTGCAATTGTTTCTAAATATGTATCTATCAAGTGTAGGACTGGAGCATTAAAGGCTCACCAGGTAAACGCTGAAGGGTTGTTACCAGTCATTGGGTGGGTCATCAATAAGAGGGTTGTGACCATCCCATGAAGGACACAGCATAATATTATCCATTCTCAGATTCCTAGACATAGAAGTGTGCCCAATTTAGTCTAATACATTTAGATTCCCCTTCCCCCTTAGTCTAATAGTAATAATAATCAGTAGCAGAATAATAATAATAATAATAATAATAATATGTGCCACCTTTAGTGTAATTATAATTGTTGCTTCTTTAGTCTAATAATAATCTCCAACAATCACAGAGGCTCTGCACTCACTATACTAACTCACCATAAAAAAATGGGTTTTAGTTCATATTTGAGCAAAACATTTAAGTCTGAAGCCTCCATTAAGAGACATCAATTTTCTACAAGTCCTACTCTATCACTCACAATTATAAACATGGCAATTGCTATCACATTAGAATTAAACTTTAGTTATGCTAACTGGTTAAGAACTCAACTGCACACTGGGCTTTTATTCTGCACAAATAAAAGGCCTAATTCAGACCTGATCGCAGCAGCAAAATCGTGGGCAAAACCATGTGCAGTGCAGTTGGGGCAGATGTAACATGTGCAGAGAGAGTTAAATTTGGTTGGGGTGTGTTCAAACTGAAATACATATAAATTGCAGTGGAAAAATAAAGCAGCCAGTATTTACCCTGCACATAAACAATATAACCCACCTAAATCTAAATCTCTCTGCACGTGTTACATCTGCCCCCCCCCCCCCCTGAAGTACACATTTTGCCCATTAGAGAACAATTTTGCTGCTGCGATCAGGTCTGAATTAGGCTTAAAGTCCAAGAAGATTCTTTGTCAGCACAATTTCAAAGATAAGTATCTAATTTCCAAAAGGGCACCAACATTGCAGCAATGGAATATATTCAGTGTTGATACAATGTTAATGCTGTATATGCACAATAGACACTGTTTTCTGTGTCACCAAATATTTCTCCTTATTCCATAAGGATAGTAGCCTTCAGTTGTTGGATCTTAAACAAACCCCTAATACAAAAGAAACTCAAAAATGCCCGGTCAATAGCCTTTCAGTATAGGTATTACAAATGTTATTTATTATATTTAAAAAAATCATTTTTTGACACACAATTCATACAGTTTATGACAATTTAGGAGAAGATGTCCAGTTGCTGTCTCACCCCTTTCAGGGTGTGTGAGCTTATGCTACTGAGGGATTGGCGTATAGCTGAGGTAGTGCCATTATTTAAAAAGGGATCTAAAAATCATCCTGGGAACTATCGACCAGTTAGTATAACCTTTATAGTAGGTAAAATATTGGAAGAAATTTTGAGGGATAGCATAGAGGATTATCTGCGGAATACTAAGTTTATTAGCAATAGTCAGCATAGGTTTGTGAGGGACAGATCGTGACAAACTAACTTAATTAGCTTTTATGAGGAAGTGAGCAATAATCTCGACCAGGGTAAAGCAGTGGATGTGGTCTTTTAGATTTTGTAAAAGCCTTTGATACAGTGCCTCACAGGAGACTGATCACCAAATTAAGAGAACTTGGACTAGGAAATACTATTTGTACATGGGTAGGAAATTGGCTGGATAACAGGGTACTACGGGTAGTGGTTAATGGGATATTCTCCAGCTGGGCACCAGTAGTCAGCAGAATACCACAAGGGTCCATTATTGGCCCGCTACTGTTCAATATATTTATTAATGATCTAGGAATAGGCCTGGGAAGCACAGTGTCAATCTTTGCAGATGATACTAAACTGTGTAAGGTAATTAATTCAGAAATCAATGTGGAGTCTCTACAGAATGACTTACTTAAACTTGAAACTTGGGCGTCTAAATGGGGAATGAGATTCAATATTGAAAAATGCAAAGTTATGCACTTTGGGATTAGAAACAAACTTGCATCCTACACTCTTAATGGGGAAAATATAGGGGTAGCTGTAGTGAAAAAAGATTTGGGGGTGCTCATAGATAATAGGCTTAATAACAGTAAACAATGTCAAAATGCAGCAAAGAAGGCAAGTAAAGTGCTCGCATGCATAAAACGGGTTATTTGGGTCAAGGGACAAGAATGTAATCCTGCCTCCGTATAAATTATTGGTATATCCGCATCTGGAATATTGTGTTCAATTTTGTGCACCATATTATACAAAAGATATCGGGGAGCTCGAAAGAGTTCAAAGGCGCGCTAATAAACCGATTAAAGGGTTAGAGACACTGGAGTATGAGGAAAGGCTTACTGGGTTAAATTTGTATTCCCTTGAAAAGAGGGGACTAAGAGGAGACATTATTATCTTCAAATATGTAAAGGGTCAATACAAAGAGTTAGTAGGGGATTTGTTTATTAATAAAACTCTGCATAGGACACGTGGGCACTCACTGAGGCTAGAGGAGAGAAAATTCCGTACACAACGTAGGAAAGGGTTCTTCACCGTAAGGGCAATAAGGATTTGGAACTCCCTGCCAGAGAAGATAATAATGGCGGACTCTTTAAATGCATTTAAAAACTGATTGGACAGTTTTCTAGCTGAAAAAGATATCCAAGACTATAGCATTTAATATATTGACATTATGTATATGTTAGTTACATGAAATATAGTTGTCAATAGGTACGAAACCATTATTTTGGCTGGTGCATTATAATATGCACTGCTTAACATGGATACAGGTTGAACCCGATGGGCATTTTGCCTCTTTTCAACCTCACTAACTATGTAACTCCTGGCTGATGCATGCGCAGTGGACATTAACCTCGCTTCAGAAAAGAGAGCCTGATTTTCTAATACCCCTTTCACATCAGCCTATTTTACCAGGTTGACTCAGGGAACAACCCGGGTGTAGCGCTGGTGTGAAAGGGTCCCGGGACAAAATCCCGGGAACCATGTCCTGGCATTTTAACCCTGCTATGTACCAGGGTTGTTCCCGGGATCCTGGATAGTGTGAATGGTACAGGGACATGTCCCGCCTTCCCGGGTTGCCTCTGCTGATGCTGATTGGCTATGCAGGGCAGCTTCCTGGTGTTGTGATTTTTCAGAGCCACGCAGAGGCATCACACAGCATGGAGGCAGGTACTTGTAAGCTCCGTGGCACAACAGACCCCCACAGCACTCTTTAACCCCTGCAGCCCTGCAATGTTTTGGACAAATGAGGAGGTGAGGGAGCTTTTATGCATTAGAGGGGAAGAGGAGATCCAGCACCAGATCACAGGCACTGTAAAGGATGCCCAGATATACCACAACATAGCGAAGAGCCTGGCCTCGTGGGGCATCATCCGTAGCCAACAAGTGGTGAATAAGCTGAAAGGGCTCAAAAAACAGTTTAACTGCAACACTGCACTCAGTGACCCCATCAGCCTGTCATCCTCCAGCTCTGCCACTCCCTCACCCTTTGTGGTTGCTGATGAGAGTGAGTCCAGTATGGAAAGTACCCAATGTGGGCAATCAACATCATCCCCCATTCTATTCGCAGATTACTCTATCCACCCTGATCTGGACTCATCCGCTAACCCGATTGATAACAGTATACCTGGCAACTGTGCGGACGCTGTGACTGTCCAGCAAACAGATGTGGGCACAGCACTCCAGGCAAATCACCCAGTGATGCGCACCAATAGTAAGTATTTGTCCTTGCTTAGCATCATTTCTGTTCAAAACACCCGCATTCCAATAAACATGAATTCTGCACTATACGCTACCCTACCCACCGCCATAAAGTTTACTGTCGCAGAGTGTATCTAGTACGATCACACCACTGCTTTTTCTTATATGCCATTTTTTCCTTCTTTTACTCCCCTTGCAGTGTACACAGTTCCCAAGAGGAAACGCAAAGTCACCAAAGTGGAGCTTGCTGCAAGGGCAATAACCAAGGTGCTGGTTGAAGAACTGCGCAACATGGACAACAACATGCAGCAACAGGAGGATGCCCGCCAACTCCTTCATAATTCAGATAATGGGATGCCAAGAACACATCTTGTGCAACTACCAAGACCGTCAATTTCAGTTCCTGGAACGCATCTTGCCCCGCTTTCAGGGTACCCATATGTACCCAGCTATCCAGGCCCCTCCTGTTCCCAAGCACAGTTACACCCCATATTCCAGAGGTCCCTACTATGAGCCCCCTAACCCTAACCCTAATCCATCATATCATGATTACAAAGTGTATAGGCAATTGCCATAGGCAGTCTTTGCCTTGGACTGTGTATTTAACTTTGATAGTTTTGTGCTGTTATAAGGTCACAATTTTCATGTTTGTGGGGGGAGGGAGGTTGGGTTAGGGTTTTTTGGGGTTTTATATTAATATGTTTGCTATCTATATATGCCTGTTCATTTAGCAGGTTAGTTTTGTACAATTAAAACAAAGGATAAAACAGTGCAAACTTTTTGTTTATGTAAAATTGTTACTATTAATAATCATTTAACATCTCGTTGAGGTTGGTACAAATGGTTTCCCTAATGAGTTCGGCACTAGATGAATGTTGCCCATCAAAGGCCTCCGAATGTACACTAGAGTGTTTCACTTCAGGGTCCTTCACAGTCCACTCCTCTGGAAACTTCCTTCTGCAGCTCACATATGTTGTGAAGGACACAGCAGGCCACTACTACATAGGGCATAAAATTGAGGTCAACATCATTCCTCTTCATGAGGCAGCACCAACATCCTTTCAGGCGGCCATAGGCATTCTCTACCACGCACAAATCCTTGGATGGTGTCATTTAGGCGCTGCCCTTGCGGTAAGCAGAATAACTTTTTGTGTAGGGTATCCAGTATAGCCTTCGTCACCTGGTGTAGAACACTGCAGACAGTGGAGATCCCAATACCGAGCAAACAGGAGATTATGCAGTACTCTCCTGGCGTAGCATACCACCACAGCGCAATCACCAGTCCCCTCCTTGGCTGGATTGGTGTCCGGTAGTGGGTGGTCTGCATAGTAAGTGCAGGGGTGAGTAGGTCCAGCAGGTATTGGAACGTTGGACGTTACATGCGAAAGTGGATCATCCACTCCTCATCTTGATAAGACTCCACAGTCTCCATGAAAACATCACCATGAGGGCGGTCTCTGGCCCACATTCTTTGTTCGGTCGTGGTACTCATTCGTATAACAGAAGCCAGGGTCTGCACAATCAGTGTTCCACTCCTGTGCAAAAACTGGTGCCGAGTCCTGGCCCTCTCTGCCAAAAAAAAAGCTCTCCTCCTCCGGGTATAACTGCACTATAGAGCACAGAGTCAGAAGCTGCATCAGACTCTCACTTGCTGGGTCAAACAGCATACTGTACACAGTGGTACTCAGTCGGCCATGATCGCTGCAATGAGGTGAGAAGGCCTGCCCTCCCTTTCTCTCTCCCTCCCTCTCTGTAATGACCTCATCTTTGTGGGCCTAAAAAAGGCCATATCTAATGACATTCTCATAAAATGCAGGGCCATCCTGGGTTCAGTATGAAAGGTGCCGACCCGGAATGTCCCGCCTCCAAATGCTGGTGTAAATGGGGCCCAACCCGGGAATGTCCCTGCATGATCCCGGGACTGTATTCCCGGGTATGTGCCTGCATTTTTGGTATGAAAGTGGTATAAGACTTGCAGAGCAAGGTGAGTCCTGCACAAATGTATATTATATTGTCAGATGGGGGTGTATTTCAGGGGCGTGGGTCCCCCTGGACTGCTGTGGCTGTTTGTACTCAGGAGCAACACATAGCAACACTTCTTTTCATATTTCCTTTCATCCTTATTGTGTGTGTTGTTTCAATGAAACTCGTTTCCCACCTTCACTTCTCACTACTTTACCTCTCACCACTTTATTTCTCACTTCGTTACCTCTCACTAATTTACCGGCAGGGTTGGACTGGCTCACAGTGGTACAGGGGAAAACCCCGGTGGACAGCGGTGGATACGGGGGGGGGGGGCACCAAGGACCGTGCCCCCCCTGTCATTTAGAGACATTTTTAAAACTTTTTGCGGACAGCTCCATTACTTTAGGCTGCTGTCAGCCCTCCGCTTTCAGCAGCTCTGCCTCCAGCATTCTGCTTGCTGGGCTAGGCTTGATCTAGATTGTCTCCCTGCACAGTGCACACGTGATGTGCAGTGCAGAGGAGCTCAGCAGCCACAACGAGGATGCCATACTGCAAGTGACAGCTCAGCCCAGCCATCAGCATGGGGCCCGGAGGAGGTGGACCCAGTGCTGCTGAGGGACAGCGCAGCGCCACTGCAGGGTGGTATCCAGGGAGAGTGCAGTACGGTCAGGCCCGGGTGAGTAGAGAACGGCCCACTCCTCTTAGTTGCTAGTTATTGGGGAAACAAAATCACCCCATTCTTCATCTCTGCCATGCTCCCTCCCATCCACACTGCCAGGCCAGCCCCCTTCAACTCTCCCCTTCTTCCCCTCGGTACCCGCTCTCTCCCGACCCATCCATATTATGACCTAGCCAGCTCCCTTCAGTTCTTGGCGGGGTCTACTCTCTCCCACCCGTAGGACTAAGCCACGTGCACTTCTTTCCCTCTGCCTATCCCAGCTTCCCCTCCACCCTGCTCTGTCCAGCGGAGGACCAAGCCCCGCCCCCTGTTCCCCCTCATCCAGCCCAGTCTCTGCTTTCCTTCTACCCCGCTCTGTCTGCCCTAAAGGACCACGCTAGCCCCCCTTCTTTCCCTCAGCCAGCCCACTCCCCGCTTTCCTTCTACCCTGCTCTGTCCAGCCTGGAGGACCAAACCTCGCCCTCTTCTTACCGTCAACCAATACCCACTTTCCCTGTCCCGGCCGGGAGAGGACACGGTGGAATAAGCCCCGACCCTTATTCAATTAAGCCCTGCCCCCTTGTTCCCCTCAGCAAGTCCCCATGTTCCCTCTACCATAGCTGTCCCGGCCAGAGGACCAAGCCCCGCCTCCTTATTTCATTCAGCTGAGCTCGCCACCACCTCTTCTGCTCTACCTAGCTCTCTCACAGGACCCTGCCAGGTGTGCCTCCACCTTCCACTCTACCAAGTCACAGTTTTCACCTACTCTGAAGCTGCAGTGGACAAAGAGATGACTTCATCATGGTAAGTTCATGTGGAGGGTGGCACAAGGATATGTTATTGTTATTGAGCATAATATAGCACAGTGCAGTCATGTAGTTCAGTGTAAAGGGGGTATTTAGTGTATTGATTTAGTGTAACATATAAGGGGGTGTAGTGCACTGTATAGGGGGTATTTAGTGTAGGTATGTTCTGCGGCGTCAGAGGGATGTAGTGTAGTGATTTATGGCCTAATTCAGCATGATTTGTAATTGTGCGAAAATTCGCACAACTACAACTGATTCCACCAACATGCGGGGGGGCGTACAGCACAGGGCTAGTCCGCCCCGCATGTCAGTGCCGGCCCCACTCCCCGCACAAATTCAAAAGCATCGCACAGAGGCGATGCCTTTCTATCTGTGGAGTAACTAGCGGCCAGCGCAGCTACTGCGGCTGGCCGGGAGTTGTTTGTCACTGCCACTGGCCACAGCGGCTGCCTGAGATGTCATGCAGCCATCGCACCATGCCTCCCCAACGATCCGGCCAAGCCCGGGTTGGCCGACCGCGCCTACTAAACGGCGGCTTAACGCCGACGTTCAGCCCCCTCCCGCCCAGCAACCACCTCTGTCTCAGAGGCGATCGTTGGGTACCGATGACTGCCATGTGCCGGCGCACTGCGGCGCCGGCGCATGCACAGTTCCGATTGCTGCACTGCGACAAACTGCAGCGAGCGATCGGGTCGGAATGATCCCCTTTGTATCTTATTACAATGGCTCTCCGGCTGGGTGGGTGGGATGAGCTGTAAATCAATGAATATGGGCTATAAATATACTTTGTATTACCTGCTGATCAACATAATCACAGCATCAGTTAGTCGCCGCTCTGCCCGTATGGAGCCCCAGTTGGAATTGCCGCTTGTTCCGCTTGTGTGTTCAGTCACCACTTGGCCCTCACACGGAATGGGCTACCTTAATTAGGTCAGAGACTCCCCCTGCAGTGAGCGGTGTCTTGATGTTGTGCACAGTTCTGAGAGCCGGGAGTCCCCGGCTGTCTCAACTACCGCTATCCTTACTGCTCAGGCCACAGGAATTGTTGGCAGTCTCTTTCTGTCACCCACTATCTCCCTGTCACCATCAGTATCTCTCTCTCACCCTCAGTCTCTCTCTGTCACCCACTATCTCCCTGTCACCATCAGTATCTCTCTGTCACCCTCAGTGTCTGTCACCCACTATTGCCCTGTCAGCCTTAGTCTCTCTGTCACCCTCAGTCTCTCTGTCACCAATATATCCCTGTAAACCTCAATCTCTCTCACTTTCTCTCTTTGTCACCCTCTATCTCCCTGTCATCCACTCCCTCCACGTCACCCATTACCTCCCCAGTCACCCACTATCTCCCTGTCACCCTCTGCCTCTCTGTCACCTTTGCTTCTCTATCACCCACTGCCTCCATGTTAACCACTATCTCCCTGTCACCCTCTTCCTTTCACTATCACCTCTGTGACACACGTCACCCGCTGCCTCCCCAGTCATCCACTATCTGCCTGTCACCCCTGCCTCTCCCTGTCACCCACTATCTCCCTGTCACTCTCTGCCTTTCTCTGTCACCCTATACCATCACTCACTGTCACCCACAGCTTCCATGTCACCCTCTGCCTCCCTTTCACTATCTTCCTTTCCCTTTCACCCCTGCCTCTCTCTACCACCCATGTCACCTGCTTCTTCCCCAGTCACCCACTATCTGCCTGTCATCCACTGTCTCCCTGTTACCTACTGCTTCCATGTCACCTCTGCCTCTGTCACCCACTATCTACCCAGTCACCCACAATCTCCCTGTCACTCATGGCCTCTCCCTGTCACTCCCTACCCTCACCCACTGCCTCTCACTGTCACCCTCTGCCTCTTTCTGTCTCCTACCCCCTTTCCCCATCCCCCTTTCCTGCCACTCACTGCCTATCCTCCTCGCCTACTGCTTCTCCATTTCCCACTCTTTCCCTGTCACCCACTGCCTCTCACCATCATCCTCTACATCACCCACTGATTCCCCCTGGCATCACCCACTTCCTCCCCTTGTCACCCATTCCCTTGCTTTACCCACTGCCTCTTACTATTACCCACTGCATTTCCATCTCCCACTATCTATCCCCATCATCCACTGCCTCTCCCCTGCGTCACTATCTCCCAGTCACTCTCTCTGTCCTATCATCCTCTGCCTCTTCAAGGCATCACACTCTTCCCCATTATATGGATACTGCATTCCCTTTGAGGCCACACCCTATGGTGAGAGGTTATACCCTTGTTGCAAGGCCAGGACCACTTTCCCAGGGGCGTTCATACTTTCTGTGCAGAAAAAGTAATACCCACACTTTTTCGCCTGTCATGGTGCCCCTCCCCCTGTCATTTTGTCCTGGATCCGCCCCTGCCGGTGGGCCCCACTGCCCGATGTCCCACCACCGCCTCTAGGGATCTGGATTTAGAGTGTGCTCTTGAATTACACATTATTCATATGTTGCATCATACTGCACAGGACTATGGTGCATTTTCTACAGTGCATTGCTGTTAATTTGATAAATTTTCATGCATGCACTAGCAGTATTTACTATATATACTGTATATTTATAAAGGGTCCCAAACCATGCACACTGTAATGGTTAGCCAAGCCTCTGTGGAGGCTGGCCACACCCCCTCTGGAGGCTGGCCACACCCATAAATGTAGGCCCCTATCACTGTATTTCCTGCTGGGCCCCCTTCATGCACCAGTCTGGCACTGTTTACCAATGCTGTTTTTCTGCAGCCTCTCTTGCAAACCTATCTTCACTTTTTTCACTATATATAATATATATTAGTATTGCCCTGGGATCACTTGGCTGCTTGGGTTTGGGGTGTCCCATGTCTTAGATTTGTACCACCAATATGTTAGGGACTTGCCCGATTAATGAGGTCACCAGGACGTGGTGGACAAGCCATTGTTTATGGTCATAACTGTGTGAAGAACCTCGCTCAAAATGCAAAATCTTATTTCAATGATTATTATTAATCAATTGGTATTATATGAATTGTGCACCTGCAACCTTGTCTTTGTATGCAGTACTGAAATGCCTCTGCAGGGTCGCACCTCTCATTACCGGTGTGAACCCCAGGACCCTTCCCCTGTTTTCTAAGACTTTGCCAGAACAGACCTTTAGTGCAAGTTCTGACCCAGAATGACATCTGCCACTATAGCATGTACTGTAGTATATTTCAAAGTTACTTTACTAAATAGACCCCTAAATCTGTGTGCTACAAATTTAATAACATTTTTGGAAAGGTTCTGTACTTTAACCACTTTCAGCCTCACACAATTCTTTAAGATGTCTGAAAGTACACTTTCTGTCTGATGATGATGGCCTGGAAGACATATCATAATGACTAGTGTCTGATAAAATGAATAGCTGATCACAGGGCAGAAATGCTAATAGCTAAACAAATGATTATCAGATCGCATCTGAATAGAACAGAATCACTCACCAGTTCCGTGCAGAAGATTCATGCATCCGAAAAATACATTTGCCTTCTGTGTCTAATTGTTTCAGGCTGCTCATTATCTCAGACTTGTGTTTGAAATAATGCTTTTGAAATGCAGTGGGCATATTAAACTGTCATGTTAACATCAGGCATCCTTACTGAAAACAAAAGAAATTTTTATGACAAATATAATAAAGGATGGAGGATAGGCTACGAAAATGTTCCTTTCTATCTAACAAACATGTTAATATGCACCTATAAGCCATCACATAAAAACCACATGCCTAATAATATTGTGTAGGTCCCCCTTGTGCTGCCACAACAGCTCTGGCCCATCGAGGCACAGACTCAGGTCCATAACTAATGGTGTGTTAGTATTGTCGTCACACAGGGCACAGGGTCCTGGGGGTGGCACCATCACTGCACCACAGTACCTGCATGTGGCTTATGGGCTGACTAGAATGGCGTATGGGAGTACACTACTTTCTAGAGCTGGTAGCCCCACTGCAGAGTTTGCATAGAGCCCTTTTCCAGCCCTGTATGGACTCCATGAGTCCTGTGTTATCTGACACTAAGACATTAGCAACAGATCCTTTAAGAACTGTAAGTTGAAAGTGGAGCCTCCTTTGCTTGGACTTGTTTTACCAGCACTGATGCTCAATTAGATTGAGATTTGGGGAATTTGGAGGCCAAGCAAACACTTAGAACTCTTTGTCATGCTCTTTGAATTTGATGTAGTAACATAGAGGGGGAGCAGTGCTTGAATATCTATGTTTTTTTCAGTTTAGGATGTGGTCCAAAATCTAGTCCAAATCCAGTTTAAACTGTAGGAAAAACATTTCCTGCTTTTATGACATGCTAATAAAGGGAAGTCTGAGATACTATGCAATAACATTTCACAGAAAAATACTGTAATTGCTTTAGGTGCAAAGAGCCAGATTAGACAATACATCTCTGTGGTCTCTATTGAAGTGAAAAAAGGAGCCAGTGCGAAATGAACTGATCACAAAAAAATATATGGAATTATCTGCAGAGAAAGAAATGTAGATGAGAATCCAGGAAAACTCCTCATGTTTTGTGTGACAAGAAGACCCCAGCCTTTAATCTATCAGTGATCAGATAGGCGGAGTGACACAGCTCTGTGTAATCTGTCAGTGTGCATAAAAGTAGATCCGGTTGGAAATATGAGTCCTGCACTCCTTTGGCACTCCTTGGGTGGTCCATAGAGGCATGAGGGTCCTGAAGTCAGCCCAATGTATATGAATAGATCACCCACTAATTTCTGGGTGGTTGTGTGCTTAAAGTTTGTCACCCATTAAGTCATCCCCATTACTATAGGCACCCATCCATACCAGGGCTGAGGTGCTTATGAGTTTATTGAATGCTACAGGTGCCCCTGAGTTTGGAGAAAAGGGTAACTGCCTGTGAGGAGTGCTCCAAACTGTAAGGTTATTAGTGGTGAGAGGAGGGTTCCTACATCAAAAGCCCCCATAGACATTAAAGTGACTTTATTAGTGTAGCTTGGCATGTAATGTGGTGTGACTTTATTAGTGTAGTGTAGTGTGGCGTGACTTTATTAGTGTAGCTTGGCTAATACTAATGCAGTTTGCTGTCGTTCTTAATTTTACATATTTACTAGTGTACACATCTGCATAATTAGTGTTTAGGTTGTAGATTCGACACCAACGGGGGGATGTAATGAAGTCCGAGACCACCAGAGGGGCAGGATGGCGGCCAATCTAGGATGTTTTATTAAAGGAGAAATCACTTACAAGGCATGGTTTTGCCATGTAAGTGATTGCCCCTTTAAAAAAAAGTTTGAGATAATCTGGCATCCCGCACCTCTGGTTATCTCGGACTCCATAACATCCTGCCACAATTGTCAACAGTTTAGATAAACCTGCCTAGGCCAAAGCCCCAAGTAGAATAGATTTTTCACCAGTCTGCAGCAGGAATTTATTCCAAATTTCCAAGGCAAAACCGTATAATTGGCACACTGATTTAATGAACAGTATAGAGGCAGTTTGTTCAATAAACAGCTATGCACAATTGGGTGTTCTAGTTTGTCACAGTGCACACTTCAAAGCAAGACATGTTTGAGCATATATATATATATATATATATATATATATATATATATAGAAATCGGTGGACAAGGCACTCCAAAACGCTTATACAAATCGAAAGCCGGTGCCTCCGTGGAAATAGAATAATAGCAAAGGAGAACAACGTGGCACTCACGGCAAATTTCAATAATCACAACCACAGCATTAGAGTAGAGCAACGTTTCAGTGGCACCCCACTGTCGTCAGGCTTTATAAATAAATAAAGCCTGACGACAGTGGGGTGCCACTGAAACGTTGCTCTACTCTAATGCTGTGGTTGTGATTATTGAAATTTGCCTTGAGTGCCACGTTGTTCTCCTTTGCTATATATATATATATATATATATATATATAAAACACATATGAAATGGACACTGGTGAAAAAAATCCGTATTACTGCACTTTCTCCCTTTATCCAATTAGGGTTCATTAATGCCGTACAGTGTAGTTGCACAGTGAGTTTATAACCCTGCTCTTTTAAGAGGTATTAAATATAAAACCTCTTTTGAAATCCCTCATTAGTTCACACAAATATTCTGACATGGATATTCCCTATCCAATAACATATATAGAAGTACATTTCATATGTTGGGGCAGTGTGAGGTGTAAATAGGACTATAGAGGAGAAAGAATCTGTGTCTAGATGGTCACCTCTTTTCTGCTGTTTATTGCCATGCCATAGATATTCAGCAGAAAATGAGAGAGAGATGGGATTGACAGCGTGATAGAAGGAAGACAGGGGAGGAATCCAGCAGAGTGGTCCATGGTTGTCTGCCCTGTTGCTGTGGCTGTGCAAGGTAGATCAGACCACTTACGAGCTGAGTGATACAACCCGTGGAGGGTATTAAAGGATAGATACTGTATGTGGGTGCAATCTCACACTGAAGCTTTGATGCCAGTGCTGGAGTGAGAATCAGCAATGTATGTTCAGGCTGGCAGGTCCATGTAGTGGAAGATGGGATGCCAGCTGCAGTGGGTCACATGTGTGCCTCACGGACCCCGAGGGAAGTGTATTACATACAGTATGTTTCACAAATGAGCTTGGTAACAGAACAACATGCAAAATGTATCTATGGAGGATTTAACATACATGAAAGTACTGCCTCAAAAATGTTGCTGTTACAAATACTTTTTAAAAAATTGAGGAGACTATTTTGTAGATAAACATCCATAAACACCCATGTAATGAGTAATGTAACAATACTAACATATAGATGCAAGTTTGATAAATTGCCAAAAAAGTGAATCTCTTATCAGTGTTAATTTTGTCGACCAAAATTTTGACTAAAAGTATTCATTGACTACAGTTTATTTCAGGACTAAAACTAGACTAAAATTAGATTGAAATGAAAACTGAGATCCACGGACTAAAACTTAACTGAAAAAAAGCAAAAAAAGGTACCAAAACTGAAACTAACTTTTAAATCCTTGTCAAAATTAGCACTGAAAGTAGGGTTTTAAAATTTTAAAGAACAATTATGTGTTCTAGATACTGTATTTGCTGTGAAGGAAATAGGATTGTGTATTGCACTTGTTTGTTCTAACAAACTTAAGGCATTAATTTGTATATGCTACAGCATATGGGAGCACTACTGTAAGTCACACTCAGTATGTAATACATTCTCAGCCTACTGAGCTTAAATTGCTAAACACATAATTAAAGGTATGCAAACTTTTCAAAGGAAATTTTAGAGACTGTTCATCAGCAAAATCCATTACACTAGCATTAAACTGTGTGCAAAAGTTATGAATAAACCTGACTAAATCTTGACTAAAGCGAAGCAAAAAAAAGACTAAAATATGGCTTTAACCCAGCAGCAGATTGGGATGGAAAACTAGTTTGATGAGGGGGGTGAGGTCTGTTGAGGGGGGTGGAATCCCTCCTCATAGGTCCTGATTGTATGCAATTGTGGCCTTCCTTGCATCTTTTGCTACAGTTGTCTGAGAACAGAGGCGGATTGGGAACTAATAGTGGCCCTGTAAAATTTTGGAGAAGTGGCCCGACATGGGCAGCACAAGAGGTATAACGTACCATGTATCCATGGCAGCATCACTGGATGGCACAGTTGCTGTACTGCAGAGATGGAATAACAGAATGAATTGGGACAGTGCAATGTACTGATTGCGGTGGGCTGGCTGTCATGTGAGAGGTGGGGCCACATGACAACACACAAAACAGTCGCCACAGACACACCAGCCTACCAGGAATCTTCCTGGTGGGCCCTATGTCCAATCTGCCCCTGTTTTAAACCAATTGCAATTAAAGACTATAACTAAAACTAAATTGTAACACTGTTTCTTATAGAAAAATAGAGAATGAGGTACATTTGGGGTTATTGATAAATCAACTGATGAATGATCAAGTAGAAACTAAAAACATAGTAGAGATGAGCAAAATATTTTAACTGTTCCACTAAACATTCACCTTGTTTGATTTTTGGCCAAGAAATTGATAATTTTTCACCCAGTCCTATCCTAACCACCCCACACATCAGAATGAGATGACTACCATCATCCCAGCTTTATTCATAGGTTATACATTTCATGAATTAGTAAAATAGTAATACTACAGTGTGGTATAAAAGTACTACACCAGATGGCTAAGCAAAAGATTGTATTGCTGAAAGTTCAGCTCCGTGAAATGACTTGTCCTATCGGGAAACTGAGTTCACACAAAATGTTGCTACTACAGTATTTCACTCATCTCCAAAACACAAGATTGCACAATAATTTCCTCTATGGTATAAAATGCACCACTGCATCAATGTAAGTTTCAGCTTATCGATATACAGTATAGAGCCTATAGCGATGGTAGTCACAATTGGTGCCCAGTGGATGTGAAAGTGACTGTTAGGCCACACACAGATTTGTTGGTGAAAGTGACCATTAGGCCACACACAGATTTTCTGGTAAACAGCAATAGCAGGATATGAAGAAACACAATGGCAGAGGTTAACAGCAGTGGTGTCATATAGCGGGTAATAGCAGGTATCTGGCTTTTTCACCTCGGGAGCTACTGTGACACTCTTACAGAGTAATCAGGCTGCAACCTGCACATATGCAGGAGTACATCAGGTTGGAGGTTGCACCTTCCTGCAGACTATGGTTCCTAGTGCCTATCATGTTCTAGTACAAGGACAGAGGCAGCGTAAAAAGTCTGTCCTTCAACACAGCGGTGTGTAGTAATAATAATAATAATAATAATAATAATAATTTTTGTATATTATTACAATGTGACAGTGTAATTTAGTTTGTTATAAAAAATATATTCCTTGCATTTATCCTGTAATTCTACAGTAATTTGATTTATTTGTTTGAGCACATTAGAAAAGCGGTATGTGGTTCCTCAAAGCATGAAGGAGGAATGAAGAACAACATCCCTAAAGGAACAATATTATACCAACTGAAATAAAGAGTCAAAATAATGAGGGGTGAAAGATAAAAACAAGAGACATTTGTCTGGAAATAAAAATAACATCCGGTATGATCCAGAGAGATAAGCGTATTCTCAATAATACACAGATATGGACATGTGGGTCTTCACTAATCTGCTGCAACAGAGCCATTGGCTTTGTATAGGAATTTTAAATCCGAGTATGTGGGATATTTTGTTCTTGGCTCCTGAATGCTGACAGCAGCATAGCCAATTTCCTCAGAAAATGGCATCAAACTAATAAATGCTTATCCATCTTTTACTACGTTTTATGCTGCCAAAGGACAGCTCTCAGAGTGCCCTTTTAGCTAAATATTTGCAGCAGCTTTATTCAGCTTAAGAGCAGAGTATTTGCAAATTGTTATGGACTTTTACAAGAGCGTCTGAATTTAAATAAGCAGTCTACAGTACTTATTTATGCCAATAGCACTCTTTTTACTTTTGCAAACATTGGCATATTAATGGTGTGTGCCCCGGGCAATGGTAGCTTGTAGCATCCATACTAGGAGGCAATATTTCTCTCTTTTCTCAATTGGCATTCTGAAATCTCAAATAACAACAGTTCCTCTCCCAAGGGACCCTCTAAGCCTATCAAATGCCCACTGCTCTTCTGGTCTACTTCTGATTTTTATGATATTGTTTAAATGGAAAAGTATATTTTATTTTATATTTATTTTCATAAATGTTTTGATTAATCTTACATATATGCAACCTTTTGATTCAAACCATCTACCATACTTCAAATTATGGTACAAACAGGCTTGGACTGGCCCACAGGGGCACAGTGGAAAGCTCCAGTGGGCCCTCCTGCCTGGGGACCCACCCCCTTCTCTAGGGATCAGATTCCATACTGTGCACTTGAATTATACACTGCTCAAAAAAATAAAGGGAACACTTAAACAACACAATGTATCTCCAAGTCAATTACACTTCTGTGAAATCAAATTGTCCACTTAGGAAGCAACACTGATTGACAATCAATTTCACATGCTGTTGTGCAAATGGAATAGACAGCAGGTGGAAATTATAGGCAATTAGCAAGACCACTTCTCAGCTCCTATGCTTTCTGGCTGATGTTTTGGTCACTTTTAAAAGCTGGCAGTGCTTTCACTCTAGTGGTAGCATGAGACGGCGTCTCCAACCCACACAAGTGGCTCAGGTAGTGCAGCTCATCCAGGATGGCACATCAATGCGAGCTGTGGCAAGAAGGTTTGCTGTGTCTGTCAGTGTAGTGTCCAGAGCATGGAGGTGCTACCAGGAGACAGGCCAGTACATCAGGAGATGTGGAGGAGGCCGTAGGAGGGCAACAACCCAGCAGCAGGACCGCTACCTTCGCCTTTGTGTAAGGAGGAACAGGAGGAGCACTGCCAGAGCCCTGCAAAATGACCTCCAGCAAGCCACAAATGTGCATGTGTCTACTTAAATGATCAGAAACAGACTCCATGAGGGTGGTATGAGGGCCCGATGTCCACCGGTGGGGGTTGTGCTTACAGCCCATCACCGTGCAGGACGTTTGGCATTTACCAGAGAACACCAAGATTGGCAAATTCGCCACTGGTGCCCTGTGCTCTTCACAGATGAAAGCAGGTTCTCACTGAGCACATGTGACAGATGTGACAGAGTCTGGGGACGTCAAGGAGAATGTTCTGCTGCCTGCAACATCATCCAGCATGACAGGTTTGGCAGTGGGTCAGTAATGGTGTAGGGTGGCATTTCTTTGGGTGGCCGCACAGCTAGAGATGAGCGCCTGAAATTTTTCGGGTTTTGTGTTTTGGTTTTGGGTTCGGTTCCGCGGCCGTGTTTTGGGTTCGACCGCGTTTTGGCAAAACCTCACCGAATTTTTTTGGTCGGATTCGGGTGTGTTTTGGATTCGGGTGGTTTTTTCAAAAAACCCTAAAAAACATCTTAAAACATTGAATTTGGGGGTCATTTTGATCCCATAGTATTATTAACCTCAATAACCATAATTAACACTCATTTTCAGTCTATTCTGAACACCTTACACCTCACAATATTATTTTTAGTCCTAAAATTTGCACCGAGGTCGCTGGATGACTAAGCTCAGCGACCCTAGTGGCCGACACAAACACCGGGCCCATCTAGGAGTGGCACTGCAGTGTCACGCAGGATGTCCCTTCCAAAAAACCCTCCCCAAACAGCACATGACGCAAAGAAAAAAAGAGGCGCAATGAGGTAGCTGTGTGAGTAAGATTAGCGACCCTAGTGGCCGACACAAACACCGGGCCCATCTAGGAGTGGCACTGCAGTGTCACGCAGGATGTCCCTTCCAAAAAACCCTCCCCAAACAGCACATGACGCAAAGAAAAATAAAAGAAAAAAGAGGTGCAAGATGGAATTGTCCTTGGGCCCTTCCCACCCACCCTTATGTTGTATAAACAAAACAGGACATGCACACTTTAACCAACCCATCATTTCAGTGACAGGGTCTGCCACACGACTGTGACTGAAATGACGGGTTGGTTTGGACCCCCACCAAAAAAGAAGCAATTAATCTCTCCTTGCACAAACTGGCTCTACAGATGCAAGATGTCCACCTCATCATCATCCTCCGATATATCACCGTGTACATCCCCCTCCTCACAGATTATCAATTCGTCCCCACTGGAATCCACCATGTCAGCTCCCTGTGTACTTTGTGGAGGCAATTGCTGCTGGTCAATGTCTCCGCGGAGGAATTGATTATAATTCATTTTAATGAACATCATCTTCTCCACATTTTCTGGATGTAACCTCGTACGCCGATTGCTGACAAGGTGAGCGGCGGCACTAAACACTCTTTCGGAGTACACACTTGTGGGAGGGCAACTTAGGTAGAATAAAGCCAGTTTGTGCAAGGGCCTCCAAATTGCCTCTTTTTCCTGCCAGTATAAGTACGGACTGTGTGACGTGCCTACTTGGATGCGGTCACTCATATAATCCTCCACCATTCTATCAATGGTGAGAGAATCATATGCAGTGACAGTAGACGACATGTCCGTAATGGTTGTCAGGTCCTTCAGTCCGGACCAGATGTCAGCATCAGCAGTCGCTCCAGACTGCCCTGCATCACCGCCAGCGGGTGGGCTCGGAATTCGGATTTGGGATTTCGAAGAATGCACAGTTCTTTGCTGTGCTGCTTTTGCCAGCTTGAGTCTTTTCATTTTTCTAGCGAGAGGCTGAGTGCTTCCATCCTCATGTGAAGCTGAACCACTAGCCATGAACATAGGCCAGGGCCTCAGCCGTTCCTTGCCACTCCGTGTGGTAAATGGCATATTGGCAAGTTTACGCTTCTCCTCCGACAATTTTATTTTAGGTTTTGGAGTCCTTTTTTTTCTGATATTTGGTATTTTGGATTTGACATGCTCTGTACTATGACATTGGGCATCGGCCTTGGCAGACGACGTTGCTGGCATTTCATCGTCTCGGCCATGACTAGTGGCAGCAGCTTCAGCACGAGGTGGAAGTGGATCTTGATCTTTCCCTAATTTTGGAACCTCAACTTTTTTGTTCTCCATATTTTATAGGCAGAACTAAAAGGCACCTCAGGTAAACAATGGAGATGGATGGATTGGATACTAGTATACAATTATGGACGGACTGCCACGGTTAGGTGGTATAAAAAAACCACGGTTAGGTGGTATATAATACAATTATGGATGGACGGACTGCCTGCCGACTGCCGACACAGAGGTAGCCACAGCCGTGAACTACCGCACTGTACACTGGTTGATAAAGAGATAGTAGTATACTCGTAACAACTAGTATGACACTATGACGACGGTATAAAGAATGAAAAAAAACCCACGGTTAGGTGGTATATATTATAATAATAATACAATTATGGATGGACGGACTGCCTGCCGACTGCCGACACAGAGGTAGCCACAGCCGTGAACTACCGCACTGTACACTGGTTGATAAAGAGATAGTAGTATACTCGTAACAACTAGTATGACACTATGACGACGGTATAAAGAATGAAAAAAAAACCACGGTTAGGTGGTATATATTATAATAATAATACAATTATGGATGGACGGACTGCCTGCCGACTGCCGACACAGAGGTAGCCACAGCCGTGAACTACCGCACTGTACACTGGTTGATAAAGAGATAGTAGTATACTCGTAACAACTAGTATGACACTATGACGACGGTATAAAGAATGAAAAAAAAACCACGGTTAGGTGGTATATATTATAATAATAATACAATTATGGATGGACGGACTGCCTGCCGACTGCCGACACAGAGGTAGCCACAGCCGTGAACTACCGCACTGTACACTGGTTGATAAAGAGATAGTAGTATACTCGTAACAACTAGTATGACACTATGACGACGGTATAAAGAATGAAAAAAAAACCACGGTTAGGTGGTATATATTATAATAATAATACAATTATGGATGGACGGACTGCCTGCCGACTGCCGACACAGAGGTAGCCACAGCCGTGAACTACCGCACTGTACACTGGTTGATAAAGAGATAGTAGTATACTCGTAACAACTAGTATGACACTATGACGACGGTATAAAGAAAGAAAAAAAAATACCACAGTTAGGTGGTATATATTATAATAATAATACAATTATGGATGGACGGACTGCCTGCCGACTGCCGACACAGAGGTAGCCACAGCCGTGAACTACCGCACTGTACACTGGTTGATAAAGAGATAGTAGTATACTCGTAACAACTAGTATGACACTATGACGGTATAAAGAATGAAAAAAAAACCACGGTTAGGTGGTATATATTATAATAATAATACAATTATGGATGGACGGACTGCCTGCCGACTGCCGACACAGAGGTAGCCACAGCCGTGAACTACCGCACTGTACACTGGTTGATAAAGAGATAGTAGTATACTCGTAACAAGTATGACACTATGACGACGGTATAAAGAAAGAAAAAAAAAATACCACGGTTAGGTGGTATATATTGTAATACAATTATGGATGGACGGACTGCCTGCCGAGTTCCGACTGCCGACACAGAGGTAGCCACAGCCGTGAACTACCGCACTGTACTGTGTCTGCTGCTAATATAGACTGGTTGATAAAGAGATAGTATACAATACATACAACAATATACTACTATACTGGTGGTCAGGCACTGGTCACCACTAGTCACACTGGCAGTGGCACTCCTGCAGCAAAAGTGTGCACTGTTTAATTTTAAATTAATATAATATTATGTACTCCTGGGGGCTCCTGCTATAACAACCTGCAGTGCTCCCCAGTCTCCCCCACAATTATTATAAGCTTTGCCTTTTATACATTGATGTGCAGCACACTGGGCTGAGCTGAGTGCACACAGACTGAGTCACACTGTGTGACTGGCTGCTGCTGTGTATCGTTTTTTTTCAGGCAGAGAACGGATATAGCAGAGAACGGATATATTATATTAAAATAAATAAAAGTTAACTAACAACAACTGCACTGGTCACTGTGGTAAACTCTGTCTGACTCTGCACAATCTCTCTCTCTCTCTTCTAATCTAATTTCTAATGGAGAGGACGCCAGCCACGTCCTCTCCCTATCAATCTCAATGCACGTGTGAAAATGGCGGCGACGCGCGGCTCCTTATATAGAATCCGAGTCTCGCGAGAATCCGACAGCGTCATGATGACGTTCGGGCGCGCTCGGGTTAACCGAGCAAGGCGGGAGGATCCGAGTCTGCTCGGACCCGTGAAAAAAACATGAAGTTCGTGCGGGTTCGGTTTCAGAGAAACCGAACCCGCTCATCTCTACGCACAGCCCTCCATGTGCTCGCCAGAGGTAGCCTGGCTGCCACTAGGTACCGAGATGAGATCCTCAGACCCCTTGTGAGACCATATGTTGCTGCGGTTGGCCCTGGGTTCCTCCTAATGCAAGACAATGCTAGACCTCACGTGGCTGGAGTGTGTCAGCAGTTCCTGCAAGATGAAGGCATTCATGCTATGGGCTGGCCCGCCCGTTCCCCAGACCTGAATCCAATTGAGCACATCTGGGACATCATGTCTCGCTCCATCCACCAATGCCATGTTGCACCACAGACTGTCCAGGAGTTGACGGATGCTTTAGTCCAGGTCTGGGAGGAGATCCCTCAGGAGACCATCCGCCACCTCATCAGGAGCAAGCCCAGGAATTGTAGCTAGGTCATACAGGCACGTGGAGGCCACACACACTACTGAGCCTTATTTTGACTTGTTTTAAGGACATTACATCAAAGTTGGATCAGCCTGTAGTGTGTTTTTCCACTTTAATTTTGAGTGTGACTCCAAATCCAGACCTCCATGGGTTAATAAATTTGATTTCCATTGATAATTTTTGTGTGATTTTGTTGTCTGCACATTCAACTATGTAAAGAACAAAGTATTCAATAAGAATATTTTATTAATTCAGATCTAGGATGTGTTATTTTAGTGTTCCCTTTATTTTTTTGAGCAGTGTACATTATACATATGTTATATTATACTGCACGGGACTATAGTGTATGTTTTACAATGCATTGCTGTTATTAATCTAGTACATTATCATGTGTGCACTAGCAAAATTTACTATATATTTTAATTAAGGGGCCCAGACCATGCAGTCTCTCTAAGGGTTAGCCAAGACACTAAGCATGGGCCCCTACCACTACATTCCCCTGGTGGACCCTTCATGCCCCAGTCCGACACTGGGTACAAAGACAAAAATACTGTCTGTAGTGTAGATGTGTTAAGTGTTGAAATCTCACGTGGGTTCCCAAAATCCTATTTTTGGGCTTCTCATTGTCAGATATAAGCAACAAATTATTTTGTTAATCATATCTTTCAGGACATCTTTATAGACTCTCACTAACTTTGGGATTCAGCAAAAACTATTTTGAGTACCACTACTGTGGAGCCAGTGGCGTAACTACTGCCCCCGCAGTCCTCGCGGTGGCTTGGGGGCGAGGGGCTGCGGGGGCGCCACTGATTTACAGCAGACTGACATGCGGACGAGCGTCCGCATGTCAGTCTGCAGTTTCCTTCCCTCCGCCGCTTGTTGGAGGGTCACGGAGGGACAGCGCGCCTCCCTGTGTCCCTCCTGCTGCATCATCTCCGGCGGCCGCGGGTCTAATAGGGGGAAGTGCCGTCCGTGAGCTCTAATTGGCTCACGAACCGGCACTTCCCCCTATTAGACCCGTGGCCGCCGGAGATGATGCAGCAGGAGGGACACAGGAGAGACGAGCTGTGCCCTCCGTGTCCCTCCAAAAAGCGACGGCGGGGGGGAAATATCTGGCACTGGGGGCATATATAATGGGGGGGGGAATATCTGGCACTGGGGCATTTCTGGCACGGGGGGAATATCTGGCACTGGGGGCATATCTGGCACTGGGGGGGGTATCTGGCACTGGGGCATATATGGCACTGGGGGGGAATATCTGGCACTTGGGGGGGGATATCTGGCACTGGGGGCATATATGGCACGGGGGGCATATATGGCACTGGGGGGAATATCTGGCACTGGGGGCATATATGGCACTGGGGGGGGGATATCTGGCACTGGGGCATATATGGCACTGGGGGGAATATCTGGCACTGGGGGGGATATCTGGCACTGGGGCATATATGGCACTGGGGGAAATATCTGGCACTGGGGGGAATATCTGGCACTGGGGGGGGGGATATCTGGCACTGGGGGGGAATATCTGGCACTGGGGGGGAATATCTGGCACTGGGGGCATATATGGCACTGGGGGGGATATCTGGCACTGGGGGCATATCTGGTACTGGGGGCATATGTGGCACGGGGGGGAATATCTGGCACTGGGGGCATATGTGGCACTGGGGGGGTATATGTGTACCTGGCACATGGGGGGGACGACTATATTTGGCACTGGGGCATGTAAGTACACTGGGGACATATGTGGCACTGGGAGCACAGCCCTAGCAACAAGGACTACCTCCTAGCAACGAGCATGACACCCAGTGCATGAAACACCTGGCAACGAGCATGACACCCAGTGCATGAAACACCTGGCAACGAGCATGACACCCAGTGCATGAAACCCCTGGCAACGAGCATGACACCCTGAGCATGAAAACCCCTGGCACCGTGCATGGAACCAAGAGCATGAAACCCCTGGCAACGAGCATGACACCCAGTGCATGAAACCCCTGACAACGAGCAGGTAATTGAAAAGTAATTAGAAGCCTTACTGTAGGACTTAATGTGTAATGGGCATTACGGTGTGTGGCATAATGTATCACGGACATTGCGGTGTGTGTCATAATGTGTCACAGGCATTACGGTGTATGGTATACTATATCGCGGGCATTTTGATATGTGGTATAATGTCTCAGGGTCATTGCAGTGTGTGGCATAATGTATCACGGACATTGCGGTGTGTGTCATAATGTGTCAGGCATTACGGTGTGTGGTATACTATATCACGGGCATTGTGGTATGTGGTATAATGTCTCAGGGTCATTGCAGTGTGGCATAATACATAACGGGCATTGCGATGTGTGGCATAGGGTATAACGGGCAGGGCATTGCGGTATGTGTCACAGGCATTACGGTGTATGGTATACTATATCACGGGCATTGTGGTATAATGTCTTAAGGTCATTGCAGTGTGTGGCATAATGTGTCACAGGCATTGTATGTGCTATAATGTATCGGGCATTGCAGTGTGTGGCATAATGTATCACGGACATTGCGGTGTGTGTCATAATGTGTCACAGACATTGTATGTGCTATAATGTATCAGGGGCATTGCAGTGTGTAGCATAATGTATAACGGGCATTGCGCTTCCTGTCATAATGTGTCACAGGCATTACGGTGTGTGGCATAATGTGTCACAGACATTACGGTGTGTGGCATAATGTGTCGGGGGCATTACAGTGTGTGCATATTGTGTCGTGCATTATTGTGTGCGGCATAATGTCTAAGGGCCATTGCAGTATGTGGCATAATGTATACTGGGCATTACTATAAGGAGGAAAAATGACAAATAATGTAAGGGGCATGAATCAGGATTATTTTTCTTTCCTGTGGTGGCCAACGTATGGGCGTGCAGGTTGCAAAACTGGGGTATAAGGTAGTCTTTTCCTGCAATGCCACGCCCCTTTATGCGAAACCACGCCCAATCCAACAAAACCACGCCCCCTTTTTTGGCGCGCGCGCCGAAGGCGCGCGCATATTTATCCCTTTCTTGCTCCCAATTATGGAGCATGAAGGGGGGGGGGGGGGGGCGCCGAAGAATTTTTTGGCTTGGGGGAGAAAAATTTCTAGTTACGCCACTGTGTGGAGCAATATTACCACCTAAACAATCTCTACTGTATATGTTATGTTGAATAAGAGTGGTGCCACCCAGATTCCTAAGACAAGATTTTGGCTGGTGTACCTTAGCGCTACCGCTTGTCCCCTCTCTGACCCAGCACCTCTCTCACAGCTCACACAGATCACAGAGCAGCCAGCAACACCCATCATCTGTCATCCACAGCAATCCTTATCCAGCACCCCTCACACAGTGATCTACTCTGGAAGCTAGAAAGATTTTATGATCTACCAAGATGACACAATTACACATGCCATAGGCGCACAACCTAAAAAAGATGTATGGCATTACAAAAAGGAGGCGTAGCCTTTCTGCAAGGGGCGTAAGTGCTGTCTCGCCCAAATCCCACATTGGTAACCTCAGTAATAAGTGTATTGCCCCCAAAGGAAAAAAAACACATTGCCCCACACAGGAAAAAATGCAAACACATTGCCAGCATTAATTATCTGCTAAAAGAGTGCCCCCCCCCACCCCCCCACCCCAATCTCCCACAACAAACACTGTGCTCAGTATTCAAAGTCCCTTTGGCGCTCTCCATACTAAAAAAAAGAGAATATATACATTTTATATATATATATATATATATATATAAAAATATATATATATATCATATACACTAGCATTTTTTGCAGTGCTGCGATCAGGTTAGATCTCAGCATGCGTATGCACCACAATGCGCAGGTGCGTCGCACGGGTACAGAGCTGATTGTCATTTAGCAATGGGTTTGTGCGAAGAATCCATTCGCACGGCTGTCCGCAAAGAGATTGACAGGAAGAAGCCATTTGTGGGTGGCAACTGACCATTTTCAGTGAGTGGTTTGAAAATTACAGGCGTATCCAAACGTTTGCAAGGAGGGTTCCTGACGTCAATTCCGGCCCCGAACTGGCTGATGTGATCGCAGCGGCTGAGTGAGTCCTGAGCTGTGCAGAGACTGCACAAGATCTTTTCGTACAGCTCTGCTACACATGCGATCGCACACTTGCAAAGCATAAATACACTCCCCTATGGGCAGCGACTATCTGTTCACAGCAGTGCAAAAAAACCCTAGGGAGCAATCAGGTCTGAATTAGGCCCATTATTGTCCATGAGAACGTAGACGTAATAAAGGCTGAAGAGGAGCACAAAAGATTTCCAAGAGACAGGTTTGATCAGGGCAGAAATTACAGCAGCAAAACCATATATGTACCAAGGTGCTGTAGACAGGAAAGGCAAAAAGCACAGCTTGGAAAATCCCAAAAAATAGAATGCAATAATATCACTTGTAACCCAAGTATGGGAAAGAGTGAAGTAGCTACCTAGAAGAAATCCCTTGGAACACTAGCATCTGCCTACACATAGGGGGCAATTCCGAGTTGATCGCTAGCTGCCGTTGTTCGCAGCGCAGCGATCAGGCTAAAAATTGGCATTTCTGTGCATGCGTATGCTCCGCAATGCGCACACGTGACGTACGGGTACAAAGACCATTGTGGTAGTGCACAGGTTCTAGCAAAGTTTTCAGTCGCACTGATGGCCGCAAAAAAAATTGACAGAAAGGAGGCGTTTCTGGGTATCAACTGACCGTTTTCAGGGAGGGTTTGCAAAAATGCAGGCGTGTCTGAAAAAACGCAGGTATGGCTGGGCGTTCGCTGGGCAGGTGTATGACGTCAAATCCGGACACGAATAGGCTGAAGTGATCACAAGCGCTGAGTAGGTTCAGAGCTACTCAGAAACTGCACAAACTGTATTTGCAGAGCTCGGCTGCACATGCGTTCACACTTCTGCTAAGCTAAAATACACTCCCCAGTGGGCGGAGGCATAACGTTTGCACGACTACTAAAACTAGCCAGCGAGCGATCAACTCGGAATGACCCCCACAAGTCAATGTGTGATGCCGCATGCATTTGAAAATGCCAGCCAAGCAAGTGATAACAACTGCAGAAATGGAAAGATGATATGAATGTATATTAAAAGCAAAAAAGTCAATTAGTTAATTAAAATAAATGATTGTGCTATTGTGGGGACAGCCAGGAATAAAATAATGCAATAAAAAATATATATTGAACAAAAGAAGTGCATAGTCATAAGACGCATTGCCATATAAAGGTATCTATCTATCTATCTATCTATCTATCTATCTATCTATCTATCTATCTATCTATCTATCATCTATCTCTATATGTATATATAAATATATATATATATACAACAACGGATTGGCACTCACCCCTCACAGTAAATGGAGCCCCGGTGCCCTCTGGAACCTGTGATACATACATGCTTGCTAGGAGTTGCTGTAAATATAAATATATATATATATATATATATATTTTTTTTTATTAATAATTGGAATTACAGTAGTTGAGCAATTCTTGTTCTTGCACTTTATGTGCAATTTGTACTGTTGTCATTTATATTTTAATATTCAAATGTAAATAGAATATTAATATAACTATTAATAGATTGGATAAGTGTAAAAAAATAACAAAAATATTCAACAAACTAAATATTATTGAGTTCACAGTGTCATTAAGAACTTGTGTTGCTAGAGACTGCATATGCTTCTCATTTGTGAAAGAGGTTAGAACTATCACTGACTCTTTTTATCATATTCACCATGGGGGACTAGAGTACACAATGTCATATTTTTTCTATAATTTTCAGAATTTCATAGGCATAAGAATTATATTAGAGTATATGCATCATTTATGAAAACATTGCATTTTATTTTTAACCTGAGAAACTTACCTTAAGCAATATTATTATGCCAAGATTTAAGATCACTAATTTTATAATTTACATATTTATTTATTATGATCCACTTATTTAACATTTGTGTTTGTAGTTAGCACCCCATCTCTTGCCAATAGTGTAATATGCATATAATTAATATAGCTAGAACTTAAAATACTTGGGATCTTTGAACAAAATTAATTTAGATCAACTGATCTTATAAATAACATTACAAAATAAACATAAATATCACAAATAATAAATAAATAATTAATATATCTCCCATAGAATATCGGGTTCCCGGCGACCAGCATACTGGCGCCGGGAGCCCAACCGCCGGCATAGCGACAATGTGGCGATCGCAAATGAGCCCCTTGCGGGCTCGCTGCGCTCGCCACGCTGCGGGCATGGTGGTGCGCTACGCGTGCCATGCTATTTTATTCTCCCTCCAGGGGGGGGGGGTGGACCCCCACGAGGGAGAATAAGTTTCGGTATGCCGTGTCGGTATACTGTGCGCCGGGATCCCAAGAGCCGGCATGCTGAATACCACCCGCTGTGCCCCAGTAGTTGTCCCCCCTGTTGCTATGCCCCCTGCTATGCATGGCAACCCTCCCCCAGTCAAACATACTGTATTTCTAAACAATAGATGATGTCTCCTTTCACTCCAAAAGAGATAATCCAATTTGCCCAGAATACACATCCATATGCAGATACTGAATTTCTAAACAATAGATGACTTCTCCTTTCACTTTGTATATTTCTTCTGAAAACGGCCAGTTACTACCCACAAATGGAGCCATGGGCACTTTAAGACTTTTCCAGAGTGTGAACTGGCTCTTCCCTCTATGCCCCTCCTCCAGGGGCCCCATAGCAAAACATTCAAAGTCCCTGAAAGAGAAGGGGCAGGGGGAGAGAGTCTACAATGTACGATGTAGTATAACAATGTACAGTGCACTGTATAATGCAACAGTAACGAGCCTTGAACCCCCCCCCACCCCCCTGCTGTTATCACTACAAAGTCCCATACAGGAGCAGGACAGTGGGAGAGCAAGAGAGAGAAACGTCAATACTGTAAAGAACTGTAAGAAACACTCACTGTACTGTACAGTACTGTCAAATAATGTTCAAGCAGTAAGCACATTGCAGTAACCACCACAGCACAATAATGTACTGTATGTACTGTAACGTACCTTTTTTATTGATGAGTGAATGACCATATTCTCTCTTCACCCATCTTCACATTGAAGGTCGTGTCCAATAGATGCCACAGTTTGAAGTCACCAGTTGCTGTGCTGTTACTGTATGCCTCTCCATGGTTTTATTCTGGGCATCCGTAGCAATTCATTTAAAGTGTCCTTCAGCTTTACAAATTTAACATCTCCCATCTTGAATCGGGCATAGCACCGTGACAGTATGTCCTTGCGCAAATTGTCGGGGATTGCAAATTTTCATCGTTGCCCATCAAAGTTGACCTGCTTGCTCCAATTCAAGTACAGTTCAAATGCAACATGTTCTTGGAAAACAAGTTGTGCATAACGATGCATCTCTCGATGGCCTGCTTCATATAGAGTGTTGTCACCGTCAGCGCACGGGTCCCCTCCTCTCTACAGACGCCAATGGTACTACTGTGTAGCATAACTTGAATAATGCCCTGCCTGACAGTACTCAATTCCAGACATCTACAGTATACTGTACTGTACTGTAGGCTGTATCTGAAACGTCAGATTTAGAGAAACACTTTGTTAGGTTTGTTAGGCATTGCTGTGACATGTTGCGAACATACGAATCCTACTACTGTACTAACGATATTTCTATTATCTTCTTCCCACCATGCACTGAACTACTGAGAAAAAGGAGGAAGAACTGCGTCGAAGAAGGTAAGCTTGTGATAAATTACTGTGTACAGGTTAACAGTCTTTGGAAACTCTGTCCCTGATATTGGCCCTCATTCCAAGTTGTTCGCTCGCTAGCTGATTTTAGCAGCATTGCACTCGCTAGGCCGCCGCCCTCTGGGAGTGAATCTTAGCATAGCAGAATTGCGAACGAAAGATTAGCAGAATTGCGAATAGAAAGTTCTTAGCAGTTTCTGAGTAGCTCGAGACTTACTCCTACACTGCGATCAGCTCAGTCCGTTTCGTTCCTGGTTTGACATCACAAACATGCCCTGCGTTCGGCCAGCCACTCCCCCGTTTCTCCAGACATTCCCGCGTTTTTCCCTGACACACCTGCGTTTTTTAGCCAACGCCACGAAAAACGAGTTGCCGCCCAGAAACGCCCCTTTCCAGTCAATCATTTACCGAACACCAGTGCGACTGAAAAGCGCCGCAGACGCTACAGCAAAACAGCTAAGTTTTTAGTAAAATAACTAAGCACATGTGCTCTGCGTACCTTGCGCATGCGCAGTAATCGACTAATCGCAGTATAGCGAAAATGGGCAACGAGCGAACAACTCGGAAATTACCCCCATTGTCTCTCCCCCTGAAACTGTATTTCTCTCCCACCCCACCCCTCTCTCTCTCTGAAATTTTTGCAGGGCTACGATCTGGCCGGAATTAGCCCCTTAGTCATGAAGTAGTGACAAACATGAAGAAGTGGAGAAGTTACCCATGGCAACCAATCACATTCCCGGTATAATTTTATACTATAGTATGCAATTTATAAATGTTACCACAATGCTGATTGCTTCACTTCTCCACTGTTTTCACTGCCTAACATGCTGGTACAGTATGTTCTACATGAAATCCCAGCCCCTGGCATTGTAATGTGGCCATTTCTGCGACTCACGTCTACAGTAAGTATGTACTGTAATTTAACACTCGCCAGACATTTACAGTACTTCACGAACAAGCTTGCACCCCCTCATACAAAGCTCTGTTACTACTGTACTGTACATGTACTTGAGTCTTATTATTGTGTATTGTAGAGTGCACTGCATAGTGTGAAGATGGTGAAAACCAAAGCATTCTATTCTGGAGCACAACCCCAGGGCTGGTGAGAGACCTTCTGGGCAAGGTGACTCACCTTCAAGCGCAAATTGATGGACTGACAGGAAAACTGGATGGACTTTGTAGTGATAACAGCAAGGGGGTGGGGGGAGTTTCAAGGCTCGTTACTGATACATTATACAGTGCACTGTAGACTCTCTCTACTAAGGGGGAAAATAACACAAAACAGAACTGTAAACTAGAAAAAGTTTAATAAAAAAAAAAACCATGAAAGAAATAAACAAAAATTAAATGTGCTGTAAAATAAGCTGAAAGATTCTGTTCACCACCGCCCACAGGATCAGAAGCAATTGCCGGACTTGCTCTGTGAAAATAAAAAACAATGTACAGTATTAGAACAGTAACACAGGTTGAGTACTGTACAGTATACTGTACAGCACTTCAAAGTTTATGAACAGTATGCATGTAAAACAACATTATTATTATTACTGTACCCCTCGAAAGATTGTCCGGCCCATAGCCCCTCTTTTCTGGTCCTGGTTGGGCGGTGGTGGTGGTGGCGGTGGTGGTGGTGGAGGTGGGAGCCGGAGGGTGCAGTGGGCCCTGGTCCGCCTGGAGGCCTGTCAATGTTGAAAAATAATAAAACACATTGGACCCTGTACAGTAGTTACTGTATCAAACACATTGGTCACAGCATTAACATTGTCCCCAGCAGCGATCAAACAGAAGCATTCACCCCCACAGAAATAAAGCACATTGCCCCCCCCCACAGTAAGCAAACACAGTGTTCCCGTACTAAGCAAAATCAGCAGGCCCAGCAGTAACTTTTGGGGTAGTAAAGCATAACACAGTATACAGTACTTACCATACCCCTAACCTTTAACCCACATTTTCTGCAACCTAACCCTAAAAACTCCTCCACAGTTTAACCCTAACCCTCCACGCCATAGAGTAACCTTTACCTCCACCAGCAATGCCTACACTTAACCATCCCTGGCGGTGACTAAGCCAAAGCCCTCTTCCCTGCAGCCTATTGACTTTTAGCTTACTTATTGAGGGTCCATGAATGCCGGATGGTGGGGTGGTGGTGCTGGTAGTGGTGGTGGTGGTCATCAGAGGACCTAGTAGGTCCAGGTAAGCCTGGAGGACTCTCACTGTGGAAAAAAAATAAACATCATTGGCCCCTGTGCAGTAGTTACTGTATCAAAGACATTGCCCACAGCAATCAAACACAAGTATTTACCCCCACAGTAATAAAGCACATTGCCCCCCGCTACAGTATGCCTCATTTCCACTGTCAAATACTGCATGTACTGTACTTTTTACTGTATATCCATATCCAGTATACTGTATCCAATTTGTCTGTTAGTTCATTCTCCATAACATGTCATTGGTGCTCACCCAATACTGTGTTTAAATCAACCTACTGTAAATATTGTTAATACAGTATATGCAATTGTGTTATGTTATCTGTTACCTTTTAGATAATGTACCCTACTGTATATTTACTTTATGTTACACCTACTATACTGTAATTTCCTATTGTTTTCATACACCGCAGTGGACCCTCAGAGGGTGAGTCATATAAGGTACCATTGTCTACTCTATGTTTGTTTACTCCCTATTGTCCAAAAGTGAGCTGACCAGGCAGGGTGACTCTCTGGCTGATGTAATTACCTTGATTAGAATATGTATTGTATTCCAATGCTGTAAGATCCTAAGACACAGTGGTCACACACACCCCAGCAATATGAAGCTTTGGGAGGTTCAGTATACAGTAAGTAGAGCTATCCAGAGAGGTGAAGAGAGATTCTTGGATACCAGGCTAAGAAGTAATGTTCTGCCAGGGATCTGCTTGGGACCCATTATATTGGATTTATCTGGGTCTCTGTGTTGCTAGAAGAGACTCTCTGCTCCCAGACTAAGAAGTAATGTTCTGTCAGGAGATTGTGGTGGGAAATGTCATGTGGAATTGGATTACGGAAGTGTGCTGAACTGTGTTATAGCCTATTCTGTCAATAAACCACTGTTGGTTTTTCATCTACCACCGTGCCTGAGTGATTTGGAACACGGTATACTGTACTCAAAACATTTTTCCCCGCACTAAGCAAAAACAGCAGGCACTTTTGGGGTAGTAAAGCATAACACAGTATACAGTACTTACCATACCCCCTACCTTTAACCCACCTTTTCTGTAGCCTAACCCCAAAAACTCCTCCACAGCTTAACCTTAACCCTTCTTGCCATAGATTATCCTTAACCTCCACCAGCGATGCATAAACTTAACCATCCCTGGAGGTGACTTAGCCAAAGCCCTCTTCCCTGCAGCCTATTGACTTACAGTAGATATTAGTAACATAGTAACATAGTTTCTGTGGATGAAAAAATACAATTTGTCCATCGAGTTCAACCTGTTAGTGATCTCCTACACTGAAATATTTTCAAGACTAATTTTAACGGTGGTTAATGTTTAGCTGTAAACTAAAATACTCCTTTGTTTTGTTTTTTGTTTTTTTATTACAATAGTACATAGTATATCCTTATCCACTAGGAATTTATCTAGCCCATTCTTAAAAGTAATGACAGAGTCCACCATTACTACTTTCTCAGGCAGAGAATTCCAAATACGTATTGTCCTAATTCTTCAGGTGGGAAATAGGAAAATACTGTAATTACAATTTTAATAAGCCTCCCCTAAGGGGATGAAAATGGGGTTGACATAATGACATCATTACCAATGCGTGGCTTACAATGCATGAACAATAACGCCCAATCAGACAATTAGGTAAAAATTTGGATTGTACCTCCAGTGTGTTGAATTTCGTAAACTACAAAAATGGTCCTGTCATGTTTTACAGTACCTGCTACGGGTGCTCCTTGGGTAACTCCAATAACCATGGATTAATATTTACTTACAATAAGAAGTCTCAAATTTACATCTCTATAGATTTACCAAAGTGTTAACACTCAGTTATATTTACAACTGTGAAAAATAGAAACTCCCGTGCGAAGAATGGGTAGAATATCTAGTATTTAAATATTGTGAATTATTTTTAATGTATGATTTAAGAGATTCCTGTAATTTTGTAAAATAAAAGTAAACAAAAAGAGGATATATTATCAGTTAATAACCTTACACATTAATAATGGCGGTAACAGGTGGGGAAATTAGTAACATAGTAACATAGTAACTAAGGTAGAAAAAAGACAATTGTCCATCGAGTTCAACCTATTTGTGGTCTCCTATGCAGTCTTATTATAGGACTAGTTATTTTTATGTTAGGACTAGTTATATTAACTATACGCACCATAACCCTGAATATCTTTATCCAATAGGAATTTATCTAACCCATTCTTAAAGGTGTTGACTGAGTCCGCAGTTACGACTCTCTCAGGCAGGGAATTCCAAACACGTATTGTCCTTACTGTGAAAAAACCTTTTCGCCTCAATGTGCGTAAACTCCTTTCCTCTAACCTAAGCGAGTGACCACGTGTTCTCTGTGCTGATATTATAGAAAACAGGTCCCTCCCAAGCTCTGTGTATTGCCCCCTTATATATTTGTAGATGTTGATCATGTCCCCTCTTAGTCTCCTCTTTTCCAATGTAAACATACCTAGCCTTGCAAGCCTTTCCTCATATTCCAGCGTCTCCATGCCCTTGATTAGATTGGTCGCCCGCCTCTGAACCTTTTCTAGCTCCAGGATATCCTTTTTGTAATGTGGTGCCCAAAATTGCACACAGTATTCAAGATGAGGCCTAGTGATTTATATAATGGGAGTATAATACTCTTGTCCCTTGCATCAATTCCCCATTTTATGCATGCTAATATCTTATTAGCCTTCTTTGCTGCACTCCTACTTTGGGTACTGCTGCTTAATTTTGGTATCTATGTGAACCCCTAAGTCTTTTTCCAGTACAGAATCCCCTAATATTACCCCATTTAGAATGTAGGTGTTATTTTTGGTCTTGCACCCACAGTGCATTACCTTACACTTGTCTGTGTTGAATCTCATTCTCCATTTTGCTGCCCATGCTTCCAGTTTAGTTAATTCGTTCTGAAGAGACTCAGCATTCACCTCCGTATTTATAACCTTACACAATTTGATATCATCTGCGAAAATTGTTACCATGCTCTCTAGACCTACTGTTAGGTCGTTGATGAAAATGCTGAACAAAGTGGCCCAAGTACAGACCCTTGTGGCACACCACTTAGTACTTTAATCCAATTTGAAAATGATCCATTGACCACAACACGCTGCTCCCTATTAGCTAACCAATTACTGACCCAAGTGCATATGGTGCTCCCTAGCCCTATTTCTTGTAGCTTGTAGATAAGACGCATGTGTGGTACAGTGTCAAAAGCTTTGGCAAAGTCTAAAAAGATTATATCCACCTCCTTACCCTGATCCAGGTTCGCACTTACTGTTTCTTAACATGAACTTTGGTAAATGATAATAAGTACGCACTGCAGGATGTGTAACAATTAATTATTGTAAGAAATCCCTGTTTGATATATGTGAATTCAAGCTGTTTTTACTAACGGATTTAATTTGGGAATATTACAGTATCTTGCTGATGAATATGGTTTCTATCACAAGTGCATTAAATTCGTACGTGTGTGTGTGTGTGTGTGTGTGTGTGTGTGTGTGTGTGTGTGTGTGTGTGTGTGTACAGTGGTTGGGTTAGTTTTTAAGAATACTGTTTTTTTTTAGTTTGTCTAGAAAAAAGAGCCTTGCAGAAACAAATTGGAGTGGGGAGGGCCCCAAACCAAAATCTCCCCTTGGGCCCCACGAGGTCCTAATTTGGCTCTGCAATCACCACCACTACAGCAGCAGAGGAGTGTAGGGGGAGTGATGATCAGTCCCACCTGCTACAGCTAATCTTTGCACTTTCCAAATTTTCCTTGGGGTAGAAATAAATTTACCTCCTTGCACTTTTGTCCACAGCGTATGCACTCCAGAATGATGTTCGCACATCATTCTGTGGCTTAATTCAGGTAGTGATATTTGCGGTCCTACATTATTGCAGTGTAGGAGTAAATTCTTCTTTGAAAGTCGGGGTTTGAAGTGGGATGGCATGATCACATGGAATGTCAGCTAAAATCCATTTAAGAACTTAATGAGATCGCCAGCATATCATATTGACATTTTTATTTTTAGGTGCTCCCTCAATTTACAATATAGGAATAGGAGCGCAGGTGCGCCATACAACCATTAAAATTATAATAACCATCATATCCGAGGTTCTTGGCATATATTGGCCAATATGTGAGCCTGCCCACCTACTTCACGGTGACCTTATTGGACAGGTCCCTAACATTATAGGGGTTGTTATAATTTTAATGGTTGTATGGTGCACCTGTGCTCTTGCTCCTATATTGTAGTACTATGTCCCAGCAAGGTAGCACATCCCATTATAAGTAGTGATGAGCGGGTTCAGTTCTCTGAGAACCGAACCCTACTGGCCTTTACCATTCGAGTCCGGTTCTGAGTCAGGCTCGGGTTTTCCCGCCTGACTCGGAAACTAGAAAGAGGCAAAACGTCATCATCCCGCTGCCGGATTCTCACGGGATTTGGATTCCATGTAAGGAGCAGCGCTTCGAGGCCATTTTCACTCCAGTCTCGGAGAGTGTAGTGAGAGGACGTGTCTCCGTCCTCAGAGTCTGTGTGGGGGCGGGAAAGTGTGGTGGTGATTCTAGTAGAGATGAGCGCCTGAAATTTTTCGGGTTTTGTGTTTTGGTTTTGGGTTCGGTTCCGCGGCCGTGTTTTGGGTTCGAACGCGTTTTGGCAAAACCTCACCGAATTTTTTTTGTCGGATTCGGGTGTGTTTTGGATTCGGGTGTTTTTTTCCAAAAACACTAAAAAACAGCTTAAATCATAGAATTTGGGGGTCATTTTGATCCCAAAGTATTATTAACCTCAAAAACCATAATTTACACTCATTTTCAGTCTATTCTGAATACCTCACACCTCACAATATTATTTTTAGTCCTAAAATTTGCACCGAGGTCGCTGTGTGAGTAAGATGAGCGACCCTAGTGGCCGACACAAACACCGGGCCCATCTAGGAGTGGCACTGCAGTGTCACGCAGGATGTCCCTTCCAAAAAACCCTCCCCAAACAGCACATGACGCAAAGAAAAAAAGAGGCGCAATGAGGTAGCTGTGTGAGTAAGATTAGCGACCCTAGTGGCCGACACAAACACCGGGCCCATCTAGGAGTGGCACTGCAGTGTCACGCAGGATGGCCCTTCCAAAAAACCCTCCCCAAACAGCACATGACGCAAAGAAAAAAAGAGGCGCAATGAGGTAGCTGTGTGAGTAAGATTAGCGACCCTAGTGGCCGACACAAACACCGGGCCCATCTAGGAGTGGCACTGCAGTGTCACGCAGGATGTCCCTTCCAAAAAACCCTCCCCAAACAGCACATGACGCAAAGAAAAAAAGAGGCGCAATGAGGTAGCTGACTGTGTGAGTAAGATTAGCGACCCTAGTGGCCGACACAAACACCGGGCCCATCTAGGAGTGGCACTGCAGTGTCACGCAGGATGTCCCTTCCAAAAAACCCTCCCCAAACAGCACATGACGCAAAGAAAAAAAGAGGCGCAATGAGGTAGCTGTGTGAGTAAGATTAGCGACCCTAGTGGCCGACACAAACACCGGGCCCATCTAGGAGTGGCACTGCAGTGTCACGCAGGATGGCCCTTCCAAAAAACCCTCCCCAAACAGCACATGACGCAAAGAAAAAAAGAGGCGCAATGAGGTAGCTGTGTGAGTAAGATTAGCGACCCTAGTGGCCGACACAAACACCGGGCACATCTAGGAGTGGCACTGCAGTGTCACGCAGGATGTCCCTTCCAAAAAACCCTCACCAAACAGCACATGACGCAAAGAAAAAAAGAGGCGCAATGAGGTAGCTGACTGTGTGAGTAAGATTAGCGACCCTAGTGGCCGACACAAACACCGGGCCCATCTAGGAGTGGCACTGCAGTGTCACGCAGGATGTCCCTTCCAAAAAACCCTCCCCAAACAGCACATGACGCAAAGAAAAAAAGAGGCGCAATGAGGTAGCTGACTGTGTGAGTAAGATTAGCGACCCTAGTGGCCGACACAAACACCGGGCCCATCTAGGAGTGGCACTGCAGTGTCACGCAGGATGTCCCTTCCAAAAAACCCTCCCCAAACAGCACATGACGCAAAGAAAAAAAGAGGCGCAATGAGGTAGCTGATTGTGTGAGTAAGATTAGCGACCCTAGTGGCCGACACAAACACCGGGCCCATCTAGGAGTGGCACTGCAGTGTCACGCAGGATGTCCCTTCCAAAAAACCCTCCCCAATCAGCACATGATGCAAAGAAAAAGAAAAGAAAAAAGAGGTGCAAGATGGAATTGTCCTTGGGCCCTCCCACCCACCCTTATGTTGTATAAACAAAACAGGACATGCACACTTTAACCAACCCATCATTTCAGTGACAGGGTCTGCCACACGACTGTGACTGATATGACGGGTTGGTTTGGACCCCCCCCAAAAAAGAAGCAATTAATCTCTCCTTGCACAAACTGGCTCTACAGAGGCAAGATGTCCACCTCATCTTCACCCTCCGATATATCACCGTGTACATCCCCCTCCTCACAGATTATCAATTCGTCCCCACTGGAATCCACCATCTCAGCTCCCTGTGTACTTTGTGGAGGCAATTGCTGCTGGTCAATGTCTCCGCGGAGGAATTGATTATAATTCATTTTAATGAACATCATCTTCTCCACATTTTCTGGATGTAACCTCGTACGCCGATTGCTGACAAGGTGAGCGGCGGCACTAAACACTCTTTCGGAGTACACACTTGTGGGAGGGCAACTTAGGTAGAATAAAGCCAGTTTGTGCAAGGGCCTCCAAATTGCCTCTTTTTCCTGCCAGTATAAGTACGGACTGTGTGACGTGCCTACTTGGATGCGGTCACTCATATAATCCTCCACCATTCTATCAATGTTGAGAGAATCATATGCAGTGACAGTAGACGACATGTCCGTAATCGTTGTCAGGTCCTTCAGTCCGGACCAGATGTCAGCATCAGCAGTCGCTCCAGACTGCCCTGCATCACCGCCAGCGGGTGGGCTCGGAATTCTGAGCCTTTTCCTCGCACCCCCAGTTGCGGGAGAATGTGAAGGAGGAGATGTTGACAGGTCGCGTTCCGCTTGACTTGACAATTTTGTCACCAGCAGGTCTTTCAACCCCAGCAGACCTGTGTCTGCCGGAAAGAGAGATCCAAGGTAGGCTTTAAATCTAGGATCGAGCACGGTGGCCAAAATGTAGTGCTCTGATTTCAACAGATTGACCACCCGTGAATCCTTGTTAAGCGAATTAAGGGCTGCATCCACAAGTTCCACATGCCTAGCGGAATCGCTCCCTTTTAGCTCCTTCTTCAATGCCTCCAGCTTCTTCTGCAAAAGCCTGATGAGGGGAATGACCTGACTCAGGCTGGCAGTGTCTGAACTGACTTCACGTGTGGCAAGTTCAAAGGGCATCAGAACCTTGCACAACGTTGAAATCATTCTCCACTGCACTTGAGACAGGTGCATTCCACCTACTATATCGTGCTCAATTGTATAGGCTTGAATGGCCTTTTGCTGCTCCTCCAACCTCTGAAGCATATAGAGGGTTGAATTCCACCTCGTTACCACTTCTTGCTTCAGATGATGGCAGGGCAGGTTCAGTAGTTTTTGGTGGTGCTCCAGTCTTCTGTACGTGGTGCCTGTACGCCGAAAGTGTCCCGCAATTTTTCTGGCCACCGACAGCATCTCTTGCACGCCCCTGTCGTTTTTTAAAAAATTCTGCACCACCAAATTCAAGGTATGTGCAAAACATGGGACGTGCTGGAATTTGCCCATATTTAATGCACACACAATATTGCTGGCGTTGTCCGATGCCACAAATCCACAGGAGAGTCCAATTGGGGTAAGCCATTCCGCGATGATCTTCCTCAGTTGCCGTAAGAGGTTTTCAGCTGTGTGCGTATTCTGGAAAGCGGTGATACAAAGCGTAGCCTGCCTAGGAAAGAGTTGGCGTTTACGAGATGCTGCTACTGGTGCCGCCGCTGCTGTTCTTGCGGCGGGAGTCCATACATCTACCCAGTGGGCTGTCACAGTCATATAGTCCTGACCCTGCCCTGCTCCACTTGTCCACATGTCCGTGGTTAAGTGGACATTGGGTACAACTGCATTTTTTAGGACACTGGTGAGTCTTTTTCTGACGTCCGTGTACATTCTCGGTATCGCCTGCCTAGAGAAGTGGAACCTAGATGGTATTTGGTAACGGGGGCACACTGCCTCAATAAATTGTCTAGTTCCCTGTGAACTAACGGCGGATACCGGACGCACGTCTAACACCAACATAGTTGTCAAGGACTCAGTTATCCGCTTTGCAGTAGGATGACTGCTGTGATATTTCATCTTCCTCGCAAAGGACTGTTGAACAGTCAATTGCTTACTGGAAGTAGTACAAGTGGGCTTACGACTTCCCCTCTGGGATGACCATCGACTCCCAGCGGCAACAACAGCAGCGCCAGCAGCAGTAGGCGTTACACGCAAGGATGCATCGGAGGAATCCCAGGCAGGAGAGGACTCGTCAGAATTGCCAGTGACATGGCCTGCAGGACTATTGGCATTCCTGGGGAAGGAGGAAATTGACACTGAGGGAGTTGGTGGGGTGGTTTGCGTGAGCTTGGTTACAAGAGGAAGGGATTTACTGGTCAGTGGACTGCTTCCGCTGTCACCCAAAGTTTTTGAACTTGTCACTGACTTATTATGAATGCGCTGCAGGTGACGTATAAGGGAGGATGTTCCGAGGTGGTTAACGTCCTTACCCCTACTTATTACAGCTTGACAAAGGGAACACACGGCTTGACACCTGTTGTCCGCATTTCTGGTGAAATACCTCCACACCGAAGAGCTGATTTTTTTGGTATTTTCACCTGGCATGTCAATGGCCATATTCCTCCCACGGACAACAGGTGTCTCCCCGGGTGCCTGACTTAAACAAACCACCTCACCATCAGAATCCTCCTGGTCAATTTCCTCCCCAGCGCCAGCAACACCCATATCCTCCTCATCCTGGTGTACTTCAACACTGACATCTTCAATCTGACTATCAGGAACTGGACTGCGGGTGCTCCTTCCAGCACTTGCAGGGGGCGTGCAAATGGTGGAAGGCGCATGCTCTTCACGTCCAGTGTTGGGAAGGTCAGGCATCGCAACCGACACAATTGGACTCTCCTTGTGGATTTGGGATTTCAAAGAACGCACAGTTCTTTGCGGTGCTTTTGCCAGCTTGAGTCTTTTCAGTTTTCTAGCGAGAGGCTGAGTGCTTCCATCCTCATGTGAAGCTGAACCACTAGCCATGAACATAGGCCAGGGCCTCAGCCGTTCCTTGCCACTCCGTGTGGTAAATGGCATATTGGCAAGTTTACGCTTCTCCTCCGACAATTTTATTTTAGGTTTTGGAGTCCTTTATTTACTGATATTTGGTGTTTTGGTTTTGACATGCTCTGTACTATGCCATTGGGCATCGGCCTTGGCAGACGACGTTGCTGGCATTTCATCGTCTCGGCCATGACTAGTGGCAGCAGCTTCAGCACGAGGTGGAAGTGGATCTTGATCTTTCCCTAATTTTGGAACCTCAACATTTTTGTTCTCCATATTTTAATAGGCACAACTAAAAGGCACCTCAGGTAAACAATGGAGATGGATGGATTGGATACTAGTATACAATTATGGACGGGCTGCCGAGTGCCGACACAGAGGTAGCCACAGCCGTGAACTACCGCACTGTACTGTGTCTGCTGCTAATATATAGACTGGTTGATAAAGAGATAGTATACTCGTAACTAGTATGTATGTATAAAGAAAGGAAAAAAACCACGGTTAGGTGGTATATACAATTATGGACGGGCTGCCGAGTGCCGACACAGAGGTAGCCACAGCCGTGAACTACCGCACTGTACTGTGTCTGCTGCTAATATATAGACTGGTTGATAAAGAGATAGTATACTCGTAACTAGTATGTATGTATAAAGAAAGAAAAAAAAACCACGGTTAGGTGGTATATACAATTATGGACGGGCTGCCGAGTGCCGACACAGAGGTAGCCACAGCCGTGAACTACCGCACTGTACTGTGTCTGCTGCTAATATATAGACTGGTTGATAAAGAGATAGTATACTCGTAACTAGTATGTATGTATAAAGAAAGAAAAAAAAACCACGGTTAGGTGGTATATACAATTATGGACGGGCTGCCGAGTGCCGACACAGAGGTAGCCACAGCCGTGAACTACCGCACTGTACTGTGTCTGCTGCTAATATATAGACTGGTTGATAAAGAGATAGTATACTCGTAACTAGTATGTATGTATAAAGAAAGAAAAAAAAACCACGGTTAGGTGGTATATACAATTATGGACGGGCTGCCGAGTGCCGACACAGAGGTAGCCACAGCCGTGAACTACCGCACTGTACTGTGTCTGCTGCTAATATATAGACTGGTTGATAAAGAGATAGTATACTCGTAACTAGTATGTATGTATAAAGAAAGAAAAAAAAACCACGGTTAGGTGGTATATACAATTATGGACGGGCTGCCGAGTGCCGACACAGAGGTAGCCACAGCCGTGAACTACCGCACTGTACTGTGTCTGCTGCTAATATATAGACTGGTTGATAAAGAGATAGTATACTCGTAACTAGTATGTATGTATAAAGAAAGAAAAAAAAACCACGGTTAGGTGGTATATACAATTATGGACGGGCTGCCGAGTGCCGACACAGAGGTAGCCACAGCCGTGAACTACCGCACTGTACTGTGTCTGCTGCTAATATATAGACTGGTTGATAAAGAGATAGTATACTCGTAACTAGTATGTATGTATAAAGAAAGAAAAAAAACCACGGTTAGGTGGTATATACAATTATGGACGGGCTGCCGAGTGCCGACACAGAGGTAGCCACAGCCGTGAACTACCGCACTGTACTGTGTCTGCTGCTAATATATAGACTGGTTGATAAAGAGATAGTATACTCGTAACTAGTATGTATGTATAAAGAAAGAAAAAAAAAACACGGTTAGGTGGTATATACAATTATGGACGGGCTGCCGAGTGCCGACACAGAGGTAGCCACAGCCGTGAACTACAGCACTGTACTGTGTCTGCTGCTAATATATAGACTGGTTGATAAAGAGATAGTATACTCGTAACTAGTATGTATGTATAAAGAAAGAAAAAAAAACCACGGTTAGGTCACTGGTATATACAATTATGGACGGGCTGCCGAGTGCCGACACAGAGGTAGCCACAGCCGTGAACTACCGCACTGTACTGTGTCTGCTGCTAATATAGACTGGTTGATAAAGAGATAGTATACTACTAATATTATATACTGGTGGTCAGGTCACTGGTCACTAGTCACACTGGCAGTGGCACTCCTGCAGCAAAAGTGTGCACTGTTTAATTTTAATATAATATTATGTACTCCTGGCTCCTGCTATAACCTATAACTGGCACTGCAGTAGTGCTCCCCAGTCTCCCCCACAATTATAAGCTGTGTGAGCTGAGCAGTCAGACAGATATATAATATATATAGATGATGCAGCACACTGGCCTGAGCCTGAGCAGTGCACACAGATATGGTATGTGACTGAGTCACTGTGTGCTGTGTATCGCTTTTTTCAGGCAGAGAACGGATTATAAATAAAAGTGGTGGTCACTGGTCACTATCAGCAAAACTCTGCACTGTACACTACTGAGTACTCCTAATGCTCCCCAAAATTAGTAAATCAAGTGTCTCTCTAATCTATTCTAATTCTAAACGGAGAGGACGCCAGCCACGTCCTCTCCCTATCAATCTCAATGCACGTGTGAAAATGGCGGCGACGCGCGGCTCCTTATATAGAATCCGAGTCTCGCGATAGAATCCGAGCCTCGCGAGAATCCGACAGCGTCATGATGACGTTCGGGCGCGCTCGGGTTAACCGAGCAAGGCGGGAAGATCCGAGTCGCTCGGACCCGTGAAAAAAAACATGAAGTTCTGGCGGGTTCGGATTCAGAGAAACCGAACCCGCTCATCTCTAGATTCTAGTGCTGTCTTGTGCTGCTCATTCCAGTGTAGTCAGTGTCTTATGCTGCATCAGTCCAGCCAGTAACAGCATTGGTGTCCTCTGCTGCTATATGTCCCCAGTGCTGCTGGCTGCTGTATAAGTCCCTTGCAATTTTGCTGTGTTGTCTTGCAGCAGACCAGGGGTAGTGTCTCTCTTGTGAGGCATCAGTCCAGTGACCAGTCACAGTGGTGGTGTCCTCTGCTGCTATATGTCCCCAGTGCTGCTGTATAAGTCCCTTGCAGTTTTGCTGTGTTGACCAGGGGTAGTGTCTCTCTTGTGCAGCATCAGTCCAGTGACCAGTCACAGTGGTGGTGTCCTCTGCTGCCATATATCCAGTGTTACTGGCGTATAAAACTAGTGATGTTGCCGTATAATTCCCGTGATATTGCCTTATAATACCCATGATACTGGCGTATAATTACAGTGATATTGCCGTATAATTCTCGGGATACTGGCGTATAATTCAAGTGATATTGCCATACAATTCCCGTGATACTGGCGTATAATTCCTGTGATATTGCCATATAATTCCCATGACACTGCTGTATAATTCCAGTTATCCTGCAGTATAATTCCATATAAATCCATATTATTATTTATTTATTACCAGTTATTTATATAGCGCACACATATTCTGCAGCGCTGTACAGAGAATATTTGCCCATTCATATCAGTCCCTGCCCCAGTGGAGCTTACACTCTATATTCCCTATCACATGCACACACAGACACATTCATGTGAAGGTTAATTTTGTTGGGAGCCAATTAACCTACCAGTATATTTTTGGATTATGGGAGGAAACCGGAGTACCCGGAGGAAACCCACGCAAGTACGGGGAGAATATACAAACTCCACACAGTTAGGGCCATGGTGGGAATTGAAACCATGACCTCAGTGCTGTGAAGCAGTAATGCTAACCACTACACCATCCGTACTGTCCATATAATTCCGTATAAATCCAGTCCAGTGGTGCTGCCATATAAGTTCAGTGGTGCTGTCCTGTGCTGTATATTAGTTACTCCAAAATAAAGGGGTTATTAATATTTAATCCAAATAATTTTCACAGGGTTTGCCCTGTGAGGTGTAGGGGTACATTCTCCTGTGCCGCATATTGTGTTATATAACTCCAGAAAAATAATGGAGAACAAAAATTTGGTGGATAAAATAGGGAAAGATGAAGAACTACTCCTCCTAGTGCTGAAGCTGCTGCCACTAGTCATGACATAGAAGATGAAATGCCATCAACACCGTCTGCCAAGACCGATGCCCAATGTGATAGTAGAGGGCATGAAAAATACAAAAAGCCAAATTTCAGTAAAAAGACCCCAAAAAATAAATTTAAATGGTCTGAGGAGAAACGTAAACTTGCCAATATGCCATTTACGACACGGAGTGGCAAGGAATGGATAAGGCTCTGGCCAATGTTCATGACTAGTGGTTCAGCTTCCCATGATGATGAAGCCCTCAACCTCCATTTTGCCAATTAACTCTAGTGATTTTGCCTTTTAATTCCAGTGATTTGGACGTATAATTCAAGTGATTTGGATGTATAATTCCAGTGATTTGGATGTATAATTCCAGTGATTTTGCAGTATAATTCCTGTGATTTTGCCATTTAATTCCAGTGATTTGGACATATAATTCCAGTGATTTGGACGTATAATTCCAGTGGCAATTGTTTGTGTCGCTTGGCTTAGTCATACAGCTACCTCATTGCACTTCTTCGACATCTTTGCATGAGTTGCTGTTTGGTGCCTAATTTTTGAAAAGTGCCATCCTGTCTGACACTGCAGTGCCACTCCTAGATGGGCCAGGTGTTTGTACCTCATACTTGTGTCACTTGGCTTAGTCATAGAGCCACCTCGGTGCACCTCTTTTATATGAGTCCCGGGGTACTGCTTTATTAGTCCTGGGGTACACCTGTATAAGTCCACCAATTGCAGAATTTTTTTAAAATGACAGGGTCGTGCTGCAGATGCTGTCAGTGGGCCAAACAATTTTGGCCCACTCTCGACATTCAGCCACTCTGTGACACTACTAGATGGGCCACAAGGTTGTCTCGCTTAGCTTAGTCATACAGTAACCTCGGTGCACTTTTTTTCTTCTCTGCATCATGTGCTGTTTGGGGCCTTTTTTTGATATCTGCCCTCCTGTCTGCCACTGCAGTGCCACTCCTAGATGGACCAATTGTTTGTGTCACTTGGCTTAGTCATACAGCTACCTCATTGCAACTCTTCTACATCTTTGCATGAGGTGCTGTTTGGGGCCTAGTTTTTGAAAAGTGCCATCCTGTCTGACACTGCAGTGCCACTCCTAGATGGGCCAGGTGTTTGTACCTCATACTTGTGTCACTTGGCTTAGTCATAGAGCCACCTCGGTGCACCTCTTTTATTTCTTTGCATCATGTGCTGTTTGGGGACTAGTTTTTGTATAGTGCCATCTTGTCTGCCACTACAGTGAAACTCCTAGATGTGCCAGGTGTTTGTGCTGCACACTTTTGTCACTTAGCTTGGTCATACAGCCACCTCAGTGCAACTTTTAGGCCTAAAAACAATATTGTGAGGTGTTCAGAATAGACTGGAAATTAGTGGAAATTAATGTTATTGAGGTTAATAATACCGTAGGAGCAAAATTACCCCAAAATTCTGTGATTTTGGCTGTTTTTGTGTTGTTGTTTTTTTCAAAAATCATCCAGATCCATAACCAAAACCAAAACACGAAAAGGTGATTTTGGAAAAACCAAGCCAAAACCAAAACATGAAAGTGGAATTAGAACCAAAACACAAAACACGAAAAGTGCCAGCTGCCCATCCCTAATTATAAGAAGCCTAGGGTGTGCAGTCCAGGCCCCCTCCCCAGATTATGCTCCCTCCACTTAGTTGCCCTGAGGCCCCCACAAACCTTAATATGGCCCTGCAGTGCTGCAATATAATTGTTTAATGAGCTGTCTTAAAAGAATTGTCTTCTTTTGGTCAATTAATTTTTCCCTCTATGGGGTGTATTCAATGTATGTCGGATCCTTTCCGATGGAAAGGATCCAACAATGCAGTATTCAATTTGCGGCCAAATCCAAAAGGAATTAGCCATTCTCGACAATGTCAATCCAATTTTTTTAAAGTCGGATTGACATTGTCGAAAACAGGGCTAAAAGCTGTCGGATTTGGCCGCAAATCCAACAAAACACTTGGATACGTGGCTAATCTGCCAATCCACGTGTTTCCGACAAGTCAGAATTGCAGACCTGTCAGAAGAATGGCAGCTCAATTGAATAGATCAGAACACTATTTGACCTAAAAAAGTCAGAAACTGTCGTCTTTCCGGCAAGACGGCAGTTCCGACTTGAATTGAATACACCCCTTTATAGCAAGTATTCCCTCTTCCACTCTTGCAGGATCTACAAAGCACTGAACAGCAGTGCTGAATGGAACATTAGTTGATTGTTGTCTATCAATGCGCGGGATGCACTAAGGTTAAAAATGTGGGCAAACCTTTGATAATGCAGTTTTCTTAGGTTTGTTCACTTACCACATACAGTATGTACCAAGTTCCAGAATGCAATACATTCTTGGATGCTGTGGGCAATGCTATCTTTATATGGCATTGCCTCATAGAAGCCTATAGGCTTCTTTTCGTGATTACCCTTGAGAGGGATCCAATCAGATACCTCCCAGCACCCCACATGGCGAGTATGTCACTGGACGCATGTGCATAAGGACTCCAAGATCCTAAACCTGGAAATCTTTCTATCGCAAGGGTCAGCTCTTACCAGTAGAGCTGTCCTTTGTCATTGTTTTCCAGCATACAGTGTTAGTAAGTGCCGTTATGCTTGCAATGAGTGGTGGGATGCATGCAAAATGCAATGTGTCATGTATCCCATCCTATATGTCTATAATAGCTCTTTGGAAGTTTTTCCAAAGATCTCGTTTTGTACATTATGTGGACAAAAATATCTCTCTTTCCTATTTGTTATATACTGTGATGAGAAGTTCTAATTAAGATCTGTGCAATATGGCTACAAATACCTAGATTGCAGTCATATTCCAACATGTAATGAGAGCCTAAATAAGTGTTGTTGTGCATTACACTTGGCTGACGGTGTCATTAGAATTCAGGATGAAGTTGGTGAGCTTGCAATTAAAACAAAAGATTATAATTAATTTTTTAGTATTTATTTTTCTATATCAAAAATAAGACAATACGATGTTGAGTTAGAAGTATGAGTTTGCCATTACAGTACATGGAAAATCATTAAAATTCTATACAGTATAGTCACTCGAACAAAGCCAGAATTCTAACCAGCTCAAAGTCAAATCTGTTAAGCTTACTAAAACTTTGAAATCTCTTTTAAATTTAAGAATTTATTGTGAAACTTCACATTTTAGAGCTGACGTGACAACCACTTTTTTTAAAAACAAATTCTACAGTACTCTATTTTGTGCTATTCCCAATTCACCAACACAGAAAAAAGAATATGTTAAACAAGGATAGCATTTTACAAAGCCTAATTACAGTTTCTGTTAATAAAGAGACTACACAGTTATCTTTTTGTTGTTATGAGTTATAAAATACATAATTTTAATTTAAAATGAAGGGAGTGATTAAAATAGGCTGTAATATGAGGTGAGATTTTTTTTCTTACAGACACTAGGTATTTATCTGGGCTAAAAATAGACAATCTTTTGCACAAATGTCTACTTAAATGAATGATGACAATGAGTTAATTAGAGATGTGCACTTAAATGGACACAATGCATCTGAACATACATTTGTTTTGTAATAAATGTCCATGGAAAGTGTGCGAAAAATCAGCAGCTGACTGAAGACAAAAAATTCTATTTTTTTTTTGTTTAAAAAATAGCAAAAACAATAAAAAGATAACAATATGGAAAGCAAGGAAATACTGTGAACAAAATAATTGTTAATACAAATTGTGCTTTATTCTTACTTTTTGCAGGTACATTGTGTACTAAAAACTATGTACAGGAAGCTCTGCTTGCTGAACTTATGGTTAATATTGTCTATTTGCAAATCAATGTCAGTTAAATCCCCAAAGTGCTTATGATTGCCTATTGTCATTTCTGTGTATTGTCTTTTATTGATCCAAATGCTTGTAATACATCAGTGTGTGAGAGCTTTATGTCTACACTAAAGTTGCAAGAGTAACACAAAAGCTTTAAAGCCTGAAATAATATGTTTGCACAATAAAAAAAAAATTTGTAAACAAGTTTATCTGTGTGAGGCCTGGACAAAACAAGCTTGACAATTGCAGTAATTGATCTTGTTATAAAGTCTGAACATTGTTCCATATGTCACAAATCCAGGTAATCTGATGCTCCTCTAAAAGTTTTCGGCTGTAATTTTCGGAGGGATTCTAGTGACTGGCTCTAAATATGCAAATAGAATTATCCTAAACCACTTAACTGACGATTTTTTTCCCAAAAAACCTCTCTAAAATTGTCAGGTGTTTTTATAAGTGAATTAAGTAAAAAACATTAATTTAACCCTATGCAAAATGATTTTAGTAAAAAAAAAAGCTAATTAAAAAAAAATCTATATATATTTTTTCAATCATCTAAACATTGGTCGGGAACATAGTGACCATTGGAACATTGGTAATATCACGATTATCGCTATTTTACCTTTTAGAGCTAAAACAGCCACCAGGTACACAGGAAGGAGGGCTAGGGGAGGCTTGAGGGGGTTGTTTTTCACTTTCCCAGCAGCTGCCATTGTCTGCAGCCACTGGGGAAGAGGGATCCTGCCATGCTGACCAATCAGCAATGATCAGCAGCACAACAATACTATGGGAAGGGTGCAGGGAGGCAGAGGTACCATCCAGTCCCTCTGACAGCAGCACCGGAGGGAAGTTTTCCTTCCCAAAAAGAAAGAAAAAAGTATCTCCCAGCGCTTAGGTTTATCAAGTGAATAATAATGTATTTCCCACTAAAATTGTCAGAATATATAAATGAATCCAATAACAGTACTCAAATGAATAATTTTTTTCTTTATTCAGAATATAGTGTTAAAAACACATCATAAATGAGAATCTTCCCTAACTCTACTTTATCTAAAATCATAAATTTAAAATCATAAATTTGTGAATCCTAATACCGGTATACTGTAACAAAACAGACCAACATAAAACATATAAAAAATATATAAAAAGTCAGTGATACGCTTATTTAGCGGTTAACTCACTCAAAGTCCACAGCTACAATCTCCATGTAAACTCTAATTCCTTTCTGGAAAATTGGATTTTTGCTGGGGAAAAAAATATATCGTTCCTGTATCTCCAGAAATAGACAGTGTCAAGCCAGACCAAATAGCTCCGTTTATCACGATGTTCAGTCTTATTGTGACATAAGCATCTCCTGATATAAGACAACGTTCTTTGTCAGGAATGTACCATGCATAACTTACTTCAATGCCACAGGTCCAAGAAAACACGGGTGTCTGCCGGCAGAAGTTGTTGATGCCTCTGCTATCAACTAGTTTCGCCTGTCTAAGCAGGCTTCCTCAGGATGGCCGAGTGCACCTGCTACCCCGTTCTTTAAACCCTCCTTGGCATCTGTTGCTATGGCAACCGGGATCCCCTCGTGTAATGCGTTACGTCACTTCCGGTTAGAGTCCTCCGCCTGTGGAAACAACTCCGCCGCTCCCAGCGTTGTGTTGCTATAGAGACCTGAATCAACTCGTGCGCTGCTAAGCCCCGCGTCACGTCACTTCCGTCTCTCGTTTGAGTTGCCATGGTTATTAGGACTCTTTCTGTTCACAGCTTCCTTAGCGTCCATTACTATGGCGACCGGGATCCCTTTGTGTGCTGCTTCACGTCACTTCCGACTAGAAACCTCTGCCTATGGAAGAAACTCAGCCGCTTTTAGCGTTGTGTTGCTATGGTGACCTGAATCTACTCGTGTGTTGCTGATCCTTGCGTCACGTCACCTCCACCTCTCGTTTGGGTTGTCATGGTTACTTGGACTCTCTCTTTCCAGCGTTTTTTTGTCCAAGTAATTAGAGGCGTCCCTTATTGTCACTTCCGTCCTCTTGACTTAAATAGATTAGCAGTGTCCTTAGCCTAGGTTTTTAAAACAGCCCCTGCTGTTCCATTTCGAAAATCCCATCATATTCGGAATTATTATACTCGGAATCGCTATATCATATACACTTTTCTTAATTTGTGCTTGCCATATCACACTGTAGTATTTCTTAATACAACAGTCATTTCAGTGTTGACTTTATTGTAACACTTTCTTACTCCAAGTTTTCACGTTCTAATTGTCCAGGAATTATTCATTTGAGTACTGTTATTGGATTCATTTATATATTCTGACAATGTTAGTGGGAAATACATTATTATTCACTTGATAAACCTAAGCGCTGGGAGATACTTTTTTCTTTCTTTTTGTTTATTGGTACGGAGAGGTTAGTGGAGATCTTCCCCCTTCTCCCTAGCAGCTTTTATCTATCAAGTGAGGCAAACAAGCGCAGTCCTCAAATCTGTTTTTCATACGTTTCCCTTCCCTGCCGCTGCCAGCACTGTTTATCTGACTGGTCGCATCCTGTGCGATCAGGTCAGATAAAACACTGCCTGGTGTGGTTGCATCTGATGCGACCATGCCAGGCAAGTGGTTAATGAACAGTAAGTTATATGGTCCACACGGCTTTCAGGTGTCATTGCTCAGTTCCATAAGCCCTTCTTTTTTTCTCAGCTGATAACTCTCCATTATTCTGTTTCTATGCCTTTCGTTAATGACTCAAAAAAATATTTATTTAGCTGCAATTTAGTGAACTTTAAAAGCAATAGTACAGCACCTAACAGTGCTGAAAACAAAATACAACAGAAATGAAGATAAAGAAACAGCGTTGCTTAAATGTGAAAATCGGTTAAGTGGGTTGACGAGGATGGATATTGAAGGCCAATGCAGAGTTGCCAGTATGGAATACATATGATATGCCAGTGGATGGGATGCCAACAGTCATATGACTGACATTGGCATCCTAAAGCAGAGAATCCCAACAGGGGTCAGGGTAAGTATGTTTATTCTTGTCCTTACCAACCTAACCCTCCATTCCCACAGCCTAATCCTAACCTTCCCCCTCCTATAGCCTAACCATAACCCTCCCCTGTAGTGCCTAAACCTAACCCTCCCTTCCTGCAGCCTAAACCTAGCCACCCCTCTCCTGCAGCCTAACTCTAACCCTCCCTGGGGGTACCTAACCCTAGCCCCCCCTTAAGGTAGCCTAACCCTACCCCTCTCTTCTCCACAGCCTAATGCTCCCTCTGCAGCCTAAACCTAACCTCTCCCCCACCCTGAGGCTTACCAGTAAGAACTTCCAGCAGATATTGATTGGGATTCCAGCATTTAGGATACTGGCAAAAGCATTTTTGATCCATGTCAGGAAGACAGCCTTCAGCATTCCAAACAGTGTTGGTATTCCAACTGGCAGGATCCTGAATGCCAGTATCCTGAATGGATCCCGCCATTATATCTTGCAGTTTTTTGTACTGCACATGAAACTAAGCATGTGCAGCTATGGATAATGCAGGACTTTATCTCACGTGCTTCTCCACTTTTGACTGACTAGGGGTAACTGGGCTGTAACAGGACATTCTAACATAGGCTGCATTTAGAGTGGGCATGTCAACAGAACCACTTGCTATGCAGAGATATCCTTACATGCAAATTTAGAGTGGGGTTGTCAACAGAACCATGGGCTACTATGCAGTTATGATTACATATAAATTAGTTATACATTTGCTAGTGTCAATTAAACCACATGCTAAGCAGAGTTATGCTTACAGGTAAATAAAGTTTAGAGTTGGCATGTTAATAGAACTATGTGCTATGCAGAATTATGTTTTAATGTAAATTAAGTTTAGAGTGTGGGTCTCAACGGAACCAAGCTCTAAGCAGAATTATGCTACCATTGTACATACAGTAGGCCTGTCTCAGATGGATCATTTGCACCAGGGTTAGGGCTGATGCATGATTGCACAGATACCTGTAAGTTGAAGGCTATGAAACCAAGTGTATGTTTTTGATTTGTTTGGCCATAGAGATAGCTACAACTCTGCAAATGGGTGTATATGTGTGTTTTGTTCTGTGCACACAACTCTACACATCTCTACACTGGCCCCTTTCAGCCATCACAGTGGATGGATGAGTATGAAAATCTACAATTAAATAAGATAAAATCTGGGACCATCATACTGCATAAAGTAAAATGTGCTGAGGAAACACCACTTTGGTAAATACATAAATATATATATATATATATATATATATATATATAAAATAAATGGCATCAGTGACAATGAACAAAGAATAATACCACTATCTCCTACTTATTAATTTTTGTTATAGTTTAAAAAAATCGGTTGCAAATGTTTGCAGAGCTTTGTAATACATGCCTTACAAAATAAAAATAAAAAATAAGACAAAGTTTAAAGTTGTATCAACTGCAAATGATTAGATAATTATGTAATTAGATGCAGGTGTGTGTATATACAAATATACCTGCCCCACCAACTACATCTAAGAAGCGCACAAATTTCTATACCCAAATAAATCATTATTCTGCAAGGGAAAGTGATACTGATTATTCAGCATCAGTCAGTACCATGCCAGCCAATTTTTCTTTGCCCAACCATACAAGCAAGTATCAAGTCAACAAAGCTTCCAATCCAAGAAATGCCAGCCATTCATAAAATAGAAGACTAGCTACCACTGCAAGCTTAAAATCATCATCATCAATCATGGAAAATTTTGGTACGTGATATGGATAACAACTCAATAACTTACGTGCATACTGTGCACACAAAGGGTCAGTTAAAGTTACCATGGAACAAAGCTCAGAAGTTCTGCTATGAGTGAAGATATGCTGGAGGAAGAGAGATGCAGATGCACACTCTTAGCACTAAGAACACTGATAGTAAAAATAATTAAAATAAACCGTCACAATTAACATGGAGTATAACTGAAGTTCTTAGCACACATTTGAGCAAATATGCAGGCCCATGTACCACGGCCAGGTGACTTCATCACATGGGTCCCTAACATTCTTAATACTATCACATTCTATAAATTTATTCAGGACTTACCTCTAAATAGGGCCTTATCAATGTGTGATCTGAAATGCAGGAACCCAGCTAATTAAAACACCTGAGGGTGAATCGGAGGAGTGCCAATGAGCGAAGATATGTAAAAGGAAAAAGTTTACTTTGAAGGGAAATGCAAGACCTAACAATCCAGATGGTAGCTGAAACCATTAAAAGTATTCTCATCAATTAGAGAGTTAGTGCCAGTGTCCTTTCTAATGGGGATGTCAATAACAAATCTGATATGCAAACTGCAAGTTCTCTGTTCTTATCAGTTATTAATTATTATTGGAAAATCCTGCACCTGTCAAAGCTATCACCACCAATCATTAAAGATGTTGGAACCATTTTAAATAGCCAGTTTGTCAAATCTAAATAAAAGAACATAGAAATACTGGACATTGTTGATCTTCTGCAAGTTTGAAAAATGCTCATTAAGCTCATTATGAATAAGGCCAAAATCATTGTAACATGTTTGTCCAATGTTGAATGTGCCTGATTATTTAAAGTGCAGTGCAAATGTGTCCACTTACACCTTTTCTATTTTGCTCAATTTGGCATGCCATACATAGCATGGCTAAGCTTTTTTCTATGAGTAGTGAGAGAATGAATTTTAAAATTGTTGTTTGCTATAATACAATATGTATAAAGTAGTATATTATAGAAGAAAATTAAGAAAAAACACCAAGCATGCCAAACCATGCCATACATGGCAGGATATACTGTAGGAAAGGTATAGGTGGACACATCTGTATGTTCAGAACATTCATTACATGCACAATACTTCTGGTTGACATTATAAATTTAGTTCCAGGAGAACATAGATATTAAAATTCAACTGCAAATGACAGTTTGTCAAATTGTGAACTTGCTGAGACATCTCTTACAACCAATTTGATCTTCTGTAATAGAAAGTCATTGATGAAAGTATTAGACAGAGGAATATAAATACATTATGATGCACCCCACTCTAGCCTTCCTTCACATGCACGGAAGAGGGACTGGGCTTATCTACCTAAACACTTAGTTGTTTTCAACTCCCTTCCACTCTTCTACCCTACAAATCCTAAATTTAGGCATTTAGGAGGTATACACATATGTTCCTTTATATTATAAGATTTCCTTAGTAGAGTCTTTTATGATATGTTTAGTATTAATGTATGCATTTTTATAAACAGTTTTTCTTAGAAGTGGCATTTTAAGACTAGTCACTGTTATAAATAATATTAGTTACTCAGGCTTTAAGCAGGAGGTGAGGAACATGCAACTACTGTACGTGGATAACTCCTGTCAGTTCTTTACATTTTTGCTCCAGAAATCACTAGTTCACAGATGCTCCTTAATGAACTGCTACACCATTCACCCTCCACTTATGTACTAAACCTCTGGACAGAAGTCTCAGTATTCTGTTGTTAAATTTGCAAGTATGACTCTAACAACAGCAGTAATATTGTTTCTTAATGTATTCTCTTTTTCTGAATATTGCATCTCTACAACAAACTAATGTACCAGGAGGTTCTCAACCATGGTTCACAGAGAACCTTTATGAACTGTTGCTCTTAACCCTTGTTCATTTAAAAGCTGTGTACTTTGTAATTAGTACTGGTGGTGAATTATAATGCCTATGATAGCCATATCTGTTTGGTATATGGGGAGATAGACAGGAAAATAGACAGGAAAAAACAGACACCCAACTGACTTTTCAAACGATTGAATTCCACCCATTATGTTAACACCATACTGTTGACATATATATTCTGAATGTCAACAGTCAGGATGTTAACATGTTCAGAATGTCGACAAATGACATGTAGAGATCCACCATGGATAAGTTAACATAATTCCATTATTATGAGTGCCGACAAAGTCCACACTAATAATTTGTCCTAAAACTAACAGTAATTGCAGCCTAAACATAACCAAAATGGCAACCTAAACCTAGTACTAGCCCTAATTGCAGCCTTACTCTAACCATAATTTCATATGTCAACATTGTGGCAGTTGACATTCACAGTATGAAAATGTTGACTTTATGGATGTCGTCATGTCATCTGTCATCGTTCTGAATAACATCATTCAGAATATGTTGACATTATGGTGCTGAAATTTTGATTGCCAACATTCTGAATGCCGACATGCCAACTGGACACCAAAATAATCATTTATATTTTTATTCAGCATGCTGCAGACTCCTGCAGGTGGGGTTGTAGCAAATCCTGATCCTTCCCTTTCTACAAATAACAGCATTGCTGACTGGGAATTCAAGCTCCCAAAGAGCTCTCTGTCATCCATGTAAGTATTTGTATGACACATTATCTGTATAATTAAAGGACTTGGTGTTCTTTGCATGAGCCTAAAGTTGTAATTCTTTCAGAAACTTTGCTTATTATTAAGATTGAGAATACATCTTCAGCATTATTAAGGTCAAATCTTTTAACTTTCCTACAGTCAAAAACAATATTATAATTGGCAATATCTAAAGTTTCAGCAATTACAGGTGCTGCTGAATTAAGTGAATTACAGTATATAATCATTAAAAGAATCAAATCACAATGTTATAATTCTTAGAGGTATATTTACTTATTGGTGGGTTGACGAAACTGCCTATCACATCTAAACCGGTAATATAAATATATGCCAAATCAGGTTTGCTTAGCATTTATGAGGGTGGTTCAATAAATACAGGTAAGACCTCTCATTGCGCAAATGTATTCAACTCATACATATACACTACATATAATCAATAGTATGGCCTTGTTACTGATTATTTTTCCACATTGTCCCCTTACTTGTCTAAGCATTTGTTCCAATGGTACATTAAGACATCAGACCGTCAATGCAGTGTCATTGTCATGGTGGGCAAGCTTGGCTGGACAGATCGCTGCACATTTTGAGCATCTGTCCTGACATTATCAAAGGCAGTGCACAAACCCAAACCTGTTTATGTGAAAAGAAGTTATCACCATACAACTCAACAAGTTGGCAATTCATTTTAGCAGTATGACTGAGGCATAGTCTAATGGCCATGAGGCGAAGAAGTGGTCTGCCTGCTCTGGCCTGGTGAGAAATTAAAATGAAATACAGATCGATACACATGTGAGAGGTCTTGTTACCTTACTTAGTGAACAATCCTCATATTTCTATAAATGCCAATGATCAGTGACCTTCACAATTCTCTGGTTAGTAAATATTCCCCATAATAGTTATTCCTAATGATTGGTCATATTACTTTGACATTACATCCCTGATATGTATTATATTTTAATTACCTTTAGTTTAAGCATGAAGACCCACCACTACTGAATATCATTCATTCATCTATTATATCAGACTTTTATTAACTAGTAAGATTTTTAATGTTGACTTTCATCTAATCACTGACAGTGTGGTGGTTTCATACTCAGTGTACACTAGTATTACCTCCTTTATTTTTTTAGATGTACTCTAATATGATGGGGACACCAATACAGGAATAGTTGAAGTCATTTAATCCATAAATGCATTATATTGTTTAATAAATTCCTTTCAACTGAGAGTGCTATTATTACATTGTATTTGCAATGTCTCCAAACTTACCCTATATATTTTTTTATTGAATTTTTGGTTTCTTTGTGCTGGAAAGATATTCATATTCTACATGGCATTTGGGGCATGAAGTTAACTATTCCCCTACTAGTATGGTGTAAAACCAACATAGAGCAGCACCTCTGTTTGGGACAAGCAAAGCCCATAGTCCAACAGGACTGACACTTATTCTACGAAGAGGACTTTGGAATGATAAGCATGTTTATCTGAGGACCATCTACACTTGAAGACTTAGAGCCTCAAATGAGGGGAATGTAATAGGGTGTGAGAATCAGAAAGGGATAGATTTTGTGAGAGTTCTCCTGTTTTTTTAAAGTGGCAATCATTTACATGGCAAAACCAGGTTGATTGCCACTTTAGCAAAAAACGGAGAGCTCTCACAAAATCTCTCACTGTCTGATTTTCACACCCTATTACATTCCCCCATAGAGCCTTAAGTCATTTTTTTTAAATGAAGGCATTACTACTGTAAATTTAAACCAGCTAAACCAGCTGAAACCAATTAAAGATCTCAATTTTACATTTGAGTGTTCTCCATCCTGCCCCATCTTACACCATCTCCCACCAGCTGTGCAAGAGTAATTAGCAGATCTTACTGTTCCAGGTCCTACATGCTGAGTGGAAGATAGAACAGCCCCTACCACCTGCGGGACATCAAAGCTGCTGCTGATAGCAACCCCCCAACCCTTCTGCTGGAGGAAGGGTAGGGGCCCCAGTGCATATCTTTGCCCAGGGGCCTACACTGCTGTTAAGACATAGGATACAGCCCTGCCAAATTCATTTTGGCAAAGTTAAACACATTACAGTTCAATATACCTTTGGTTTTACACAATTGTGACTTGCTCTCACATCTAGATAGGTTGCCTAAAGAGTCCAGTTTAGAGTATAAAGTATTTTGATATTTTTCCCAACAGCATCTGCCTGTTCTGCCTTCTTGTACAGAGCACTTCATTTCTTTAACACTCTACTTGAGTCACTTGAAACTTTCCTCTGTCTAAGATCTTTCAAAGCCTGTATTATTTGCTTCTATAATCTCTCAAATTAAATTGACTAAAAAATAATCATGCTAAATAGGTTGAAGAGGTTTGACCAAGTTTGTGCCTGTTCACCCATGTTTGTGCTGGCTTGCATATGTGATGCACAGTATATTCAAGTTTATATCAGTACATTAAAAGGGTTCTCATTGGTTAATATCAGTGATGCTCATGCCAAAATATTATTTAAATGGTGTATAATGATGGAAAAAAAAATATATTACAAATATTAAACAAATTGTATTCACAAAAAATGGGTAAATCCAATTAAATGCTGAATTCTGCAGCAACCAAAACGTGCTCACAGCCCCATAGAATTTGGGCTTAAATTGGGCAGTTAGGGATGTGAGTTTGGTTGCTGTTGAAACGCAGCATCATTGGCAGCTTGCATCCTTAATATTTAACTGTATTGACCCCTATGAATGGTCGACCTTGAAGTTCAATGGTTCAAGGCTTGAACCATGAATGGTGAACCTTAAATGCACATGGGAAACCACGATTGTGAATAGCAAATAGTTGGCCTTAAATGTGAGAAGTGAATGTGAATATCATATCTTAAACCACAAAGTAGTATTATTGCATATTATAAGAAAATCTGTTTCATTCTTACTTATGCAAGATCAGAATGCCACAGGAATTTCTCTTTGGAATATAATTACATAATATTCTATGCTTTCCACTTAATCTTAGTGGTGCTTTAAATGTTAAGGTCAATCTATTCACTTCGTAAAAATACCGCTTTGTCTGTTCAATATCCTCTATACATTCAGTGCCTGCACACTGGGGATGGAATATAGTTACATTGCCAACAGTCGGTATTCCAGACGGTCAAGATACCGATGCTGGAATCCCGACCACTGACAATGCCGCCAGCAGGAAACCCGGCTAACAGGGGCTATTCCCACTTCATTGTGCTCGCACCCCTGTCGGCATTCCAGCAGCCGGGACCCTGGCATCGATATGCGGACTGTGGGGATCCCGTCCACCAGCATCCCAAACCCAACGCCTGAGCATAACTGTTATTGGTGCTTATATTCACTTTGTTGATAGTTTCAAATTGACATTTTTTGTGGAAATATGGCTGTGAGATTATAAAATGGCAGGTGGGTCTGGATTGCAGCACACTTGTCTCTTCAAGGATAACAGAATCATTTCTAAGACTTATCAGAGTAAAAGAAAGCAGCTATACCTTTATTACAGGAGTGGATACTACCTATGGGCTGCAGGACTGCAGCCCCCCCTTCCCAGGTAAAATCCACCACCTAAGCTCAGTGAGCCAGATGCAGTTTGTGAGATTGCACTGGCTTCACTGTGACTGGCAGTGACTTACTATTGGAAGTCCTACCTGTCAGTCACCAGTAGGACATGCAGTCCCATTGGGAGGTGTTTCCTTCCTCCGGGCAGGCTTGGACTGGCCCACAGGGGTACAGGGGAAACCACCGGTGGGCCCCACTGCCTGGGGCCCACCTCCTGCTCTAAGGATCAGGTTGCAGACTGTGCACTTGAATTATACATTATACATATGTTACCTTATACTCGGCTATGGTGTATTTTCTACAGAGCATTGCTGTTATTAATCTGTTATTAATCTGGTACATTATCATGCATGCAGCAGCTGAATTTACTGTATATATTTATGAAGGGGCCCAGACGTCGCACTCTCTAATGGTTAGTCAAACCAATGAGGTGGCAGGCCACATCCCCTATGCAGACTGACCACATCCCTAAACATGGGCCCCTACCACTGCATATCCTCGGTTGGCCCTACATGCCCCAGTCTGACACTGATTCCGGACTGCCAAACCGGACTGGGATTGGCAGAGAGCAGGCTTACTGTAGGAAGCCATTACCTGCCTAGGCGGATTCTAAGGACTGTAGCTTATGTGTATTATGCAACACTTGGTGAAATTAAACCGCAGTGCTTGATCACTGTTTCTGACTCATACTTGTATTGTGCGACACTGAAGGTTGTACATTTTTTGTGCAAATTGTTGTGTGTGCGGTACCCCACTTCATTTATGTGTCTGGATAGATATGGAGGATGAACAATTGAGAGGAAAGCAGGAAGGACATACTAGTGGTGCAGGTGCTGCCACTAGTCATGACGATACAAGTCTGTCAACGTCATACACTAAGACCGATGCCCAGGGGCATAGAGGGCTTAATGCATGTAAAATCTTTTAACTTTACAGTGGTAAAGAAAAAAACATCAAAAGGAAGGTTAGCTGCAGAGGCAGTAAGACAAACTCTGCATTCAGAATCAGAACCATCAGACATTCCTGAAGAATGTTTAGGGGTGTCCACGTCAGCTATGTGTGAGTCTGACATTTCTCACACTGTCCTCATACAGAAGCCTATTTCACCTCCTTTCACCATTTCTGCACCATCTGCACATGTGGGGAGCAGTACAAGTAAAGATAGTGATGATGAGGAAGGACATAATAGAAATTGAGGATTAATGTGTGGAAGTAGAACAGGATGTGGGGAATATGTGTGTACTACTACTATCTGATACTGAGGATGTTAATGATGTTGTTTGTGTAAGTCAGCCTCCGGGGGCTGCAGTTGTTGACCGTGATAAAAAGCCATTGTGATTCCTGGCCATAAGACTAAAAAAGCCACCTCTTGGGTGTGGGATTATTTTTACCCCAATCCTGACAATGTTTGTGAAAGCATCTGCCCCATTTGTGAGGCCAAAGTTAGTAGAGGCAGGAACGTTAGCCATCTAGGCACCTCCTCCATGTTATCTCATTTGCGGCGAAGACTTTAAATTTATAGTACAAGATTATAATGTAATTAACACCCTCATCATCAACATCCTCAGAGTCATTACTGATGAGAGGTAGTCCTTCTAAAAAATTGTTTTGTTTGGACCCAAACAAACCAATCATTTCAGCCACACATGACAGTCCCTGTCGCTGAAATGATTGGTTTGTTAAACTGTACATTTCCTGTTTTATATATACAACATAAGGGTGGGTAGGGGGGTCCAAGGACTATTCCATCTTGCACTTTGCATTATGTGCTGTTTGGAGCATTGCTGACTGCGATGACAAGCATTTGTATAGTTTATTAAACTGCCACCCTGTCTGCCACTGCAGTGCCATTCTGTTTCCTAGCCATTTTGGAGGTTTAAGTTCTGGCGCTCTGTGCGCCCCAGGCGGCAATAGGGGGCGTGGCTTCATACAGTGGGCGTGGTTATTTATGCCCCCTGTACAGACTGAAATGATGTGCGGTGCACGATGACGTCATCGCACACCGCACAGTAAAGGACCTCTCCACGAAGGGAAACTAGATGAGTACGCGTCTAGTTTCCCTTCACAGCGGCAGCGGGGGGGGGCAGCGGGCAGCGGCAGCAAGGGGGCAGCGGGGGGCACACAGCAGCAGCGGATCTTGCCCTGGTGCGGCGCCCTGTGCCCTCCGGAAGGCGGCACCCCGGGCAAAAGACCGGCTTGCCCGTAGCAAGATCTGCTACTGGTGCCGCATGTTTGTGCTGCCCAATGCTGTCCCTTAGCTTAGTCATCCAGCTGCCTCGGTGATAGTTACAGTATGAATACATCTACCATGTAGTATATACTGGAAATGATGCAGAAATGTAGATACCGTAGAACAGCCAATACTGTATGGTAATGATTCTGAGTCTCATGGAACTCTCTAACACGGTGAGTTTTTGCATACAGTATATGAGCAGAACTGACTGATGCATATGTAAGTCCTCAGCTAAGTCGGAGGCATCTTAGCCAGATCTGTCTATCCATGAAATAAGGCATTTTCTGGACATGAACTGGTTAATGGCAAAGCTATTGCACTAAATTACTATGACTTGCGGGAGTGCCATGGGCATTTATGGGAGTGTTGTAGGCATCTTTCAAAAACTCTGTGTGATTCTGAGTCATACACACGTGGAATTGATTCTATATTTCTTGCACCTAGCATGGGGGGGTCTGGGACTCCAGGTCGACACCAAAAAGGTAGACACACCTTAGGTCGACAACAAAAATATCGACACACCTTAGGTCAACACCTAAAATAGGTGGATATAGACAAAAGGTCGACCTGAACAAGGTCAACATTAATTTTTTATGTTTTTTGGTGTCGTTTTCTTCGTAGAGTGACCCCAATTAGTGCACTGTGTCCCCTTGCATGGCTCGCTTCACTCGCCGTGCTTCGGGCAAGGTTACCATTTCCAATTGTAGTCCATGTGGATTGTAAAGTATGAAATAGTTCAAAAAATTTTTAAAAAAGGGAAAAACTCATGTTGATCTTTTGTCCATGTTGACCTTGTTCATGTCGACTTTTGTCCATGTCGACCTATTGCAGGTGCCAACCTAAGGTGTGTAGACCAATTGGTGCCGAACTAGGGTGTGTCGACCTTTTTGGTGTCGACCTGGAGTCCGGATACCGCATGGGGCTGGTGAAAGTTCCAATACTAATGACTGCTGGTGTAAAATCAATGGGAGGAGCTGGTTTCTGTTTACACACACATGACCTCCCCGCATTAGTTGAGCAGACACTCGAATTGGCATATACAGTACTTGTACTAGTACTAGTACTAAAGCAGCTCTGCCACTGCCACAACTACAGCCCCTGCCTGTATGTGAAATGTTATGATGTTTACAGAAATGTGATACAAACTCTTAGAATCATTGTCATACTATAGTTAAAGAGATTTCACAAGTTTTGAAACAAAATAAATATTTAAATGTCATCTGCATACTGTAGGATAAATCAGTATGTATACTAGAATATAGAGAATTGTAGATTTATCAATGCGTGTGCTGATATGCCCCCCCCCCCCCCATTAGTGGTATATCTATAATGGGTGGCAGTGTGTGCGATGCACACAGGCTCCTGGGTCCTGAGGGGGCCCACACTGCACACACTGCACCCATTTCTTCTATATACTTACCTTTCTGGTGTCCGGGTGTGGGTCTCCTCCTCTCCTGAGTCCCATAGCTAGCAGCCACAGCAGCACTGTTAGCGCTCTGTTTAAGCACTAGAGTCTACAGCGCATGCGCAGGTCTCTGGAAAAATGGCCACTACGCCATTTTTTCAGTCTTGCGCATGTGCTGTAGACTCTGGCACTATGCCAGAATCGCTAGTGCTCAGACAGAGTGCTAACAGCGCTGCTGCCGGCCACGGGACAGGAGAGGAGGGGACCCACACCCGGAGACTGCACACGGGTCCCCTCCTCTCTAGATACGCCCCTGCCCCACATCATTGTTTTTATTGATGGAGGCACATTCACACTACTAAGATATAAATATGATTTATAAAAGTACAAGACCTGACAGAGATAATCCCTACAAGATATTATATATCAGGTTATTCTGTAGTACATTCTGATTGATTGCTGTTTTTCACAATGAGACAATTAAACAGCGATGTAATGGTACAGTATGTAACAGCCTTTCATGACAGCTGGGTGAGCGCAAATGAGCCCCTTGCAGGCACGCTATCTATTCTCCCTCCAGGGGGATCGTGGACCCCCAAGAGGGAGAAAAGCTGTCGGTATGCCGGCAGTCAGGATTCCGGTGCCAGTATGCTGGTCGTCGGGAGCCTGGCTGCCGGCAAACTGAAGACCACCCTTTCATGATACTCTTTCACATCTAACTTCAATATACACAATGAATCAACAGCTTACAGTGACTGCCTAATATTTAGCAAATTACTGATACTAGATAGCTTTAGCATACATCTAAGGGTGGAACATACATTACATTTATTTATGAGGTTTCAGTAAACTTTTAATTTGGAATGTACAGTTTGTTTCTCCATAAATTCATATGTGAAAAAAGAGCAGGCAGGAAAGATATAATAGGATTCATATCCATTTTTTTAGAAGACAATGTATACATTAACAAAGTGTTCTACAATAGTATACTATACAGTATGCATTTACATATGATTTGTTGTGTCTGTTATAACTTAAACAGGATAGTTAAACTGTAACCTCTACTACAGATGGGATCCGGTCAGGATTCTGGCATTTGGGATCTGACCTGTCGGAATGCTGATGCAAGAATCCCGACACTGCTCGGTATACCAACCCTGGGGTACCAACATGGATAGAAATGCCTGCACCAAGACCCTTAACGAATAACTGCCAGGACCCTACACTGGCAAGCCATGGAAGGAAGTTAGGTTTAGGCTGCTGGAGGAGAGTTAGGGTTAGGTTGCGGGGTGGGGGGGATTAGTGTACGGCAGTGGGAATGAAGGTTTGGGTTAGGCACCCCAAGGGAGGTTTAGGGTTAGGCTGCAGGTTGCAGGAGAGGGGGTTAGGTTTGGGCTTCAGGGAGGTTAGTTAGAGTTAGGCATTACCAGGGAGGGTTAGGGTTAGGTTGCGGAGGGGGGTTAGGGTCAGGCAGCGGGTAAGGTGGGATAGGTTAGGGATGTTAGGGATTAGGGCTAGTATACTTACCAACAAAGTGTCGGGATCCTGAGCATCTGGATGCCACTGTCGGTATTCTGACTGCTGGTTTCCCAAGCACCTGGATCCCGATACCATCCCCTACATATGTGTCCTCATACATCATTCCTACCATCACATCAAACAGACCCTTTTGGCTTGCCAGGTCCCGTGAGACACTGCTAGCATCTTTTTTGCCAAAAAATGCATCTTAGTCACAACGCAATGTGGCTAGGATGCACAAGGAGACTGTGTTGAATATTTGCAACACTTTTATATCTGTGTGCGACTGAGTCCCTGAATCTACAATGTAGCTGCCACATCTTTTTTCCATTACAAGTTCTGTTCTGTGCTCGGTATTAGTATAAAGACAGTAACACACAATATACAAGTTCTGCATAACAATTGATCAGCAGAGTCTCCTGGTGTGTCCTAGTTGCACAATATTGCGACTAAGACCAGTTTGTCACGATCCTAGGCATGGCAATTCCCCAGATATGACAATCTGTGAATCCCTGCCACGTGACGCCGTTACTGAATACCAGAGCGCGTGCGTTAATTTAAACACGGTCACTGCCACCAGCCAAAGTATAAACGTTTAGGGTATGACCCAAGGCAAATGTATGGCTTTTGCCTGCACCCAGAATAATTAATATTTTGGTAACGCCTCTTTCAGAGAGTTGGGTTGGATACACAACAGAAAAACCAGAGCTAAAATTGATTATTTACTTTAAGTATAACACTTCAAAGCTTATGTTACAGAAAAGAAAGTTACAAGATATAATGTTAAAAAGTCAAAGTCACATCAGAAAAGACAATTTCAAGGAAAATAAAAATAGGGAGATAAAACCCACCGATCCTAGCACATGCAGAGTGGAACGATGGTCAGTATGGATGGTGTAATGGTCATGGGTTCAATTCCCAACATGGCCCTAACTGTGCAGAGTTTGTATATTCTCCCCATACTTGTGTGGGTTTCCACCGGGCACTCCGGTTTCCTCCCATAATCCCAAAAAAATACTGGTAGGTTAATTGGCTTCCAACAAAATTAACCCTAGTGTGTATGTGTCTGTGTGTACATGCGATAGGGAATATAGATTGCAAGCTCCACTGAGGCAGGGACTGATGTGAATGGGCAAATATTCTCTTTAAAGCGCTGTGTAATATGTGTGCGCTATATAAATAACTGGTAATAAATAAATAATAAGTAAGATGCATTTTTGCCCATAAAAAGTTACCCGACACTAGCAGAGTTGTATGGGACCTGGAGGCTCACTCATGCTAGGCATTTCTGCTAAGGAGCGTATTACAGCTGGATGTATCTGTAAGTGTATGTAATGTTTGTAATAATTCATTAAATGTGCTAACTTATATTAATAAGATTTTATTGATTATAATAATAAAGATTAGATTTTTTAAATATCTGCCTCTACTGTCTGGACAATAACCTTTTTCTTCATTACCTATTTTGCTGTGTAAAATTGTAATTCTAAAAAGCACTCTCTGTGAAAGACTCTAGAAGAAAGGATTTTTTTCCTTCGATAATTTTATTATAAATGCAGAAAGGGGAACTTTGATCTGGATTATTCTAGTGCGTATGGTAATTTTCTATTTCTATAAACTGTGCATCGACTGAAATTTTATTTCTGCTTTGTTAGATCAAAATTTGTCCAAATCAATCACTCATTTCTTTGATTTATGTTCTGATAAAAATTGACTTGAATAGAAACAAGAAAAAATTGTGAGTGTCTGGTCAACTTTAAAGTTCCACAGGTTTATCACATTCAAAGATACTGTATTAGAGAAAAAGCTGTGACTGTGGGGAGGATTTTTACCTATGCACACTAGACATCCTGGGCCTGATGCCAAATGAGAATATGCCAGTTTGCAGAGTGTAACTTGTGTGAAAAATAGTTGGTGTAGGCATATGCACCCATGCAGACAGAATTGCATGCTTTTGCCGCATGCTTGAACCTCAGTGGGACCGTGGCATTTTAATGTGTGCTGAACACAGTAAGGTTGGGTTCACACAATTGTGAAGATACACATCTAAAACAAATATCCATATGCACCTTGGAAAGTCTTATTATTTGCTTGTGGTTTCCATGTTGATGATAGAACTAGGGAACCACTAGTGATTGTCTATTTGCAAATTTTTCCAACACTGACTGGTAATTTATGAATTGTTTCTGCTGTATTAGAGATCTATCAACAGATTGATTGATTGATGCATCATAGTACGTGTGTTTGCATAAAATAAAATCAATGGATAAAAACATGTGTTTGAGTGGGAAGTAAGTGTTTATGATGTACAGTATGTCTGGCAAACTAGACACTACTGTTGTCAACGACATGGAACCTTAAATAGTTTCCACTTTGCAAATGGTCTCAATTGCAACTTTGAGGTAAACTCTGCTTCAGTTCAATCCCTCTCTAAACACCTTCAACACAACATAGGGCAATCCATGTTAAATCTGTGCAGGATGAAATGTGTTGGAGCCCACTGACAAACATTCACCGTCACTGAACTGAACTATTGTGCACAAGTACAGTATGTTATTAGTTTGCCTGCATATGATTGAATTCAACCCAATGTTGACAGGGCCAGATTAAAAATGGGGCGGATGGAGCTCCAGCTCCAGGCCTACACAAAAAAATTAGAGATGAGCAGGTTCGGTTCTCAGAGAACCGAACCCTACCGGACTTTGCCTTCCGAGTTTGGTTTCGAGCCTGGCTCAGGTTTTCCTGCCTGACTCGGAAACCCGATCGCGGCAAAACGTCATCATCCCGCTGTCAGATTCTCGCGAGATTTGGATTCCATATAAGGAGCCGCGCGTCGCGGCCATTTTCACTCCAGTCTCGGAGAGTGTATTGAGAGGATGTGTCCTCAGTGTTCAGTGTCTGTGTGGGGGTGGGAAAGTGGGGTGGTGAGTCTTGTGCTGTGTTGTGTTGCTCAGTATAGTCCAGTGTAGTCACAGTGTTGGTGTCCTCTGCTGCCATATATCCAGTGTAGCTGTATAAAGTGGTGCTGTGTTGTGCTGTCCAGTCCAGTGTAGTCAGTGTATTGTGCTGCATCAGTACAGCCAGTCACAGTGTTGGTGTCCTCTGCTACCATATATCCAGTGTAGCTGTATAAAGTGGTGTGTTGTGCTGTCCAGTGTAGTCAGTGTATTGTGCTGCTCAGTCACAGTGTTGGTGTCCTCTGTTGCCATATATCCAGTGTAGCTGTATAAAGTGGTGCTGTGTTGTGCCGTCCAGTCCAGTGTAGTCAGTGTTTTGTGCTGCATCAGTCCAGCCAGTCACAGTGTTGGTGTCCTCTGTTGCCATATATCCAGTGTAGCTGTATAAAGTGGTGTTGTGTTGTGCTGCATCAGACCAGTGGTAGTGTCCTGTCTCATCAGTCATTCCAGTGATGAGGCAGTCACAGTGGTTTACACTGCTGCTATATGTCCACTGCTGCCGTATAATAATAATAATAATAATAAGAACAACAACAACCACAAGTCCCTTACAGTGTTGTTGTGTTGTGCTGCATCTGACCAGTGGTAGTGTCCTGCCTCATCAGTCATTCCAGTAATGATATATGCTGCTGCTATATATCCACTGCTGCGTATAATAATGATAACAACAACCACAAGTCCCTTACAGTGTTGCTGTGTTTGTGCTTCATCAGACCAGTGGTAGTGTCCTAGCCATAAGTCATTCCAGTGACAAGGCAGTCACAGTGGTATACACTGCTGTTATATGTCCACTGCTGATGTATAATAATAATAATAACAACAACAAGTCCCTCACAGTGTTGCTGTGTTGTGCTGCATCAGACCAGTGGTAATGTCCTGGCCATCAGCCATCAGTCATTCCTGTGCCGCATATTGTGTTATATAACTCCAGAAAAATAATGGAGAACAAACATTTGGAGGATAAAATAGGGAAAGATCAAGAACCACTTCCTCCTAGTGCTGAAGCTGATGCCACTAGCCATGACATAGACGATGAAATGCCATCAACGTCGTCTGCCAAGGCCGATGCCCATTGTAATAATAGAGGGCATGTAAAATCCAAAAAGCCAAAGTTCAGTAAAAACACCCAAAAAAAGAAATTGAAATGGTCTGAGGAGAAACGTAAACTTGCCAATATGCCATTTACAACACGGAGTGGCAAGGAACGGCTGAGGACCTGGCCTTTGTTCATGACTAGTGGTTCAGCTTCACATGATGATGGAAGCCCTCATAACTGAGGCCTTGACACTTATGTTGGTGTTAGACAAGCATCCGGTATCCGCCATTAGTGCAGTGGGATTTAGACAATTGATGGAGGTATTGTGTCCCCAGTACCAAATCCCATCTAGATTCCACTTCACTAGGCAGGCGATAGCGAGATTTTGCCATTTAATTCCAGTGATTTGGACATTTAATTATTAATTACAGTGACCTTGCCAATTAATTCCAGTGATTTGGACGTATAATTCCAGCGATTTGGATGTATAATTATTAATTTCAGTGATCTTGCCAATTAATTCCAGTGATTTGGACGTATAATTACAGTGTTCTTGCCAATTAATTCCAGTGATTTGGACGTAAAATTCCAGTGATTTGGACGTATAATTCCAGTTGGAATTGTTTGTGTCGCTTGGCTTAGTCATACAGCTACCTCATTGCACCTCTATGACATCTTTGCATGAGGTGCTGTTTGGGGCCTAGTTTTTGAAAAGTGCCATCCTGTGTGACACTGCCGTATAAGTCCACCAATTGCAGATTTTTTTTAAAGTGACAGGAGTGTGCTGGAGATGCTGTCAGTGGACCGAACAATTGCGGCCCACTCTCGACATTCAGCCACTGCGTGACACTACTAGATGGGCGAGGTGGTTGTTTCGCTTGGCTTATTCATACAGCAACCTCTGTGCACCTTTTATTCTTCTTTGCATGATGTGCTGTTAGGGGCCTTTTTTTGATATCAGCCCTGTCTGCCACTGCAGTGCCACTCCTAGATGGGCCAGGTGTTTGTGTTGCTTGGCTTAGTCATACAACTACCTCATTGCAATTCTTTTTCTTCTTTGCATGATGTACTGTTTGGGGCCTTTTTTATATCTGCCCTCCTGTCTGCCACTGCAGTGCCACGCCTAGATGGGCCAATTGTTTGTGTCGCTTGGCTTAGTCATACAACTACCTCATTGCAATTCTTTTTCTTCTTTGCATGATGTGCTGTTTGGGGCCTTTTTTTATATCTGCCCTCCTGTCTGCCACCGCAGTGCCACTCCTAGATGGGCCAGGTGTTTTTGCCGCACACCTGTGTTGCTTAGCTTAGCCATCCAGCTAGCTCATTACACCTATTTTTCTTCTTTGCATCATGTGCTGTTTGGGGCCTATTTTTTAAATCTGCCATCCTGTCTGCCACTGCAGTGCCACTCATAGATGGGCCAGGTGTTTGTGTTGTCCACTTGTGTCGCTTAGCTTAGTCATCCAGCAACCTTGGTGCAACCTTTTGGCCTAAAAACAATATTGTGAGGTGTGAGGTGTTCAGAACAGACTGGAAATGAGTGGAAATGATTGTTATTGATGTTAATAATACAGTGGGAGCAAAATTACCTCCACATTATGTGATTTTAGCTGTTTGTATGTTTTTTTCAGAAATCATCCGGATCCAAAACCAAAACACGAAAGGGTAGTTTTGGAAAAACCAAGCCAAAACCAAAACACGAAATGTGCCAGCCGCACATCTCTAAAAAAAAATAGGCTAATCATCATGACAGCAATCGCATTTCTATTGTTCACACAAAATGATGCAATTTTGGTATTTTTTAAATTTGTGGAGACATTGGGGCTTATAGTTTATGAGGTCTACATGCCTACATGGCATTGACCTCACCTGATCCGCTTCTCATAATAGGCCCTTGAACATTTTAAGCCCCAGGCCCATGAGTCCCGTAATCTGGTCCTGAATGTTAAGCATCCTTCCACCCCATAGGAGACTTCAATCACAGATACAGCATATGTGCTTTTCATTCTATCACCTTCCTGTGACACACTCTTGCTGGGGTAAGTACATGTGACACTAGTGTGCGGTGCAACAATTACACACATGTCTCCACTGACTGCAACAGACTGTCAGATTTGGATATCAGGATATCTGTTTTTTACATGGTGGGTGGCGCCCTCTGCCCCCATTGTTAATACACCACTGGCTGTGAGGTTACTTTAGATTGTATATCTCCAACTTGAACTACACTGGGGTTGCATAATTGAAAAAAAAAATCTCAGGCAAATGTTATATTTGCATATATTATTTAAGAGTTAACATTCTGAATTAAATGAATGCTTTATAAAGATTAGTACTTATGTATTCATAGAGTGAGGCATATAATAAGCAACAGATGTTTCTCAAGCCTTTCAGTGCCCCCCGTGTTCTCAACAACTGTAAAATTGTTTATAAGAAGTAGATGCGTGCCTTGGTGCATTCTTTATAAACAATCCTTTAAAAACCTGATGATTTCCAAATGCATGTGTATCTGTCAAAAGAGACTTTATGTGATATTTCTATTAAACTAAAAATAAATATGGTACTGTGAAAAGAATCTAAAATAATAAAATCGTCAGGAAACCAAAGGTCAGGTTGTTTCCATGGTAGCTATAATACAGACTTGGATTTGAAATACAAAAAAAAAAATTGTAATCATAGCACAAGCTGAATCTATAATATTCAATCACAAAACAAGTTTATTTCTTTTATTATGATACCGCACACAAGATAAATCATTATCGTACTTATATGCATTGTAAAAGGATGGATTAGAGCTATTGACTGTCACAGTTATTTTGCTGTAAAAAGCTTTAAGAAAGCAGATAACTGGCTATCTTTGGGATCAAGAGCTGGAATGCTGCTTCCTTTATCCTCTTTGTTCGGGAAAGGGGCTAAACAATTTGGAATAGAAAGAAAATACCTATAAAATTGGGATTTGTTTATTTATTTTCATACAATGCCAGTATAAGGCTAATTGGCAAACATTAATTTAAGCATAAAAACAATGAAGAGAGGCACTAAAATGTATTCTTCCCGAGACCTAGGGGTTTATTTACGAAGCATTTGTTTGTAAAACCCGGGTCTTCTGATTGTGCTTATTTCTGAAATTTAAAATGGGAACAATTTTACTGGCCATGGTTTGCTTGTAAAATCATTTCCTTTTTAAATTTGGGGCATAAAAGCAATAAACTTCTTAAAAAAACAAACAAATTTAAATTAATTTTGCTGTGTGCTTCTTAGTGTAGATGGAATATAAATAAAAAGTCACATAGGCACTCATTCCAAGTTGATTGCTCGTTAGCTATTTTTTGCAGAGCAGCGATCAGATAGTCGCTGCCCACTGGGGAGTGTATTTTCACTTTGCAAGTGTGCGATCGCATGTGCAGCCGAGCGGGACGAAAATGTTTTTTGCAGTTTCTGAGTAGGTCTGAACTTACTCAGCCCTTGCGATCACTTCAGCCTGTCCGGTCCTGGAATTGACGTCAGACACCCGCCCTGCAAACGTCTGGGTTTTCCCTACCACTCTCAGAAAACGGTCAGTTGACACCCATAAATGCCTTCTTCCTGTCAATCTCCTTGAGATCGTTTGCGCGAATGGATTTGTCACTAGAAGCATTGCACAGCAACGATGCTGTTTGTTCATACGCATGCGCAGTAGTAACCTGATCGCTGCGCTGCAAAAAATGGCAGTGAGTGATCAACTCGGAATGAGGGCCATAGTTCTGTATTATACATATCACCACAATCCTACAACAGTTAATTGTTTGTGGTTGTGACAGTATCCCAGTGCTGTGGTGTGTTTGGGGAATGCCCCCAAAGTATAGGTTTAGTAGTAATATTTTGAACAATTCTGTCAATTTTCGGCAAAAGAACTGCAGTTGGAGATTACCAAAATAATGGTGGGATTTTGCATAAAGCCCAATTTCATGTCAGGACGGACCATTTTGAACAGGATCAAAGATCCAGTGACATATAGCGGGGATGTACTAAGCAGTGAAAAGTGTGGAGAGGCGAGCCAGTGGAGAAGTTGCCCATGGCAACCAATCCGCATTGAAGTAACCTTTATAATTTGCATACTATAAAATTATACAGAGCAGCTGATTGGTTGCCATGGGTAACTTCTCCACTGGCTCATTTCTCCACTCTTTTCACTGCTTAGTACTTCTCCCCCTGTAGTTTAATTGCTTTACATTACACATAATGCTCATTACACAATGAGTTTGTAAAATCTATCAATAGAACAAGAATGATGACAATAAAAATCAGTCTTCTTTGTGTTATTGTTGAGAGATAGGGATAAGAATAGCACAGCAAACCACTGTAAAATAATAATAATAATAATAATAATAATAATAATAATAGAATCTTAGATCCATAAAATTGTTGTTAAATTAGAGTACCAGAAAAATTACTATTGCTTGTCATGAACCTCTTTAGTTGGTTTAACACTGAAAGATAACACTTAAAAATAGACTAAGCTGAACACGACAGGAGCTTATTGGATGGAGCCAGAGTCGGCGCTAGCCGCTCAGCAGCTCCTGCAAAGCAGGGAGGCGCAGGGATGAAGAGGCGCTCTCGCTGCTTTGCTGCTGCTGCTGGCTGTCGCTGCGTCTGTCACACTGTGGCAGACGCCGGCAGTGTGAAGCGCAGCTCAGGCTCAGTCCCTCCGGCTCCCTCCTCTTCTCTCCTACTTCTCATCCCCACAGCCGAGCCGACCTATACGCGGGGTGCACGGCTGAGGCTCAGCCATGGAGATAAGCGAATTGCGGACCGGCAGCCAATCAGGTGGGTGGAGACTCATTTGAAATAGCCGCTGACTGTGCCAGTAGAAGATCTCCGTGACGCCACGCTCCTACTGCGGTGTAACTGGCCATATACGGGGAAACTGGCCAGCCAGCACCTGTGTGTGGAGCGGAGATCGCTCCTGCTGGTGACTGCAGTGAGCATTTGAGCACCCGCCGCTGCTGCAGTAAAGTCAGCTGAGTTCAGGAAGCCCTCCGAAACCCTAGCCACGTGTCACACAGTTCAGCTGCAGGTCCTGGCACTGGTAAAGAGCAGTAGTGCGGTTCATATGGTTTCTAATTTATAATTGATAAGCTTATGGTCAGATGACCATTTAACAACAATATCTAAAGACTCCCCTACACTCACAAGAGGAGTCACATGACATCACATGGTAAGTGCCAGGACTTTATTTTCACTTTGTATTTTCAGCTATTTTTGCCACCTGTATCCTGGATTCACACCTCTATTCCCTATTGTGTGTCCACGCCCCTTCCATGTGAGACCACACCCCATTGACACACACCGTCCCTTTATTACGCATGGGAGGGCGCAAATGTATTGTTTGCAGGAGGGCGCCGAACACCCTAGCACCGGCCCTGGCTGGAGCATCATTTATCATTCACAATGAGTTTTATCACTTGTTGATAAATGAGCCCCGTGGTACCAAAGAGCACAGGTAAGAGCCTGTCTTCATTTGACATCACTGGAAGATAACAAACCAGCTGTTCCTAAACAACTTCCCCCTTAAAGAGTGGTTAAAGAACCACTTAACTTGTTATTGCAAGTTAAAATCTGATAAAAGTTTTGTGGCAGGTATCCATGAGATTTCACACAGAAAATAAAAAATGCAGATGCACACTCTATAATACCTAGCACTGCTAATCAGAATAATAATAATAATAATAATAATGAACTCTGCAATCTAACAGAGCAAAATCAAGGTGCTTTGCATACTTTTTGGTCAACAAATATTGGCCCTCATTCCGAGTTGTTCCCTCGCTAGCTGCTTTAAGCAGCATTGCACACGCTAAGCCGCCGCCTACTGGGAGTGAATCTTAGCTTAGCAGAATTGCGAACGAAAGATTTGCAAAATTGCGAATAGAAATTTCGTAGCAGTTTCTGAGTAGCTCGACACATACTCTGCCACTTCGATCAGTTCAGCCAGTGTCGTTCCTGGTTTGACGTCACAAACACACCCAGCATTCGCCCAGACACTCCCCCGTTTCTCCAGCCACTCCCGCGTTTTTCCCAGAAACGGCAGCGTTTTTTCACACACACCCATAAAACGGCCAGTTTCCGCCCAGAATCACCCACTTCCTGTCAGTCACACTCTGATCACCAGAACAAAGAAAAATCCTTGTAATGCCGTGAGTAAAATACCTAACTGTTGAGTAAAATAACTAAGCGCATGCGCTCTGTGAACATTGCGCATGCGCAGTAAGCGACTAATCGCAATATAGAGCAAATCGGCAACGAGCGAACAACTCGGAATGAGGGCCATTGTCCCATCAACCAGCATCCAGTTGACTTAACCTGTTGGGTCCTTAATACTAATACTAAGAATCAAGTCCAGGGCATGGGACCCCTCCAAGTTAGCAAAGGTCAGTCTTCCCAAGGTACTACATTAGTGAGAGGCTAAGGCACTAGTTAGTGTTTATAATTAAGAAGCTATGTGTTAAGGAGTGTTACATAGTTGAGAGGAATTAATTAGAATGATAAATGTTACTGTGTATTAATGTTTTGGTTTTTCAATAATTGACAAAACAGATAAAATTACATAATGTGGCCCTTTTTTGTCCCTACAGTATTATTAATCCTCAATAACAATAATTTTCAGTCTTTTCCAGTAGGTTTTTTTTATCACCTCACAGTTGACAATAATGTTTTAATCCAGGATAGGCCAACAGGTTGCACTGAGGTAGCTGGCTGACTAAGAATCAGAAACAGAATCAGCTTTATTGGCTAGGTATACTTGTGTATACTAGGAATTTGTCTTCGGTTTGCTATACAACAGCCAAGTAGATAATCAGAAAAGCAGGTGTGGGGGGAAGGCAAGTAGAGTCAGACAGATATGTATACCGTAGGGACGCAAGTGAGTTACATATACTGTACGTCTAGTCAGTCAATGTTCAGGAGTTCAGCAGGCAGACTGCTTGGGGAAAGAAACTTTTGAGGCTTTTGGTGGACCCGGCGAGGATAGCCCTTTAATGCCTGCCTGAAGGAAACAAGTTAAACATGCTGTGGCCAAGGTGTAGCTGGTCCTTTACTATTTTCATTGCCCGCTTTTAGCTCTGGACAGGTACAGGTCCTGGACTGAGGGAAGGTTGGACCCGATGACCTGCTCTGCGGTTCTGACCGCCTTTTGGAGCCTGCATCTGTCCCTCGCGCTGGCGGAGCCGTACCATTCCAGTATCGAGGAGCACAGTACCAACTCCACAATCGTGGAGTAGAAGAAGAGCATATTACTACCACTGTTACTACTTCTAATAATGATTACAATTATTATGGTTTATAACAAATAACACAAATGTATGCAAATATATGCCACCTGCAATTGAATAATTAACTTAAATATATGCCATCTGCAATTGAATAATTAACTTAAATATATGCCACCTGCAATTGAATAATTAACTTAAATGTATGCCACCCTTATTAGAACAAATAACGTACAGGACCAGTCAAAAGTTTGGACACACCTTCTCATTCAATGGTTTTTATTTATTTAAATAATTTTCTACATTGTAGATTAATACTGAAGACATCAAAACTATGAAAGAACACATATGGCATTATGTTGTAAACAAAAAAGTGTTAAACAAACCAAAATATGTTTTATATTTTATATTCCTCAAAGTAGCCCTCTATTGCTTTGATGACAGCTTTGCACACTCTTGGCATTCTCTCAATCAGCTTCATGAGGAAGTCTCCTGAAATGTATGCCATTTGCATTAGAAGAATTAACTTAAGTAAATGCCACCTGCATTAGAAAAATGACTAAAGTTTATAATACATGCCACCTGCATTAGCACACATAACAAATTCATGCTATGTTGTGTTTTATTAAACAAATAAATGTGTGCGATGTCCACTTTACATAAATAAATTAAATGGTTGAAAACTGCAATTGTACATAAAATTAAATATTTGTTAAGCAAAAAAAAATTTCTCAAAAAAACGATTTTTTTTAGCAGTCCCACAAGGGTCATCCGTACTGTACCGCCTACTATGAGTTAAGCCAGCGAGTACAAACTGTTGCCATGTAAACTACTGTAATCTTTATGCTACTAGTAAACAACATCAATAATTTATCATGTTGGATATAGCCACAATCCTCCTGATATCTGGCTATACATAAATGCAACATAATATTTTTGTTAATAAATGTTACTCCTCTTACTTGAGATTTTTTTGTAGGTACACCCCAGACTTTATTACGTTTACCTTGACATTGAGAAAACATCTAGCTATCCAGTAGTGCAACAGTCAGTAGCCGCAAATCCTTTTTAATTTACTAATGTACAAATTTGTTTAAAATCATGTAATATGCTCTCCATTATTTTTAAAAATAACCTTCATCTAAGAAAAAGATTATTGGTTAGATAGTTACACCCTTACCTTAGTGTCAGTTACAGCATGACAGTTAAAGTTTATTACTAATTCCAAAGAAAGGTAAGAAAGCTATATCATCATATATGATGCGATCTCTGCAAGACATGAAGATGATCCTCAACAAGCTGGTGAGGTCCAGTATGCTCCACTACAACCTACACACAGGGTTAAATTTACTAAACTACCGATGCCATTCGAGATTGCATTCCCGGTCGAAAATGCATCTCATTAATTTACTAAATACCAAACATGGCAGAGTTTGACCAATTCGTATTGAGATACACAGTCGTCCACACATGTACGAACAAAGATACTATCGGCCAAACACGGATGGTTTTTCACCTACACCTAATTGTACACAGGAGTTTACCAAGGATTCGTATTTGCAAATTCAGATGGAAACTACTCTAAAACCGCAGAATATGACAAATTCGTATTGAGATACACGGCCGTACACTCATGTACGAACAAATAGACCATCGGCCAAACGCAGTTGGTTTTTCACATACACCTCATCAAACACGGGAATTTCCACTTGATTGCAGACATCATGGCAGAAAGGGAGTACAACTGCGCTGAATCCCGGATGAGGCTCCCTTATATGGAATCCAAAGTCAGCAAGGCTTGCTGGATGAAAACAATATTGGGATGTGGTCAAAACTGGAAATGAGTGGAAATGAATGTTATTGAGGTTAATAATACTGTAGGAAAAAAACAAGTACAAATTCTGTGATTTTAGCTGGGATTTTTTTTTTTAAATACAGATCCAAAACTCACAATTGAGGTTTTGGCAAAAGAAATACAGATCCGAAACAAGACCCCAAAACCCAAGATTTGGGCCAGTGCACATTTCTACCTTCAACACTTTGCATTATGTTGATGTGTGTGTTTTTGTACAGCAGGTATCAGGAGTGTTTTAACAGAGGAGGAGGCCCGTGTGCAACCTCCTCCCTCCGGGCCCTTCCTTTGCTGATGGTTCCCGTTAACCGCAATAGAGCCTAAGCACTAGAGGGCCACAGACTCTATTGTGCATGCGCAAATCTCTAGGTAGATGGCAGGGTGACCATTTTCCCAGAGATTTCCTTACTGCGCATGCACAAAACACCAGGAAACTGGCCACCATGCCATTTACCTGGAGTTTTGTGATAGTTGCAGCCGCCAGTGGGGACTCTGGAGAGGTGAGTATTTAAAAATGGGTGCAGGGTGTGTGGTGTGGGCCCACCTGGACCCCAAGGGCCCGTTTGCACCGCACACTCTGCCACCATTAAAGGCACGCTACTGGTAGATATCTTACCAGCAACGTCTTCTGATTGGAGACTCTGTTGATAGGGACTCTGGCCTTGAGGTCAAATCAGATATTCTGTGCTGTGCAGGCGGTATTTCGGCTGAAGGAATTGTAAATTACAATAAAATCGTTTTTCATTTTGACACGCTAAAATATGGTCTGTCAGTACATATAACAGTACACAGTTAGTGTAGACCTCTACTAAACAATGATTAGTGGCAGTACAGTTTTGTGGTTAGGCAAAAATACCCTAAAATATATTGAAACAAAATGACTACTTTGTTTTTCTAAATCCTACAACAAACAAAGATTAGAATTTAATTTACCTGCAACTTCAGCCTCCTCAACATAGGCCCGAACAGAGGACTTCATTAAGTAAGGAATGCGGATTCTGCTTTTTAGCAGAATCTGCAATCCTTGCATTCGCATGCTGGGTGTCGGTCATTGCAGGCCATTGGCTGCAACGGCAGGAGTCCCGCCGCCATTTCTTTGATCAGAGCGGCTGCGCACAGCCGCCCCTAAAATGCTGCCGACACTCCCCCATTTTCATGCCGCTGCCCTAAAAACACTCGGACGCCACCCCCTACTTACCGCACAAATGCCTCTGCCTCAATCAGGCAGAGGCGTTCGCTGTTAATGCAAACCAATCATATTAACTGCTTGTGCACGTGCAGGATGAACCTGTGCATGTGCAGAGCACATCTTTCTCAAAAATTGCAGTCGCATCACAATTGCAATGCAACCTGAATAAGTCCCAGAGGTTGAAGCTGAGGTTCTGGTGGACTTCTGTACTGAAAACACAATAACAACACGGCAAAAATCAACAAACCACATGATGCATAAGCATTACATACAAAAGGAGACTTACAAATAAAAACGTATCATATTGCAATTATAACACTAATTACAACAAAAATGTAAAAACAATTACACTATCAATACAAAGGAAAGTCAGGATGCCAATTACATGCACATTACCACAATTATATGCTATTTGCCATAAAACAAAACACTTACAAGAATTAACACAAAATGACACAATTTAATGTAATCACAATTACATTATACATTACCAATCAAAAAACAAATACAGATGGAGCCATGCTTATTGAGCGTTGCTACATCACAGGTGGGAGCAAGCAGCGTGCCTTGGCGCACCTGCGCCTCGGACCACCTCTGAGCATGCACAGATGCTCCCATTAAGTTTGAATGGAGCACGTCCATGACACTCATGTTCGTTCCCATCGGTCCACATCACCAGGCACAACTAGGCATTTATATGCCTGGGACATCTCACTCCCACGTATGGCACTTTCAACCAATCACGCACGGTCTGAACCGACTTTCAAAATATGAACAAGAGGAAAATTATCTATGTGCGGCAGAGTTTATCAGATGCCATGGTTAAATATGGATGTGGATTACGAATGGCTTTGAAAACACAAATAACACAAACATGGTAGTTTAGTAAATTACCATATTTGTTCTTCCATAAAACCTTACTTTTATGGACAATGCCAATCAAGATTGATCTCCGTTTACATCGAATAGAACTCGAGAGCTTAGTTAATTTACCCCCCCAGATATCCTGAATTGGAAATGGAACAGTCCACTATACAAATCCAAGAGACACAAAAACAATTTATGAATAAACAAACTGACCAAATCGTTCACCAGTTAAGACACATCCAATGCCATTGCATTGCAACAGCTATGGAGAGAAAAAATTCTAAATATTGAAAATACTGCTGACATACAATCCTTAAACAACACAACAACATAAATGAAACAATCAATATTAGTGAATAAATTCATCATGATTTGTATTGTAGGTAGGTTAACTGCTCTTTAGACATAATACAGAAATTAGTGTATCCAGTATTCCTTCTCATTCAGCACCCATTAGTCCTCTAAAACATGGTACTCATAAAGTAGAATTGGTGGTTAAGCCAGAGTATACTCTCCAAAGAGGTCTCATAAGTTTTCTTACTTATAAAAAAAAGATTAAATAAATATTTAGTGGCAGTCTCTCCTAACAGTCTTTATATTTTTTTGTGAGTAACAGTAAACAGCATGAATTTACTATTTCTGTGTTGGACTGTTTTATTTGTATATTCAAAATATAAGTGTACAGTGTGTTCCCTTACTTAGTTTACTTACCTTAAATCTTTAACACATTCTCAATTCATCTAAACTATCTGGCTTCACTATTAACTTTCAAAAGTCTGTAGCTAAGGCACTATCCCATGAAACTTGCCCCACCTGGGCACGAAATCTCAAACTCACCTGAGAACCCATAAGCATACCATACTTGGGAATTCATCTGCCAAAACATGTTTCTTTGCTGTATCCTCTTAATGTTATCAAAATAATTACTAAAATCACTACTGGACTCTGAGAAAATTGAAAAAAACTCCAGATTTCCATTTTAGGATGAGCGCACCTAATAAAGATGATTTCCTTTCCAAAACTTTTATACTCCTTACAAGTTCTACCCCTGGTACTGACCAACAAACACAAACAAGCTTTAAACGCTGCTTTTTGTCAATTTATACGGAATGGAAACAAGACAAAAATTAGCTTTGAAATACTGTTAAAAAAGAATAATTAGAAGGAGGTATAAACTTCCCCCACTTATCCTTCTATAGCCAAGCATCTATATGTACATACATCAAGGATTGGCTCTCCCAAAATAATCAATACACTAATCTTGATTTAGAACAACAACTTTCAGCAGATATCCATTCAATTGCCTTGGTACATTAGGCAAAGAAAGATATTCCACAGTCACATCTAGACAATCCCCTATTAATATCCAAAAGGTCTGTTGGTTTAAAGTAAGAAAGTCCTGGAAATAAAATTATTTTTACTCTGTGTTTCTCTCCTTTCTGGAAAATTCTGCCTTTCAGAATGGTTATGCTAATCAATCTTTCCATTCATGATAAAAAAAAATAGGTCTTTCCTCTATAAAAAAAAACATAGTAAACTCATCGACACTCACACTGATGTCTTATGCACAAATTATAGACAATTTTAGTCCAAGATCTCCTGTATTTGCCCTTTTCCAAGCAAAACACTTTGCCAAAACAGTACTTCACAAATAATCCCCAAATGATTTGGATAATAAACTAGACTCAGCCTTCCTACACACCTTCCTTCATACACCAACCTCCCAAACCAATTTTCTTTTATTATTCACTTATACATATTCCTACCTTCTCACGTGAGCATCACTTGGGTATTTCTGTGTGGCAGGAACAATTTAAAAATGGCTAGACTTGTATCTACCCTTTCATATTCTTTAAACACCTTGTTTGCAACCTCATACAGGGAAATACTCTATATAATATTTTATAGAGGCTATCTGTCTCCCTTGAGAGCCAATGTAATAGGAATCACTGTTTTTTTCAAATGTCCCAAATGTGATACCTCTCCAGTCACTTTGTTTCATTGTCTCTGGGGCTGCCACTTGATCAAACGTTTTGGAGAGAAACCAAACAATTTGTAACCTCAAACCTAACACAACTATTTCAGCTTGCCCCAGAATGGGTAGGATTAAGAGTTCTTGAACCACACTTATCTGACTCCAGGCACAAGGAAGCTCCTTACCATTATTTCAGCCATGGCCCACAAATGCACAATGGTTATCTCCTCATTCCCCAAATTTTAGCATGTTTCAAGAAAAACTTTTCTTCATATTCAAAACTGATTGGATCGAAACCTCACTACATAAAGAAGCATGTGCTAAAAAATTATTTCAATTGTGGGACAAATACATTGATTCCCTCCCAAATGAAACCAAATTGAAGATAGAGAAATGCTTCCAAACTACACAGTGTCAACTCAGAACAGTAAACAACATTACTTCAGGATAAATTCTTGAATCTCAACATTTGTAAATTTGAGTCCTCTAATGACAACATATTAAAAAGAGTCTTGCTACCAGGTCCACTGCTATTCCCTTTTACCTTAATAACCCCTCCCCCTTCTTTCCCCTGGTTACCTATACAACTATTTCTCTATTAAGTTTTGTTATACTTATGTATATTAATACGATACGAAAAATAGAAAATTGGGTTGTAGAAGATCTTTGATGAAAATCTTCATTACAAAGTACAAGCTTGAAACATATCTCTATAGCACTCTTCGATAAATTTGGGACCTTATTCTATGAAGAACTTTGTTATTTTTTACCTAACTGCATGTATACAACAAATATTGTATTTCATACTGATGGAAACTGGTTTTTAAAAACATACTTTGGTAAATACAGTAATTGTAAATGTGCTCTACATGTATGCAATACAGGCATTTTCCCAATAAAAATTACTTATAAAAACATATTTAATACACTGATGTTTTTGGTTTAACAAAAAATCTAGGTCAATTAATATTTTTTACATGGTGATTCAAAAGTCGCAGTACACCCTTTTGTTTCAAAAGCGTGCAGGAAATGGGAAACGGAATACTCCACTAAGGTATGGATGAAGTAAGCTATCATTTATAGTATGTACCGAACATGGGCGGCATCTTGAAATCGGCCATTCTGAATCTGTCTGTTTTTTCAAATGAAAAGGAGGTCGGATAACATGTCAAACAAGATCACAATTTGCTGAAAAGTTTATTGCTGCAAACAGATTTGAAATAGCAGTTATCGTTCAGAAGTTACAACACTTTCTTTGTTGGAATTACAGGCTGAACTGTTCTCCATAAAGGACAGTCATTTAATGTGTTCAACATGTTGTCTCACTTGGTCAAAACAAATTCAACCATTCAACCATTGTTGAGGTTGTCTCGTCAGTAGCACTTTTTGGATGACCACTCCGTGACTTATTAGCCACAGTCCCAGTTTCTCGGAATTTGGAAATTAGGCACCTGACAGTGTTATGTGAAATTGGAGGTCTTTCTGGGTGCCGGTTGTTAAAATCTGCAGCTATGACAAGAAACTTTGTTCTCCAGACATCAAAATGACCTAAATTATCTCCTCTTTTGTCAAAGCCATCTTCAGTTACCTGCAAAAAAAATGTTGTAACTTTTGAACCATAACTGCTATTTCAAATCTGCGGCAATAAACTTTTCAGAAAATTCTGATTTTGTTTGATATGTTACACGACCTTTCTATTTAAAAAAAATTACTTAGATTCAAAATGGCCGATTTCAAGATGGCGCCCATGTTTGGAACATACCTTAAAGGTAGCCCACCTCACCCATACCTTACTGGAGTATTCAGTTTTCCCATTTCCTGCACAGTTTTTGAACCAAAAGGGTGTACAGCAACTTTTGAATCACCCTGTATATTGCAGAACACAGTTTGCTCATGTTTGCATTGTTTTTACATAATATATAGAAGTTGAATTTTCTAAGTTTGTTCATTTTGTCTTTTATTATTTTACAATAATATTAAATTAGTAACATATGACAACACCTATTCAGAGGTGACAAATAAAAATACTCTTTCTAAACTATTCTAAAATGTTTTGATTACAAAAAAGCAATCTAAACTTTATACGGACCTGGGAAATATGTATTGATGACTCTTTGCATAACTTCCCTCCCCCGCTCTGTTGACTGCACACTGTTAGATAGTACAGTATATTACTCGTTGTTTCACTATCTACTACAAAATCCAAAGGCATATAATGTTTAATGCAAGGTTATTCAACAAACCAACAAAATATAAGATACTTTGCTAAATCATACTTATCATGGCCCCTAAACCTGGATTTTAAAAGGACAAATGTACATTCAATCATGTACTTGGTGGCAGTGTTGGATTCATTCTGTACAGTACAGTATGTGTTACATAAAAAAATAGAATTTGATGGCAGATAAGAACCAATTGGCCCATGTTGTGCAGGAGTTTGTGTGTACAACAAAGGTGTCATGAGCTATGAGTTACCCCCAAAATCACATTAAAAAACACAGTACATATTGATTTGCTATACTTTGAAAAACAGAGATGTGATGTAGACACATTGTAAAAGTTTAAACACAATGGGGCAGATGTATTAACGTGGAGAAGGCATAAGGAAGTGATAAACCAGTGATAAGCGCAAAGTGATAAACGCACCAGCCAATCAGCTCTAATATGTAAATTAACAGTTAGGAGCTGATTGGCTGGTGCATTTATCACCTTGCACATATCACTGGTTTATCACTTCCTTATGCCTTCTACAGGTTATTACATCTGCCCCAATGTTTTAGTGACATATACAGAAGTCATCCATCTGTATTTTCCCTTTATCAACCTTTGTTTAGGCATCATGACATTTTACAGGCTAGCCAACCACAACACTTTTACACATTTACTATACATCAGAGACTACATTAAGGGAGTGGTAGTCTTGGCAGTTTATGTATGTCTTTTCCCTATGTATGTCTCTTTAAGATGACCACAGCACAATATGTGTGCAGTCTATAGACCCCAAAACATTTGTGAGTCTTACGAGTCTTACAAGTCTTTATAATGAGCTTGTGCAAATTTGACTCCTGGCTGAGGAACTGGATATTTGTAGGCACTAATATTTTGAGGACACTTAAGTCCTGGGGAAAATATCTCAAAATATGACATGTGTTATGCCTCCCACCCTTGACGTAACCAATTGAAATGGCCCAGTGCCTATGATACGGATTGCACAAATCAAATTGTGCAGCACAGAAAATGCATGTGAGTGAAATGTATGGGCACCAAATGGTGAGGTTAGTAATGTTGAAATAGAACATCTAAACAACATCCTGGACTGGGAGGGAGTCCAGGTTTAATAATTTTTATGTGATCCCGGCACTGCTATGTGTTTTTACCTGTGATAAATTATAGGACTCTGGTTACATTTATACCATAAAAAAGATCTATTTATTCTGAAACACATGCATAGTAATGTATATAATCACTAGAAAACTTTAAAACGTAAAAATAAGCATCACAATATAAAGTGATGGAGCTCACAGTTCAGTTTTACTTAAAAACAAGTTCCCCAATTTAAAACAGTGTTCTCCATAGTACTTTCCTGTTTTACTAGGGTTGTATTGCCAGCACTGAGTTCATTAGGTGTAAACTACTCCGTGGTGAGTGCTATGATGAGTACCTTGTAATTTCTCAGTGTCTGTTGATGGCCCCTACATTGTTGCTGTGGAGGTGGGTCTTTCACAAGTGAAGTATGGCAGTCGGTGAATGGACTGGTCCTCCTCTCACTCCCAGTGCAGTTTCTGTCCTGTATGGCCGCTACTAACTCCCGTTATTATGGGTAATGGGTCCTGTTCCTCATCCGTGATGAAGCTTCTTATTAGCTGTTTTGTAGACAGACACTGTCAAATAATGTACAGTTCACTAGAAAAATCATATAGGATTACATTAACAATTGTTGTTAGTGTGCCTTTAATGTGGTGTTATATAAATAATCATTTTTGGTGCAGCAAATACAACATCCAGTGACTGATGTAATGCCCATTATTAGAACTGCAGTACTTTGTAATGTTTCAACATCTCTGCTGTTATAAAGGTGTTGAATAAAGTATTTTTTAAGACACAATAGGACAGTATGTTCCAAGTAGGATATTGAATATTGGATTTAAGCACACAATCCTTCCACTTTGAGTTATTTTGAAAATGCTTCAAAAATAAAGTCCTTGAACATTAGGGAGCAAGAACATTATGGTACTGATAGAAGACTCTATTTAACGGGAAATTATTCATGCCCAATTCAGATGACATTTTAGTTTCAGGCTGCCAAAGGGAGCTTTATTAGTATGTCATTAATCAGTGCCTTGGTGGTGTCACCTGGTGAAAATGATTTAGAAGAGATTAGAGCACTCAAATGAAACACAGAAAATATCAAATTTATTTCCTGCATTAATCAGTCAATGAAGTACATTTTAGCAGAGAATGACATTTATATTCATTTATTGCTGACAGTACTGCAGCACCAATATTTTCTTCTTTTCAAGAATTTTTTTTTTCATTTTAATGTTCTTGCTTAATGTTTTTTTTTCATGTATGAAATGTGTGGCGGCAGAATTCAGCACTGTGTTAACGAACTATTAAACATTACAGTCGCTGATAATGTATTGTTGCCTGCGGCCAAATAAATAAAAATTGGGAAGTTTCTAAATAATCCAGAAAGAAAAATAACTGGTGGGCCATGCAATCTTCCAATATAATAAACATATATTTATTAGAGATGAGCGCCTGAAATTTTTCGGGTTTTGTGTTTTGGTTTTGGGTTCGGTTCCGCGGCCGTGTTTTGGGTTCGAACGCGTTTTGGCAAAACCTCACCGAATTTTTTTTGTCGGATTCGGGTGTGTTTTGGATTCGGGTGTTTTTTTCCAAAAACACTAAAAAACAGCTTAAATCATAGAATTTGGGGGTCATTTTGATCCCAAAGTATTATTAACCTCAAAAACCATAATTTACACTCATTTTCAGTCTATTCTGAATACCTCACACCTCACAATATTATTTTTAGTCCTAAAATTTGCACCGAGGTCGCTGTGTGAGTAAGATAAGCGACCCTAGTGGCCGACACAAACACCGGGCCCATCTAGGAGTGGCACTGCAGTGTCACGCAGGATGTCCCTTCCAAAAAACCCTCCCCAAACAGCACATGACGCAAAGAAAAAAAGAGGCGCAATGAGGTAGCTGTGTGAGTAAGATTAGCGACCCTAGTGGCCGACCCAAACACCAGGCCCATCTAGGAGTGGCACTGCAGTGTCACGCAGGATGGCCCTTCCAAAAAACCCTCCCCAAACAGCACATGACGCAAAGAAAAAAAGAGGCGCAATGAGGTAGCTGTGTGAGTAAGATTAGCGACCTTTTTTTACTGATATTTGGTGTTTTGGTTTTGACATGCTCTGTACTATGCCATTGGGCATCGGCCTTGGCAGACGACGTTGCTGGCATTTCATCGTCTCGGCCATGACTAGTGGCAGCAGCTTCAGCACGAGGTGGAAGTGGATCTTGATCTTTCCCTAATTTTGGAACCTCAACATTTTTGTTCTCCATATTTTAATAGGCACAACTAAAAGGCACCTCAGGTAAACAATGGAGATGGATGGATTGGATACTAGTATACAATTATGGACGGTCTGCCGAGTGCCGACACAGAGGTAGCCACAGCCGTGAACTACCGCACTGTACTGTGTCTGCTGCTAATATATAGACTGGTTGATAAAGAGATAGTATACTCGTAACTAGTATGTATGTATAAAGAAAGAAAAAAAAACCACGGTTAGGTGGTATATACAATTATGGACGGGCTGCCGAGTGCCGACACAGAGGTAGCCACAGCCGTGAACTACCGCACTGTACTGTGTCTGCTGCTAATATATAGACTGGTTGATAAAGAGATAGTATACTCGTAACTAGTATGTATGTATAAAGAAAGAAAAAAAAACCACGGTTAGGTGGTATATACAATTATGGACGGGCTGCCGAGTGCCGACACAGAGGTAGCCACAGCCGTGAACTACCGCACTGTACTGTGTCTGCTGCTAATATATAGACTGGTTGATAAAGAGATAGTATACTCGTAACTAGTATGTATGTATAAAGAAAGAAAAAAAAACCACGGTTAGGTGGTATATACAATTATGGACGGGCTGCCGAGTGCCGACACAGAGGTAGCCACAGCCGTGAACTACCGCACTGTACTGTGTCTGCTGCTAATATATAGACTGGTTGATAAAGAGATAGTATACTCGTAACTAGTATGTATGTATAAAGAAAGAAAAAAAAACCACGGTTAGGTCACTGGTATATACAATTATGGACGGGCTGCCGAGTGCCGACACAGAGGTAGCCACAGCCGTGAACTACCGCACTGTACTGTGTCTGCTGCTAATATAGACTGGTTGATAAAGAGATAGTATACTACTAATATTATATACTGGTGGTCAGGTCACTGGTCACTAGTCACACTGGCAGTGGCACTCCTGCAGCAAAAGTGTGCACTGTTTAATTTTAATATAATATTATGTACTCCTGGCTCCTGCTATAACCTATAACTGGCACTGCAGTAGTGCTCCCCAGTCTCCCCCACAATTATAAGCTGTGTGAGCTGAGCAGTCAGACAGATATATAATATATATAGATGATGCAGCACACTGGCCTGAGCCTGAGCAGTGCACACAGATATGGTATGTGACTGAGTCACTGTGTGCTGTGTATCGCTTTTTTCAGGCAGAGAACGGATTATAAATAAAAGTGGTGGTCACTGGTCACTATCAGCAAAACTCTGCACTGTACACTACTGAGTACTCCTAATGCTCCCCAAAATTAGTAAATCAAGTGTCTCTCTAATCTATTCTAATTCTAAACGGAGAGGACGCCAGCCACGTCCTCTCCCTATCAATCTCAATGCACGTGTGAAAATGGCGGCGACGCGCGGCTCCTTATATAGAATCCGAGTCTCGCGATAGAATCCGAGCCTCGCGAGAATCCGACAGCGTCATGATGACGTTCGGGCACGCTCGGGTTAACCGAGCAAGGCGGGAAGATCCGAGTCGCTCGGACCCGTGAAAAAAAACATGAAGTTCTGGCGGGTTCGGATTCAGAGAAACCGAACCCGCTCATCTCTAATATTTATACACACACAGACATTGCTGTCACGGATAAAAGAGGTGATTTATCCAACTGGCAGAAAGAGATGATTATCGGCTTTTGGGCCAAGGGTGGCAGTATTTCTGAAACAGCGCTGGTTGCGAACTGTTTGCATGCTGCTGTGGTGAAGGTGTATTGTGACTGGACAAATGGCACCATTGCGAATAACCATCGTGAAAACTGCAGAGCACCACGTGCCATTGATTTAAGAGGTGAACGTCGGCTATGAAGGTGTAAAAGGGGCGACTGACATGCTACAGGGGAGCAGCTCCCCATCAAAATTAACCTGGGGCTACCAGAAGTGTTTCTAAAATGACAGTTAAGCGAACCCTTCTGCATATGGGGCTCCAAAATGGTTACTCTGGCTATCAGATGGTGGTGACTTGACCATGTATATATATATATATATATATATATATATATATACAGTATATTGGGAGGAGATTAGGATAAAGGTGCCTTCTTCTGGGGTAGATGGGAAAATCCAAACACACAGCAGCCAAGAAAACAGCACATCACTCCAGGGTTTTGGTGCAATCTTGTTGTAATTAGTTTTATTGTGCAGTACAAACACAAAACATGAAATTAAATATTATCCCATCTGGGCAATAACTAAACAGCATAGATTCCCTCTCTCAAAGTTATAGGACCTAGTGAGACCCTGAGCCAAGCCCTGACATATATTATATCAGCCTCTCACAGGTACAGGCAATAATTAGACATTATAGTGGCAGATACTCCATTAGCTTAGTGATATCATTCAGGAGCTTAAAAGGGAGGGGTATTTCTAAGCAAGAAATTTGGCATTTGTTTCCCCCAGAACCCTGAATGATAACAGTAACAAGATTTAAATTCCACACAATATTAGATCTCAGTTACATATATTTGCACAAATGTATAAATTAGCCCCAAAGCCGCATCAATGCATCTCTGTATATTTGGGGTCCCTAGTGCTATATCTAGGTGCAGGGTGTGGCAACGCAAAGCACCAGCATAAGCCAGAAAGCCCAGGGCAGCATACCAGTGAAAAAACTATAGCGTTAATAAATTAGTGTTAGGAAGCCAAAGCTATAAAGGTGATACAAAAATGAGATGTAATTAAAATGGAGAAATAGTGTTAAAGAAATTAGTATGTGAAAATTGTTAATAGAATGTAAAGGTATGCCACACTAAAGCAATCCAGCTCAGCCTGTCCAGAGGCACCACACCTCACACCTCCATTACCCCAATCTGGGTCGATGATTAACCAGCAAGGAGCCACATGATAATGGCTCCTTACTTAAATATATCTAAGCTAAGAGCTACCTACCTTGTAGCAACCCCATAATGCTCCATATGGCATGTCAGGGCCTACACCTCCACCTAATGCAGGAACCTCTCTGCCTCTCACAACAGACATATATAGTGGCAGATGCTCAATTAGTTTAGTGATATCATTCAGGTGCTTGAAAGGGAGGGGTATTTCTAGGCAAGAAAAAAAGGCATTTGTTTCCCCCAGAACCCAGTCCAGAGGCACCACACCCCACACCTCCATTACCCCAATCTGCTCAATTAATTAGTCTGCTCTCAGGCTGAAGGCCTAAAACCCAAAATTGGTTTCATGGGTGGAGCCCTTTCTTCTTTTTCACACCCATACCCCCAGGACCCCTTATCCAGCTTTTACTAAAAGCTAAAAATCTACTCAAGTCTGTTTAGAAAAACAGACATTTTATGGGGGTTTAAACTACATAGGCAAGAAACTTGGGACATACATACAGTATCTACCATTTATCACTATACCAGTGCTTCTATCACAACATATACGCACATATAGTTCAATTTGCCAAAGCAGAGTGTACTCACCAGTGCCTTTGCAAAATATAAATGTTTAATTACTTACAAATACATTATATCATTCCTTTATCAAGACACATCCCATATTAGAAAAAGAGACCGGAACAAACACCCTGGTGCTCAGAGCCCCCTTATATACCTATGACAATTAATGTTAGTTAGGACCCTCCTCCCATGGTAACGCAAAACCAGAAGTGACATCACTGAGCAACTAAAGGCTCAAATAGGATCAAAACATGGTTAATTACCTTTCCAACCAGTTTCCTACACTAGATGGCATAATATTAAAGTGAAGGCCAGTCTTTGGTAGAAACACCTGCTTCCAAAATAGATAAATAGTGGTGATCATTGGTACAACCTCCGGTCTGTGTTCCACAGTGAGCAGAAGTGTCACATGATGCATTCCAAGTAAGGTGGAAGTTACGTCCTGGTACTGCGGATGCACAACCTGCATAAATTATTCAACAAGCAACTAAGAAGATGCACAACACGCACAATAGGTGGTCAATAAAGTATATCAAGTGGGTACAGCCTAGATATCAACACTGGCCCACACTCAATATGTAAAAATCAAAGCAGTGACAAGTAACCATTCCAGTCTGTGTTCGACTGTCTGACCAGAAGTGTGTACTATGCATTCCAGCAATGTCAGAAAGCACCATAAATTATATTATATTATAATAAAGGCTCATAAAGAGCAATGTTAAAAAATACACCATGTAAACAATAAGTGGCACTCAGTTAATTACTGCCTCTGGCCATTTAAGGTATTGTAAAAAATAAGTCTAAAACATCCGTACAGTGCATCCAGAAAGAAGTCACAGTGACATCACAACACGTGACATCCAAGAACCAATAAGAAGATTTGGGTAAATCTGAGTAAAACCGAACCCGCTCATCTCTAGCTGGCAGCAGCATGTCATATAATGTTTTGACTACTGTTTATAGTGCATTCGAAAAGTATTAACAACACTTCACTTTTACCACATTTTGTTATGTTACAGCCTTATTCCAAAATGGAATAAATAAATTTTCCTCTCAAAATTCTAAACACAATACCAAAAAATGACAACGTAAAAAAAGTTTTATGAGATTTTTGCAAATTAATTAAAAATAAAAAGCTAAGAAATCACATGTACATAAGTATTCACAGCCTTTGCCATGAAGCTCAAAATTGAGCTCAGGTGCATCCTGTTTCCTCTGATCATCCACGAGATGTTCCTACAGCTGAATTGGAGTCCACCTGTGGTAAATTCAGTTGATTGGACATGATTTGGATAGGCACACTCCTGTCTATATAAGGTCCCACACTTGACAGTGCATGTCTGAGCACAAACCAAGCATGAAGTCAAAGGAATTTTCTGTAGCCATCTGAGACAGGATTGTCCCGAGGCACAAATCTGGGGAAGGGTACAGAAAAATATCTGCTGCTTTGAAGGTCCCAATGAGCACAGTGGCCTCCATCATCCTTAAATGGAAGAAGTACGGAACCACCAGGACTCTTCCTAGAGCTGGCCGGCTGTCTAAACTGAGCGATCGGGGGAGAAGGGTCCTAGTCATAGAGATGACCAAGAACCCTGATGGTCACTATGCCAGAGCTACAGCATTCCTCTGTGGAGAGAGGAGAACTTTCCAGTAGTACAACCATCTCTGCAACAATCCACCAATCAGGCCTGAATGGTAGAATGGCCAGATGGAAGACACTCCTTAGTAAAAAGCGCTCAGCAGCCCACCTGGAGTTTGCTAAAATGCGTGTGAATGCCAGGTGTCATGTTTGGAGGAAACCAGGCACCGCTCAACACCAGGCCAATACCATTCCTACAGTGAAGCATGGTGGTGGCAGCATCATGCTGTGGGGATGTTTTTCAGTGGCAGGAACTGGGAAACTAGTCAGGATAGATGCAAATATGAATGCAGCAATGTACAGAGACATCGTGGATGAAAACCTGCTCCAGAGTGCTCTTGACCTCAGACTGGAAAATGATCCTAAGCACACAGCCAAGATATCAAAGAAGTGGCTTCAGGACAACTCTGTGAATGTCCTTGAGTGGCCCAGCCAGAGCCCAGACTTTAATCTGATTGAACATCTCTGGAGAAATCTGAAAATGGCTGTGCACCGAAGCTTCCCATCCAACCTGATGAAGCTTGAGAGGTGCTGCAAAGAGGAATGGGTGAAACTGCCCAAAGATAGGTGTGCCAAGCTTGTGGCATCATACTCAAAAAAAAAGGTGAGGCTGTAATTGCTGCCAAAGGTGCATCAACAAAGTACTGAGCAAAGGCTGTGAATACTTTTGTACATATGATTCCTTAGTTTTTTGTTTTTAATAAATTTGCAAAAATCTCAAAAAAACTTTTTCCACATTGTCATTATGGGGTATTGTGTGTAGAATTTTGAGGGAAAAATGAATTTATTCCATTTTGGAATAAGGCTGTAACATAACAAAATGTGGAAAAAGTTAAGCGCTGTGAATACTTTATGGATGCACTGTATGGATGTTTTAGACTTAATTTTTACAATACCTCATATGGCCTGAGGCAGTAATAGCTGGGTGCCACTTATTGTTTACATGGTCTATTGGAAGTTTATGATTTAAATGAGTGTTAAAAAATTGGTAAATCTATAGGGGTGAAAATTTGAGACTTCTTAATGTAAGTAAATATTAATCCATGGTTCTTGGCGTTACCCGAGGAGAACCCATAGCAGATATGGTAAAAAGTGACAAGACCGTTTCTGTAGTTTATTAAATTCTACACACTGGAGGTGCAATCCAAATGTTGATCCAGTTGTCTGTTTGGACATTATCGTTCACGCAACGCAAGCCACGCATCGTTCATTATGTCAACCCCTGTTCATCCACTTAGGGGAGATTTCATCTTCCTAACATATCGGGAAGTAAGAGAATTAGTGATGAGTCAGAGAGTGAGTGAGTGATATGGTAAAAAGTGAAAAGACCATTTTTGCTGTTAATGAAATTCTACACACTGGAGGTGCAATCCAAATTTTGATCTGATTGTCCATTTGGGTGTTATCATTCATGCAACGCAAGCCATGCATTGGCAATGATGAAATTATGTCAACCCCCCTTTTCATCCCCTTAGGGGAGGTATATTAAAATTCTAACTATGTAGTTTTCATATTTCCCACCTGAAGTATACCTACAGTGTTGTATGTTAAATATTAACATTGTATGTTACATTTCAGCTACTTAACATGTCAGGAAGCAAGAGAATTAGTGACGAGTCAGTGAGTGAGCGAGTTAGTGAGTGAGGGCTTTCGCATTTATATATATATATATATATATATATATATATACTCTCGCAAAACAGTCGGCACTCCCAGGCTCTTTAAAACAGCATGCTCCATGCCAATTCAGAAAATCATCATGCAAGTCCAAGGAATGAACGGCACTGGAGGCAATGAATTGCAATAAAAGATGTATTGAATAGGCTACAGCTGTGAACGCCCTGAAACAGCTGTAGCCTGTTCAATACATCTTTTATTGCAATTCATTGCCTCCAGTGCCGTTCATTCCTTGGACTTATATATATATATATATATATATATATATACATATATCAAGTCCCCATATAATAAAGAAATGTGCATGGAACATATATAACCACCCAATGCCAAAGGATCTAAGGAGGGCACAAACAATAGTGAATATAGCATATAAATAAAAGGGATGGTATCAGGATCCTGGAGCTTGGGATGCTGGCATCCCGACACACAGAATCCCAACACACAGATTCCTGACACCTGCTAGGGGAGTCCTCGAACCCTCCCCCTCTACCCCCTAACCCTCCCTCCTCGCAGCCTAACCCTAACTCTTTCCCGCTTAGTGCCTTACCCTCGAAGCCTTACCCTGCCCCTTAGTGTCTATCCCTATCCCTCCTTTTTAGTGCCTAACCCTCCCCCCCCCCAATGCCTATCCCTAACCTCCCCTCTCTGGCAGCCTACCTTTAGTTACTAAACCTAAACCCATCCCCTTACTCAGCCTAACCATAACCTTCACCAGCATACTTACAATCGGGATGTCAACAGTCCGGATTGTGGTGCTGATATTGTGATTGATGTAAGGATCCTGGCATCGGTCTTTTGACCAGTGTAGGGATTCAGACATTGGTATTCTCACTGCTGGCATCCCAAAAGCTGGTAAACTACCTGATCACAAATAAAAAGATACACATAGAAAAGTATAAAAAGAATACACAACAAGAGGGTATGTGTAAAAAAGGACATCTCTGGCTATGCAAAAAAACCCACCAAAAAACTAAAAACTAAAATAAATCACGTTTCCAAAAAAGTATTCAAAGCAAAAAATATACAAAATAGAGATAAAAATAAGCAATCATCTTGGAAGACTATAGGGTCCTGGGTTTCCTTACGAAGCATGGATTTTTATTAAAGAGACATAGGGGAACATTTACTAAGCAGTGATAAGAGCGGAGAAGTGAGCCAGTGGAGAAGTGCCCATGGCAACCAATCAGCACTGAAGTAACATCTATAATCTCAGTAATGACTGTGGGAATTTCCCACTGTTATGTGGGCCACTGTCTGATCCTGCGGAACTCCTTCAGTGGTCAGCAACAGAACACTTCAAGTTCTGTGTGTGGGTTGGCGGGCCACCGGCAGGAGGAAAGTACAGCGCAGGACGGGCGGGCGTGAGGGAGCACGGTGTGACGTCAGCACATTGCACCATGTCCAGGAACACAGCACAGGGCGGCCAGGAACACAGCACAGAGCGGCCAGGAGCACAGCGCAGGGCGGACAGGAGGGAGTTCGGTGTGACGTTAGCACGTCACATCGCGAGCCGGACGGTGCTGGACGGGGCTTTGTCTCGGCAGCGTTACCGTCCATTACCCCCAGGAATTTAATTTTTACCCCATTTGGGGTAATTTACCCCAAATCCCTGACCACTGGTATAGAGGAACAATGCTGTATCATCCTCATGTGAAAGGTACAGGTTGCCTTTCCCACATACTTACTTATATAAGGCCACATAGCCACTTCAAGAAACATATAATGTGGTCCATCTGACATGTCACTCAGTGATTCAGAATGATCTGTTAACCACTGTGTGGATAAGGAAAAGAGCATCCAGTTATAAGTGCTCTGCTTTGCTCTGCACACAGACAGCAAAAGCACCCATTTTTCTGTGTCAGCCAATTGCTTGTCTGTGGGTCACCAAGCTGCACATTAGTCCTGTATAATAAGTCTTTCAGATGAGGACCTCTAAAAATACTCATTAATGATGGTTGTGTCCCCACTGCTCTCAATGGGCATCGGCAGTCAGTAACGGTCAATGTTTGTTATTTGATTTCTAATTTTGTGTACAGATTCATATCGCACCTGATACCCAGTATCATTTTTCCTGGGGATACAGATCTATTGGAGGTAACACCTGTATTTGGAACAAATCTCTTGCCCTGGTAAGGCATTGTTCAATGGTACTAGAGTTATACCCATGATTTTGAAATCTTTATTTTGTTTATTCAAATTGTGTCTCATAATACAGCGTAAGAGAACACAAATAGGTTGAACTCGATGGACAAATTGTCTATTTTTAATCTCAGAAACTATGTAACCATGTATGTAGCTAAACCCCATCCAGAATTATTTCTCAGGACCTGCAAGAACTGAGATATAGGTAGATCATTCTCCAATGCATCAGTGAGGTCACTCGTGGATCAGAGAAGGGTATTGCAGTCAGTTTAATGTGTATGGAATAATGTGTGTGCCAACATCCCATCTTTCTTGCAAACTATTATATTGAGAAAGTTTATCTGTATTTGGTGAACCGAAGCCGTGAACCGCACCCAGGGGCGGATTGGCCATAGGACTCACAGGGAAGATTCTCCGTGGGATGATGTGTCTGGGAGGCCTGTTTCGTTTGTTGAATGTGGTCCTGCCCCCAACATGAGAGACATCCCAACTACACTCATTACACTCACACACTGCATTGTTCCAATTAGTTTTGTTATTCCATCTTGGAAAGAAAAGCTGTTTTTGTGAATCTGTGGAACTCAGGCTAACTGAAGGAGTAGATGCTCCTGTAAGGAGAAAACTGGGTGGACGAAGATTGTTTATTTTCATATACTTTATCGAAAGAAACAAACAGATTTGAGTGCAGCTGAATAAGGGATTTAGATTTCGAGAGGTAATTATAGTGATTCAATAGAGGTAGTTCATACAACTAAATGATAGTGGATACTGGGAATTCAGTTGCTTCGAACTGTAAGAATGGCTATTAAATATTGGAGCTGGTGGGTATCTCGCAGTGGGGAAAGCTGGCGAACACTAAGAGCGGAGTAAGGACCAGGACACCTTGATAGACACAAATACAATCTGCGGGAGCACAGGGCAAGGATTTCCGACTAGCAGCAACAAAGCACTGTCAGAGAGTGCAAAAACCAGAGCCTATTTGAAGAGAGTAAAGCAACAGGATTGGCTGAGCACTTACCCATTGGTAAAGCATACTGGTCTCCAACATGGCCGCCTCCCATTTTGCAGACACACTCAGGAGCGCTGTAGCCAGCCTGGTCCCACAGACTTCCGGCCTCCCGTAAGCCGCATCATCCCCGCTGCCAGCCATGCAGCATCCGCCTACAGCCGTGCAGCACTGTGAGCAGTCGTACTGGCAGCGCTCGGACTCCGGGCCCTGTGGTAGTGAGTACCCGACACGTGACACATCTCTGTGTATTGTCTATAATACAGTACTATGGGTCTGGGACTATAGGTCGACAACAAAAAGCTCGACACACCTTAGGTTGACGCCAATTGGTCGGCACACCTTAGGTCGACATGGACAAAATGTCGACATGGACAAAAGGTGGACAGGAAAAAGGTCGACATGGAAAAAGGTCGACATGAGTTTTTTATGTTTTTTGGTGTCGTTTGCTTCGTAGAGTGATGGGGAACCCCAATTAGTGCACCGCTTCGCTCGCCATGCTTCGGGCATGGTGCCTTCGCTTTGCTCGGCACAGATTACCGTTCCAATCGTAGTCCACGTGGATCGTTAAGTATGAAAAGGTTCCAAAAAAGAAAAAAAAATGGAAAAACTCATGTCAACCTTTTTCCATGTCGACCTTGTTCCTGTCGACCTTTTGTCCATGTTGACCTTTTGTCCATGTCGACCTAAGATGTGTCGACCAATTGGCGTCGACCTAAGGTGTGTCGACCTTTTTGTTGTCGACCTGCAGTCCGGATACCAGTACTATATATATATATATATATATATACACTTTGCAATTGCATGGATAACAAGTTATGTGTTTATAAAGCTGAGACACAGGCCAGTATTTACTAATATTCGTGTTTGAGTCGGTTTGTGTAGTGTTTAAACTTGTTTTGTATCGGGTGCATTTTCATGCAACTTTTTGAATCCATATATGCAAAGTTACGAAGCAGTCGACTTTATGGTTGTCGTGTTTTCCGATGTCGATGCCAGTCATTTTTTTGGGGCACATATACAGCCGTCATTGTCGTTTGCGTACGTGTTTTTGTTGTAATTGCCGTTTTTTTCCCTAAGTTAAACGCGGCAGGGTTTTTTTTTCCGCGGCCGCATTTTCACTTTCAGTTTCGATTTTCATCCCTGTTCGTGATTGGTTGTGTTTCAGATGGTAGGAGTGTCTGTGCGCAACTATATAAATACGCCCCAAACCGTCCGCACCTCGTGGGTTTAGTTAGTGGTGAGGAGGAGGGAGGTTGTGCTGTGGAGGTAGGTGAATTTGTGGTTTGGTGAGGAGTGTTGGTAGCGATTTCTGAGTGTGGTATTGTGTTTGAAAGTCATCTTGTCATTCTTGTTGTCTTGTATTTTGTGGTTTTGTCTCATTTTTAGTCCAAGTTATTTTTCTTTATAGTCCCTTGTCAGTGTGTGTGTGTGTGTGTGTGTGTGTGTGTGTGTGTGTGTGTGTGTGAGAGTTGTGTAGTGGTAGTGGAGGAGTGTGTTGTTTGTCTTTTTTTTTCCTGTGTTAACTGTTTAGACACACAATTATGTGTGACTCAGAGGTGGGTGAGGTGGAGGGTGTGAGTGAGGGGGAGGAGGTTGGTCAGGTGGAGGAGGTGAGTGTTAGTAAGGTTAGTGAGGTGGAGGAGGTGGGTGAGGTTGCTGCAGCAGCCTCAAGTGATAGTGACAGTCAGAGTGCTCCACAGCCACGCACCACTACTAAGACTGGGCGGAATGTAAAGTTTAGTTTTGCTGAAAATGTGGCATTGGTGCGTGAGCTGATGAAGTATCAGAGGCAGCTATTTGGCCCTGAGTCCGCCAAGGTGCCAACACGGAGGAAGACGGTGTTGTGGGCGAAAGTTGTTGCTGCTGTCAATAGTGAGGGGGTGGTCAAGCGGACGGAGGACACGTGCCGCAAACGGTAATATGACATAAAGCGACGTGTCAAGTCCAAAATGGCCAAGGAGGCCAAGTCGGCACGGAAAACCGGTGGTGGGCAGCCCTATATTGCAAGTTATCTGGAGTATGAGGAGCCCATGCGGAGTGTAATACCTCCAGAAGTTGTCTCTGCAACCCATGTCCGGGATTCAGATCGGCCCAGGAAGAATGGTGAGCATGTGTATTTGCATTTACATTCTATGCTTTTTTTTTAATGTGTGTCATGTGACGTTGCATATTACTCCCATCTTCAAGTGTGTGTCAGCAAATACATTGTTTTGGTTAATGTTTTATACAAAAGCCAATGTAACATCTTACTTTATTGTACGTCATGTGATTTTCTGACAGATATTTTGCATGTGTAGTTTGGACTTGGTGTGTCTCTGAATTGTACTGCAATAATGTTTTCCTTTTGGCCGTTTTTTACTGTAAAATTGTGACTATGGCCCTCATTCCGAGTTGATCGGTCGCAAGGCGAATTTAGCAGAGTTACACACGCTAAGCCGCCGCCTACTGGGAGTGAATCTTAGCTTCTTAAAATTGCGACCGATGTATTCGCAATATTGCGATTACTAACTACTTAGCAGTTTCAGAGTAGCTCCAGACTTACTCTGCCTGTGCGATCAGTTCAGTGCTTGTCGTTCCTGGTTGACGTCACAAACACACCCAGCGTTCGCCCAGGCACTCCCACCGTTTCTCCAGCCACTCCTGCGTTTTTTCCGGAAACGGTAGCGTTTTCAGCCACACGCCCCTGAAACGCCGTGTTTCCGCCCAGTAACACCCATTTCCTGTCAATCACATTACGTTCGCCGGAGCGATGAAAAAGCCGTGAGTAAAATTACTTTCTACATAGCAAAGTTACTTGGCGCAGTCGCAGTGCGAACATTGCGCATGCGTACTAAGCGGATTTTCATTGCGATGCGATGAAAAATACCGAGCGAACAACTCGGAATGAGGGCCTATGTTTTATATTTAAGTGATCCATGTGCAATGTTTTAAAAACAGTGGTTGTCACGTTAGAGGCTGGAGTACTGGAAAGTGGTTTGGAAACCACTTACATGTGTAATGTCATTATTAGTTAATGTTAATTATTTAATTAAAATAACAATATATTTTTTTTTTGCTTGTATTTGTACCGTGACACTACACTGCAGTGTAATTTTAATTAAAATTGCTACATTTTGTTTTGGCTCATATAGTGGTAATGTGTCTTTGGAGTGCCACATCACAGAGAAAACTATATATTGCATCTGTAATATTTATCCTTGCAATACAAAATGAAGTTGTGTGTGTGTTTTTTTTTCTTTAACTTGTGGCCTATGTCAGTGTCCTGTACATGTTTTCCTGTGTTGATGTTGCCATAGTGCATATGTGTTTTGGTCAATGTTTTTATTTTTTTGTTTTTTATTTTTGTATTTCTGGTCCTTAAGTTTTTTATAAATAAAAACCAAGCATGTCTAAAAGAATAAATGTTTATAAGCATAATGGGTGGATGTATACACAATAGCCTGAAAAAATTTTTTTTATTAATTTTATACAGTGTTAGAAAAAAGTAATACTACTCGTCGGCCAGTAAATCCTATCACATCTGATGATGATGACGCTGCGGAAGCAGGTAAAGTGTCCATTGTAGTATAGGGTATGCTTGTAAAGGAATGGCCATAACAAAATTGCACTTTCATTAAAAGGTCCATCAAAAGAAGTATGGAGCAGCAGAAGTGGCACTTCTGTAAGACATCACCACAAAAAACCAGTGGCCGAAAAGAAAGCAAGGTCGTATGTCCCAGCCCAAACACAGCAGGCTACCCCGCCACGAAGATTATCGTCCGTATGTTCTGTCCCCCCACTCCAAATTTTGGACACACCTCCAAGACGTCATCCACACTCCCCTCATCTTGATTGTGAGTATCAAACTGAAAAGAATGTGTAAAATTTCAGAACGTAATCAAAATATTTCATAACCGCATTAAGTCAAAACACATCAAAAACTTAAATACTTACCGCAGTAAGTAAAAGCTGAAATGGAATCCAAGCTAAATGGCCTTGTCCACATCCAGTAAAGATATGTATGTCCACTTGAGCCATACAGTATGACATTGTGTGTAAGATGCTGCAACAAAAAAGCATGTTGGTTTTTTTTTCCCAAAAGTAAGGTTGTTTTTCTAAATTTAACATGTGTGTTTGAGGTAACATTGCAAAATACATCTAAAAACATTACTATGTTTGTTTGAACAAAGCTATAAGGTAACACATTATGTATTCCAATGTGTTTTTATGGTGGAGTATGTGTGAGCTACAATAAAACTAAAGTGTTTGCTTTCACAATTAAGTAACCAGACACATTTGCCACAAACAGGCATATGTATGTATTTAAGCTATGAGTGATGATGTTGCTAGGCAGAATAGTTGAAAGCAACAGTGAATGACATGTGTTCCATGTGTAGTGATTTGTTTACATTTCTCAAACATATGGATAGCTAACGGAGATTTGTTTAACATTTCAGCTTCGTGTCCTGGGAACAGCATCCCTCTGCAAAAACAGCAACACAGTGACATGGAGGAGACAAACATCTTAGAAATGCAGCCATTAATGCAAGGAATGAGCCCCCCAGCACCTGTGAGTACACCACCACAGCAAAGCACACCCCCACCACAACACAGCCCAACAACACCAGGAACACAAGGCCCTGATCAGGTGTTTTGGTCTATTTGGGCTAGACAGCAGGCCACTAATGAAGATTGCCTGCATAAGCAGACACAAATGTTTGCAAGCCTACCATCTCACCTCAGAAGAATATCAAGAAATCTTAGTAGAGAAAATGAACAAACAACCAGAATAGGCAATACCATGGAACTCATGCGTACAGACATTACACAGGTCATGGGCAACTTACAGCGCATAATGGAAGAACAGCACAGACAACAGCAAAGTTATATGAGCATTTTTCAAAACAATCAAAAGATTAATTAAAGTTTATTCCGAATAGTAGACAATCAAAATGCTGATACACGTGAACTCAATGCCACCCTCATTAACCTGAATGAAACACTCAGATGCATGCACCAACAGCAAACAAGCAGCAGTTCTGGTACGACTACTCCAAATATCACGCCAGTCTCATCACCACCAAGACGCTCCACCAGAGCATGACAACATGACAGTGCTAAAGGCAAAGGGCAGGACAAGCAGCCACCCAAAAAAAGTGAAAAAAATACAAGTTAGACATTCGTGATAAGTAACTCAAAATAGTTAGTAAGTGTATATTTTGCCAAAAATATAGAACACTTAGCTCCTTGACACTTTTTTCAACATCATTAATTATAAGTGGTACAAAAAAAAATAATATACTTACATTTATTCTTTACCATTTTTTTGGGGTATTGGAGGAGGGAAATGTTGATGGAGTCACACATACATGTTAGCAGGAAGTAAACTGACCACTTGAATTTTTTTCTAATCATTACTCTTTCTAGATTCCAATCATTCTCTTTTCCTGCAGACACAATAATTGCCAGCCAGGCAGTATGTCTTTAGCAGGAAGTAAACTGACCACTTGATTTTTTTTTTATCATTACTCTTTCTAGATTCCAATCATTCTCTTTTCCTGCAGACAATCCAAATTACAATGTTATTGATACATATTTTAGCTTTCTTCTCTATACAACATTACAAGAAAAACACAATTGAGTTGCGTAAAAAGCTTGTAATATGTTGGCTTTGTTTTGTTTTAAAAACATTGTCAAAATGAATGTCAGTATTGCTGGGACATGTTTGTGTGTGTTAAAAATTAGTAAGAATGTTTTTACACATGATGCTGAAACAAACAAATATGTACTTTTACTACAAAAATCAAAGAATGTGTATAATAATGTATATGTGTGGCAAACTGTGTATTTACTTACACATCATCAAGTTTACAGCATCAAACATTAGGAAATAAATTATTCCTGATTACAGTAAGTTTGTGTGTCTTAAATATTATGGTGCATAACACATAGGGACACATGTATTCCTCAAGGCTAACATATTATATGTTGAGGAGTGTTTTTTGGGAACACAGGTTCTCAAACTCTGCCCTCAGGAACCCACACAGTGCATGTTTTGCAGGTCTCCTCACAGAATCACAAGTGACATAATTAGCTCCACCTGTGAACCTTTTAACATATGTCTGTGAGAAATTCATACACCTGTGCTTCTACTGGGTTACGTGAAAAACATGCACTGTGTGTGGTCCTGCGGGCCGAATTTGTGAACCTGTGCATTAGGACGTTACACACAATGATAAAGTGAAATACTAAATGGATTATGTGGGCTTGTAAGAAATTAGCACTGCAAGTTTACGATCACTTCTCCAGACTTAATGCATGCCACTCATAATCTGTTGTTTTGAGTTTAAAAATACATACAATACACATGCGACATTTGTTTTTCATAAAGCGAGGGTATGTTTGTATGTGTCAAGGAGACAGACACATTCTGAGTAATGGTTTTGGGGGAAAAAAAGCAAAACATCTATTTATGATTACACAACAAATGAAATAAGCAAACCAAACTTACCTTAGAAATAGCGATTGATGATCTCTTGCCTAACCTGCCTCCCTACATCTGTACTCCAAGTATCACCAGATGTCTCTAATTCCTCTGCTTGCTGGCTGCTTTCTTCTTCCTCCTCCTCCTCCTCCTCAACATGTGGCAGATGTTGTTGCAAACACATGTTATGAAGAAAGCAGCAGCAGAACACAATTTGAGTCACCTTGGAGGGACTATACAACAAAAGGCCACCAGACTTATCCAGACACCGAAACCTAGATTTCAGCACACCAAAACATCTTTCTATCACATTCCGCGTGGACTTATGTCTGATGTCTGAGTCTGAGGAATCCCACAGCACACAAAAGATCACTGGCCCACAGTCCTGCTGCCATTTCTGAGTGTAGGTGTATTGAAATGGGCCTAACATCCTTTTATAGGCATCCTAATTCAGGTGTGAGTGATTTTTTATTTGCAACACAAGTAAACACGACTGAAAAAAGCAGGTCTATTTTTTTGCCGCTATTTTTTTACGAATCGCAAAAAAAATACGACCGCATTTGAGCACTCAGAGACTAACACCCAAACACGAATAAATAGTGAATTCCTGTATTCTATGTAATAACAGCCGCGTTTGACCGATGGTCTATTCATTCGAATTTGTGAACGTTGTCATTCAAACCATTACGAATAGTCCAAACACTGCCGAGATTTGTGCTTAGTGAATTCCCGGATTGGGACTTAGGAAAAAAAACACAAATCGGACAAACTCGGATTCTTAGTAAATACTGGCCACAGTGTCTGGGTGACAAATAGTTTGGATATTTATAAATGGATGTAGTCATGATTACTTCCCCCCAATTTTTTTTTATGTAAGATATAGTCTAGGAATCTTTAGTTTATGTACTGTACTGTACTGTAAGTAAAGTAATGTAAGAATATTGTAAAGAATCTGTTTTCTTATATAATAGGTAAGCTACTGTATATAAGGCATGTGTCAGATTGCATTGAATGCCCCACATTAGCTTCTAAATACAGTATTAGGATACTTTGAAAGCTACTCAGTTCACTGACAGGTATGGGGTAATGATTCCCTTGGTGAGACACTTTGTCACTACCTGTAGAACAGAGATTAGTGAAGAAAGGGAAATGATCAGTAAAAGACTCCTGATGCTGAACTGCAATGGCTGTGTTGAAAGTTCAAAAAATAATAATATATATATATATATATATATATATATATATATATATAGTTCTATTTTTTGTACTGTTTGATGCATTTACCCTAGTGTGCTTTGTTCATGTGCTTCTATAAACCCCGTGATTGCACACATTTTAAACCAATCTTCAAGTTCAAAAACAGAAGAAAAAAATATAGTTCTATTGTTAGCACTGTCTGCTGTGCTTACCCTAGTGTGCTTTGTTCATGTGCGTCTATAAACCCTGTTACTCCATGCTGTTTGAACTGTGTTGCAATCTCTAAAAAAGAAAAAATATATATATAGTTCTATTTCTTGTACTGTTTGATGCGCTTTACCCTAGTGTGCTTTGTTCACGTGCATCTATAAGTCCTGTGACTCCATGCAGTTTGAACTGAGCTGCAAGTAAAAAATAAATATATATATATATATATATATATACAGTATATATATATATATATATATATATATATGTACAGTATATTGCTTGTACTGTTTGGTGTGCTTTACCCTAATGCCCTTTGTTCAAAGCTCTGTGACACCATGCAGTTTGAACCAAGCTATGAGTTCAAAAAAGAAAAAAAAGAAAATCTAGATCTATTATTTGCACTGTTTTCTGCACTATACCCCAGTAAACTGTGGCAATTTTGCATAGAGACATGCCATGTGTATGTGTTGCTGCTCTGTCACTTAGGGGTAAATTTACTAAGGTGGTAGTTTTTTAGAACTGGTGATCTTGCCTATAGCATCCAATCAGATTCTACCTTTTATCTTCTACAAGCAGCTAGATAAATGTTAAGTAGAATCGGTTCTGTTGCTATGGGCAATGTCACCAATTATTTACAAAAACTCCAACCTTAGTCAATTTAGCCCTTAGGAATCAACCAGTTCCCTTCAACCTTTGAACAATATTGGTAAAAACAATATTTTGAGCTGTGAGATGGACAAAATTAGAAATGTGCGCCAGGCCATTTTTGACTAATTTAGATTTGGTTCTAATTCATTGACTGACTTTGGATTTGAATTGGCCAAATCGACGTGACTGGTTTTGGATTTTTTTCAAAAATGTAAAAAAAACACCTAAAATCACTTAACCACTTCATTGACAAATTATTTTCCAAAAAAAGCTCAGAAAATGTCATTTTTTATGAGTGAATTAGTTAAAGAATGTGTATTTAACCTTATTCAAAATGATTTTAGTAAAAAAAAATGTATATTTAAAAAAAAAAAATAGTTTTAAACATTGGTCACCAACATCAGAACATTGCGACTATCATAAACATCACGATCATCGCATCTTTCATTTTGAAAGCCGAGACAGACACCAGGTACACAGGAGGGGCTTGGGGAGGTTAATTTACACTTCCCCAGTAGCTGCTATTGTATGCAGCAGCTGAGTGGGGGTCCTGCCATGCTGACTGATCAGCAGTGATTTACAGCATGGCAAACAATGGGGGAGGGTGCAGGGAGGCAGAGGGACCTTTCGGTCCCCCTGACAGCAGCGGTGGAGGAAAGTTTCTCTTCGTTGCTGCTGCAAACGCTCTCTATCTGACTGGTCGCAGATAAGACACTTGCTGGTATGGTCACATCTGATGTGACCATGCCAGGCAAGTGGTTAATTTAAGATGATTTAATCCCTAAAGGTATTATTAACATCAAGAGCATTAATGTCCAGTCATTTCCACTCAATTTTGACCACCTTACATCTCACAATGTTGTTTTCATCCACTTTACGCCGAAGTCTGCAGCGAGCTGGCTGGTTTACTAAGCAACAGAGCAGCTGCACAAACACACAGCAGTTTATACCATATCTATGAAACACTTACACACAGCAGTTGGAGAAATGAATGGTGGTGCAAGATGGAATTGTCCTTGTGCCCTTCCCACCCACCCTTATGTTGGATATTAAAAAGGACATGCACATTTTAACAAACCAAGCCCTCCAGCGCCAGGGACTGCAACTTTTGTGACTGAAGTGCTTGGTTTGTTTGGGCCCCCACAAAACCAACTACAGTACCAATTGGCTTAAGGCAACAGCTCTACAGTGGCTAGATGTCATCGTCATTGCAATCCTTATCCTCATCCTTACCAGTTTGTACATCCTCCTCACACAATATTAATTCACCCCAGCTGGAATCCATCATTACACAAGTCTATGGGGTAATTCAGACCTGATCGCTGCAGTGCATTTTTGCACAGTGGGCAATCAGATCCAAACTGTGCATGCATATGCACCACAATGCGCAGGCGTGATGGACAGCTGCAAGGCAGATCACCGGTTAGCAACGGGTTTGTGCACGGGCATTCGCAAGGAGATTGATAGGAAGAGAGCATTTGTGGGTGTTAACTGACTGCTTTCAGGGAGTGTTTGGAAAAATGCAGGCATGTCCAAGCATTTGCAGGTTGGGTGTCTAACGTCAAATACAGTCCTGAACAGACTGATGTGATCGCAGCAGCTGAGTAAGACAAAACCAGTTTGTGCAGCTCTGCTACACATGAGATCGCACTCTTGCACAGTAAAAATACACTCCTCCTGTGGGCAGCGACTATCTGACCGCAGGGCTGCAAAAATAGCTGCCCAGCAATCAGGTCTGAATTACCCGCTATGTACTTTGAGGTAATTGCAGAGAAAGGTGATCCTCGTGTTATTTCCATTTAATTTTGATGAACATCATCTTTTCAACATTTTCAGGAATTAGCCTCCTACGCTGATCGCTGGCAATGTTCCCGGCTGTGCTAAAAACTCTGAGTACACACTGGTGGGTGGGCAGCTTAAGTAATGCACAGCCAGTTTGTACAATGGCCCCCAAATTGCTCTTTTTGCCTTCCAGCACTCGAAGGGTCTCTGTGGCATGCCTATTTTTATGGTGTCATGAAAATAATCCTCCACCATTCTTTGGATAATGATGGTATCAGATGGAGTAACGGTAGAGGTGTCACAAATGCTGGGCAAGTCTTTCACACCCACCCAGATGTCAAAATGTTGTGTTAACTTATCTACATCACCTCTAGATCTTTTGGGAAAGGTAAGATTTTTCCTGGCTGCTGCCGAAGAAACTGAAGAAGACATTGTAGTGCCACATGTCACGTGAGCTGATAAGTTGCTCATCAGGAGCTCTTTGCATCTCTTAAGATCTGGGTTACTTGAAAAGAACGACACAGCATACAATGTAATCCTAGGATCAAGTATGGTCGCCAAAATGTAGTGATCCAATTTCAAGAAATTGGCAACCCTTGGATCCTGGCAAAGTGAATCAAGGACTTGATCTACAAGTCTTGCATTCTATGCGGATTTTGTTTTATCTCCTTCAATTTCTCCAGCTGATTTTCCAAAAGCTTAATTAGGGGAATCACCTGGCTCAAGCTAGCAGTGTCAGCAGCACTCACTTCACAGGTGGCTACTTCAAAGGGTTTGAGCACCTTGCACAAGACAGAAAAGTACTGTCCACTGCACTGGGCTGAGGTACATTCCCCCTCCTCTCCCAAAGTCATGGCTTGTAGTATAGCTATGGATGGCTTTTTGCTGTTCCTCCATCCGCTGAAGCATATAAAGGGTGGAGTTCCACCTTGTTACCACCTCTTGCTTTAGTTGATGACAGAGCAAATTAATGTGTTCTTGCAGATGCTGCAATCTCCTGCATGCTGTTACTAAATTCCGAAAATATGTAAATCACAGACAGCATCTCCTTCACGCCCCTGTCATTTAAAATAGAAACCCTATACCACTAAAGTAATAGTGTGAGCAAAATAGGGGATGTGTTGGAATACACCCAGCTGTAATGCTTTCACAATATTTATGGCATTATCAGAAACCACAAATCCTGAGGACAGTCCAAGTGTGGTAAACCATGTTGCTATGACGTCCCTCATTTTTTCTAAGAGGTTGTCAGCGGTATGCCTCTTGGTGAAGCCAGTGACACACAGAGTAGTCTGCTTCTGAATGAACTTGTATTTGTTAGATAATGCTTCTGCTGCTGATGGCAGTTCACCCACCCAGTGGGCTGTCACAGTGATATAATCTTTAGTTTGCCCACTACCTCTTTTCCACATATCTGTGGTTAAGTGGACAGTTTGTACAATGGCATTTTGTAAGGCAATAATTAGATTTTTTTTAATGTCCTGGTACAGCTGAGGAGTGGCTTTTCAGCTAAAATAGAAGTGAGATGGAACTTGGTACCGGGGAGACAGGACCTCAATTACCTGTGTAAAACCCACAGCATTAATTGCAGATATTGGGGGTCATTAGCTTGCTGCGTTTTAATGCAGCAGAGCGAACTGGTGCCTGCTGCGCATGCGCCGACACCGTAGTGCGACTGCACATGCGGGACGGTCGAAGGCCGTAGCAGGACAGCGATCGCCTCTGCCTGATTGACAGGCAGAGGCAATCGATGGGCGTGAGGGGGCGTGGTCCGAACGGGGGCAGGTCGCAGCGGCTGCGTGATGTCATATGCAGCCGCTGCGGGCTAGGAAGCGAGGAGCAGCTCCTGGCCAGCACGCTAAAGCTGCGCTGGTCGGGAGCTACTCCTGAAGTGCAAAGGCATCACCGCTGTGCAATGCTTTTGCACTTCTGTGAGGGGGGCTGGACTGACATGCGGGGTGGACCAGCCCCGTGCTGGGCGTCCCCCCGCATGTCAGGAAAGATGATCGTAGCTGTGCTAAATTTAGCACAGCTACGATCAACTCAGAATGACCCCCATTGAATGCAGATCTAATACTAGCATAGCAGTCATGGCATCAGTGATCCACTGTGCAACTGGGTGACAACTGTCATACTTACTCCCCCTTGCAAAGGATTGTTTAACAGTCAATTTTTCTGTGGAGCAACTACTAGCAGGTTTCTTCGTCCACCCCCAGCAGCAGCAGGCCTAGCTCTCAAGGATTCTTCTGAGGAATTCTGGAAAGAAGAGGAGTCACCAAGCATTGACAAATTGGTTGCAAGACTATCTCTGATTATTAATCAGGAAATTGAGTATGAAGGTGCTGGTGGTGGAGATTGCTGGTGCTGGGATCTAGTAGAGAGAAGGGGGCTACAGAAGGAGCCACACTAATTGTGGCTCCATCAGTCCGTGGGAGCCATCTCCATCCAAGGCGCGTGTACGTGATGTAGATGCACCCCATTCACTAGAATGTCTCTGTGCACTCTGCCATGATGGAGATGTGCCCCATTCACAGAATGGGAGTGTCTCTGTGCACTCCCAGTGTGACTAGGTGGACGGATCGCCTAGTCAAGCGGGGAGTGCACGTATGCGATGTAGCAACACTAGATGGGTGCGGCTCCATCTGTAGCTGATGCTGGACTGCTTGCTGTTATTTTTTAGCACCAACTGTAGATGTTATAAAATGCTTGTCATGAACTCGCTACAGATGATGTAATAGGGTGGAGGTTCCTAAATGCTTAAGTACCTCTACTTACTATGGTTTTACAAAGGCTACAGATGGTTTGACAGGATTTGGGTAAAAACAATTCCACACGTTCGAGGTGGATTCGTTGGTCCTATGCCCAGGCATGACTATGGTCTTCTTATCATGGCCAAGAGATGCTTCCACTGGTGCTTCACTAACAAAAACAACATCCTCATCCTCAACATCCTTATAAGTGCCAGCATCAGCTACACAAATCTCCCCCCTCGTCTTCTTGCAATTCCATGGTGGCAGCCTCAATTTCTATGTAATCAGCAACACTTATAGTGTTCATCCCCACTTTTATAGAGGGAGCAGAAATGGTGGAAGGTAGCGTCTCTGTGAGTACAGTATCTGAAAGGTCAAACTCACACAAAGCACTTGGGGACACACTTAGACTCTCCTCAGGTATTTGTGACATTTCTGTTTCTGATTGCAGTTTGTTCTACTGCCTTAGTGGTTTTTGTTTTTTTACACCTCTTCTAGACTCAGAATGTAAGGCATCATGAGAGGCAGAAGAAGATGCCTCACTGACATGTGCAAAACCACCACTCAGAAATAAAGGCGAAGGCCATAGCCTTTCCTTGCAATTGTGTGTGGTAAATGGCATGTTGTCAATTTTATGTGTTTCTGCACCAAACCTTCCCTTTAAAAGAGGTGTTTTTTTATTTACCACTGTATATTGGGTTTTCGGTTTTAGATGCCCTGACTTAGATCCACTATGCCCTTCAGCATCGACTTTAGTGAATGCTGGACTATCGTCATCATGATGACTGGTGAGAGCAGGTTGGTGTTCTCTAAACTGATTGTTACCCATTTTAAGTACATGAATCGCAGGGTTATATGCACATGAGGAAAGCGCACTGGGGTACAGTGCACCTAATAGTACAAACAATAGAAATTAACTATATATTTTTATATATCTTACAGCTCCTTTTAAACTGCGTGAATCACAGGGTTAAATGCACATGAGGTAAGCGCACTAGGGTACAGCGCACGAAATAGTACAAACAACAGAAATGTTACTATACATTTTTATATAACTCTCACCTCCGTTTAAACTTTGTGAATCACGGGGTTAGATGCATGTGAGGAAAGCGCACTAGGGTACAGCGCACCAAATAGTACAAACAAACAATAGAAATTTACAATATATTTTTATTTAACTTGCAGCTCCTTTCAAACTGCGTGAATAACAGTGTTAGATGCACATGAGGTAAGTGCACTAGGGTACAGCGCACCCCCTCGTGAGACTCTGAGTCTCTGGATTGGATACACACAGTTATATAAGTTCCTTTTATTAACACAGCAGAGTCAATACAGTGTACCCCCTACAGTACAGCCCCTTGTGAGACTCTGTACACAGAAGTTTCACGCTGGCACTGTAGATATGAGCAGGTTCGAATTTACTCAGTTCTTAATGCCAGAATTAACGCAAAATCAGATTTTCCAGATTTTTCTTAATGACTGACCAAACCACGTGACATCCAAGAGCCAGTAAGGAGATTCGGGTAAATCCAAGTAAATCTGAGTAAAACCGAACCTGCTCATCTCTAGCTAGCAGCAGCATGTCATATAATGTAGTGACTAGTGTACACAGTGCATCCGGAAAGTAGTCACAGCGCTTCACTTCACTTTCCACTTTTTTTATGTTACAGCCTTATTCAAAAATGGAATAAATTAATTTTTTCCTCCATATTCTGCACACAATGGCCCTCATTCCGAGTTGTTCGCTTGCTAGCCGCTTTTCGCAGCATTACACACGCTGAGCCGCCGCCCTCTGGGAGTGTATCTTAGCTTAGCAGAATTGCGAACGAAGTATTCGCAATATTGCAAAAATATTTTTCTGTGCAGTTTCTGAGTAGCTCGAGACTTACTCTTCCAGTGCGATCAGTTCAGTGCTTGTCGTTCCTGGTTTGACATCACAAACACACCCAGCGTTCGCCCAGACACTCCCCCGTTTCTCCAGCCACTCCCGCGTTTTTCCCAGAAACGGCAGCATTTTTTCACACACTCCCATAAAATGGCCAGTTTCCGCCCAGAAACACCCACTTCCTGTCAATCACAATCCGATCACCAGAACGAAGAAAAAACCTTGTAATGCCGTGAGTAAAATACCAAACTTCTTAGCTAATTTACTTGGCGCAGTCGCAGTGCGAACATTGCGCATGCGCAATTAGCGGAAAATTGCTGCGATGCGAAGAAAATTGCTGAGCGAACAACTCGGAATGAGGGCCAATACCCCATAATGAAAATGTGAAAAAAGTTTTTTTGAGATTTTTTACATTTATTAAAAATAAAAAACTAAGAAATCACATGTACATAAGAATTCACAGCTTTTGCCATGAAGCTCAAAATTGAGCTCAGGTGCATCCTGTTTCCACTGATCATCCACGAGATGTTCCTAAAGCTTAATTGGAGTCCACCTGTGGTAAATTCAGTTGATTGAACATGATTTGGAAAGGCACACACCTGTCTATATAAGGTCCCACACTTGACAGGGCATGTCTGAGCACAAACCAAGCATGAAGTCAAAGGAATTTTCTGTAGACATCTGAGACAGGATTGTCTCGAGGCACAAATCTGGGGAAGGGTACAGAAAAATATCTGCTGCTTTGAAGGTCCCAATGAGCACAGTGGCCTTCATCATCCTTAAATGGAAGAAGTTCGGAACCACCAGGGCTCTTCCTAGAGCTGGCCGGCCATCTAAACTGAGTGATCGGGGAGAAGGGCCCTAGTCAGGGAGGTGACCAAGAACCTGATGGTCAGTATTACAGCATTCCTCTGTGGAGAGAGGAGAACCTTCCAGAAGGACAACCATCTCTGCAGCAATCCGCCAATCAGGCCTGTTTGGTAGAGTGACAAGATGGAAGCCATTCCTTATTAAAAAGCAGACCAGGGGTTTGTCAAAATGCACCTAAAGGACTCTCAGACCATGAGCAACAAAATTCACTGGTCTGATGAGACAAAGATTTAACTCTTTGGAGTGAATGCCAGGCGTCATGTTTGGAGGAAACCAGGCAACGCTCATCACCAGGCCAATGCCATCCCTACAGTGAAGCATGGTGGTGGCAGCATCATGCTTTTGGGATGTTTTTCAGTGGCAGGAACTGGGAAACTAGTCAGGATAGAGGGAAAGATGAATGCAGCAATGTACAGATACATCCTGGAGGAAAACCTGCTCCACAGTGCTCTTGACCTCAGACTAGGGTGATGGTTCATCTTTCAGCAAGACAACGACCCTAAGCACACAAGATATTATCAAAATATCAAAGGAGTGTCTTCAGGACAACTCTGTGAATGTCCTTGAGTGGCCCAGCCAGAGCCCAGACTTGAATCCAATTGAACATCTCTGGAGAGATCTGAAAATGGCTGTTCACCGATGCTTCCCATGCAACCTGATGGAGCTTGAGAGGTGCTGCAAAGAGGAATGGGTGAAACTGCCCAAAGATAGGTGTGCCAAGCTTGTGGCATCATATTCAAAAAGACTTGAGGCTATAATTGCTGCCAAAGGTGCATCAACAAAGTATTGAGCAAAGGCTGTGAATACTTATATACATGTGATTTCTTAGTTTTTTATTTTTAAGAAATTTGCAAAAATCTCAAAAAAACTTTTTTTCACATTGTCATTATAGGGTATTGGGCCTAATTATGAGTTGATCGCAGCAGCAGCTTTGTTAGCAGTTGGGCAAAACCATGTGCACTGCAGGAGGGGCAGATATAAAATGTGCAGAGAGAGTTAGATTTGGGTGGGGTGTATTCAAACTGAAATCTAAATTGCAGTGTAAAAATAAAGCAGCCAGTATTTACTAGAGATGAAAACAAAATAACCCACCCAAATCTAACTCTCTCTGCAAATGTTATATCTGCCCCCCCTGCGGTGCGCATGGTTTTGCCCAATTGCTAACAAATTTGCTGCTGTGGTCAACTCAGAATTACCCCCCATTGTGTGTAGAATTTTGAGGGGAAAAAAATAATTTATTCTATTTTGGAATAAGGCTGCTACATAACAAAATGTGGAAAAGTGAAGTGCTGTAAATACTTTCCTGATGCATTGTATACTAATGAGCTGACAGTAAATGTCCCCCTATTTTATATATTTTGTTTCAGGCTGGCAGCAGCTGTACTACTGAGCTGACACTAAGTAAACATCCCCCTAATTTATGCACTTTTTTATGCAGAGTAAGCACAGCAAACGTCAGTGTGCTGCTACCTCCGGGAAATGGTGATGAGTCCTGGTGTGCACAACCATTTATAGAACCCAAGTCCCGTGAGAATCCAAAGACAGAAAGGTGATGTTTGGCCTTGTTGGGGAATCTGAGTCTGGCAGGATTCTTCAACCTCCGACTCAGGTTCATTCAGATTCCCTTGTTCTGAGCTGTTCGGATTCCTCAAACTCCGAACCACTCATCTCTAGTCAAAATTAACCAGAAATTACTGGAAATTAATGTTACTGAGCTTAATAGTACTCTAGGAGCAAAAAAAGGCTCAAATTATGTGATTTTAGCATGTTTTGTAAAAAAAAAAAATCCAAATCCAAAACCAGTAACAGTGGTTTGGCAAGTCCAAATCCAAAATCAGATGACGAATCAGAGCCAAATCCAAATCCAGCAAAGATGGTTCGGCGCAGATCTTTCATTTTAACCTGTGTCATCTGTTTTTCTAGTAGTTTTGAAGCAGCTACTGTATACATGATGAATATCTCACATCTAAAAGCCATAAGTTAGTTCACAGGTGAGCTTTAAACTGGGTATCATATCTTAAGTTTAATTCTGATGTAATAGTAGTTACCAGGTTCTTAATTCTGAGTGATAGAGTAGTACTTGTAGTGAAATGGGGTCCCTTGACATTGGGCTGCAAGCTTAAATGCATTGATCAGTTCACAAACAAAACCCCCACTGATTTTATGGTGATCGAGTTTATTATGGTGAGAGCTCTGATTTTTAATTTTCTAATTTTGGATTTTATAAAGAGATCCGTCTACAACTGTGAAGTAATTTATAGTGCCACCTAAACCAACCAGTTAAAGATTTCCTTCTCAGACCAGCAGACCCCAGTAATACAAACATGGTATAATACTATATATATATATATATATATATATATATATATATAGTAGCAGTATTACCCGGCACTCCTGGTCCTACGGTTTCAATTTGCCTGGGTGCCCTCCATAGCAATGTATACAGACGGTCGGAAAGAAATGGCGTCACTCCAGGTCTTGCAATCATCAAAATGTGTATTTAAAAAATTAACACAGTGCCAACGTTTCGGGGCCCGTAGCCCCTTTGTCAAGGTGTGTGTGGTATAAGGTAAGATGATTTTCTGTTATACCACACACACCTTGACAAAGGGGCTACGGGCCCCGAAATGTTGGCACTGTGTTAATTTTTTAAATACACATTTTGATGATTGCAAGACCTGGAGTGACGCCATTTATTTCCGACTATATATATATATATATATATATATATGTGTGTGTACTGTACACACCCACATACACTATATATATATATATATATTCTGTAGTTGTCACAGTGGTGAAAATAAGCGGTCTCAGCATTTATAGATTAGGGCAATATACTGTATATAAGTTTAAGAAAACTACAGTATAAATGAACTGCAGGGGTTAACACCAGTCACAGTGAGTATGAGAGAGAGAGAGTGACAGTGTGTGTGTGTGTGTGTGTTTTACCTCCAGTCCTCTCGCTCTTTACTAAGGTGGAGGTGAAGGCTGCCGTCCTGCTCAGTGCTTACATCCATCACTGTGCTGTCAGCGACTCAGCCTGAATGCAGCTCTGTGTGGGGCCAGTGAAAGGTCAGCAGCATGACCACTTTCATAGCTAGGGCGGGCGGCTGGTATACTTTTTCGCCGCTGAGGAAGGGAAGGGAAGCTACACACGCTGTCCTGACTACTGAAGCTACAGCAGCGGTGCAATGCATCATGGGATTTGTAGTCTGTTTGTTACTGCATAAAGTCTAAGCAGTAGCACACATGACTACAAATCCCATTTTTCTACACTACCTTCTCTGCTGTGTCAGATGCAGCTGATCCCAGCGCCCTATCCAATCCAGCGCCCGGGTCACATGCCCCCCTAGCCTCTCCCTAGTTTCGGCTCTGTCCTTCTATATTGTCTCCTCTGCCTCTCTGAGCCTCATTTTCCTCTTTCTGTGTCATTTTCTGTGTGCCTCTCACTTCCTCTATCTGTTCCCCCGCTGACTCTCTGTGCCTACTCTGTCTTACTGTGCCTCTTTCTGTGCACCCTTTTGACTCTCTATGCCTCTTCTGTCTCTCGGAGACCGTGTGTGTGTGTGTGTGTGTGTGTGTGTGTGTGTGTGTGTGTGTGTGTGTGTGTGTAGGTCTGTCATGGACATTTAGTTACACCATTTGGTTCGGCTGCAAGTGCTTTGTCTCTGGTGTATAGTTAGGGATTGTTCTAATAAGCAAGTCCTCCTGTCCTGTATTTTTCTGCACTACTATGAAGGCTTAATGTGTAAGGGACACTGCTACTTATTCTGGGCATAATGTGTGTAAGGCGACTACTACAGTGTGGGCATAAAGTGTGTAACTGGTACTACTACTGTGTGGGCATAATATGTGTAAGAGGCACTACTACTCTGTGGCCATAATGTGTGTAAGGTGTACTACTGTGTTGGCATTAGGTTGAAAAGGGCACTACTACTGTGTGAGCATCACATATGATAGGGGTACTACTATTGTGTGGGCATATTATGTGTATGGGGTTATAGTGTGTGGCAAAACATGTGTAAGGGGGTATAACTTTGTAATATAATGTGAGTAAGGGGCTCTAGTGCGTGGTGTAACCTGAATAAGGGACATTACTGTGTGGAGTAATGTGAATAAGGGACACTACAATGTGGTGGACTTTGAATTAAGGGTACTATTGTGTGACCATGTCTTTCCCCATGAGACCACACCCCTTTTTAAGAGGGTTGCACCTTCGGCACATGCTGTCCTTATTTAAAATACAAATGTAGAAATGCTCATCATGGCTGGGAAGTGGCCGCACATTCACTAGTGGGGCCCCTCAAACAGAAGAAGCCATGCTCATCATGTGGGGGGCACCATTGCTCTTTCTGGCACAGGGCCCCAAAATGCCTATTTATGACTTTGCTCCCCTTTACATCAGATATGATGCCCCCCCCCCCAGCCCCTGCTGCTTGTTGGATGCAACTTTATTCTACTCAGCTACTTCAGTAGCATCTACAGCCTGTGCAGTGTCCCCTGCCCTGGTCTGTGGTGCTTCGGTTAGTGTATCCTACCATGATCTCCTGCTGGTCAGTTGACCTACTGCCAGCCTCCCCTGCTGTAATCAACACTTGCTTGCACCTAGCAACTTACTTTCCTCTGATCCCTTGACACCATTGGCCCCAGAACTCCACCTTCACCCACAAACCCACTATCTCTCCTCCAAGAGCAGTGCTGCTGATAGCTTCACCCACCACATCCCCTCTGTCAGCCCAGTGGAGTCACTCTAGCAAGAATTACATAAAAAATACCATTATTTTCAGGCGACAGGCAGTCCCTATAGGGCCACTGGGCCCCAGATGCCTGCCTGGACCTCCTTGTTGGTAAACCGGCTTTGCTGCTACTGTCATACCATATGGGAGCCCTGTTGTTCAATGTGTGACTGAGATCCCAGTATGCTGCAGTGACATGCGGTGGGGTGAGGCAGGTGAGGCAGAGCGGTTCCTGTCATACTTACGTTTGTGCCAGAGTTTTAACTGTGTAAAGTATATGATAAATACAAAGAATATGTTAGAAATATCTCCTTTGCATTATTCTAATAATTTTTATAGCCAAAACTCTGGAGTAAAAAGTCTATGGCAGGTGAGGTAGTGCCTCACCTGTCTATCTTTTCCACTCATCTCTGATCAAAACTCACCAAATTTCCAGGAGTTTATACTGCTGCACCTGTGTATAATGCCCAGACGTACCCTTTGGCACATATATTGTGTGTAAATCTGGCTCTGGGGCCAGCTAGTGCCTCCTGATTTATTTAGCTCACCGCACGGGCTGGTGTGCTGGGTAGTCTAGTGATATTTGTTGTGAGATTGCTCAATTTTTCTACAAAATGCAACATGAGAGAAGGGCCTGATAAAGTAAGGAAACCATTCTGGACCCCAAAGAAGTGACATCTGAAATAGCAGGACCATATTGTAGGCTGTTAGTTACTATAAGGAAAATAATGGAGGTTTTCAAAAGCAATTAATGATTTTTGCATTTGTTATTAATGGTGGAAAAATGATAGCAAGCGTTATTCATCAAATTAAAGTCTTTCCAGCATTTTGGAATACAGAAAAATATGGTATAGTCATATTTCAGTGTTTTTATACAAGTTTGTTAAAAGTTGGAATAAATACTTTTACCACTTATCTGCCAGTTGAAAACCCGCTCTCCCTTCAATACACCTCCATGTTCATGTTCCACATCATTCAACCCATTATAGAGCTTTTTAGAGAAATTGCCTGAAAACTGACATGTTTTTATTGTCAAAATTATGCTCTTTAAACCCATCCAGGCCCATGATTATTCATAAAGTGAGGTGTACCAGAGCGTCTGCTGTGTTTCCAAATATTTTTGCCTTAAAATAAAGATTTTCATCTAGAAAAGAAATGCAATTTTGGAAATGGATTGCAAATATAATTTGTTCTGCGAGTTAACCTTGGGAGCGCCTCATAGAACCCAACTTCATCTTATTGGATTGACCCTACAACTCTTGGGCAAATCAGAAAATGGAAGCAAATATTGAATGTAATTGATTGCTATGATGCACATTTAAACATTGAATTATTTTGCACTTGGTTTATATATGATCTCTAGTAGGGGTGAGCGCTGGGCCACTTTTTAGGTTTTATGTTTTGGTTTTGGATCTGGATCTCCTTCATGTTTTAGATCTGTATTGGTTTTGTCAAAATCGCCCTTGAGGGTTTTGGTTTTGGATCTGGATTTCTTTTTTAAATCATAAAAACAGCTAATATAACAGAATTTGGGTATGTTTTTGTTCCCACAGTATTATTAACCTCAATAACATTCATTTCCACTCATTGCCAGTCTATTTTGAACAACTCAAAGCTCACAATATTGTTTTCATCCAGTTTATGCCAAAAGGTTGCACCAAGGTAGCTGGAAGACTAAGCTATGCGACAGAAGTGTGCGACACAAACACCTGGCACATGTAGGAGTGGCACTGCAGTGGCAGACAGGATATCAGTTTTACAAACTATGCCAAAAAATGCTCCAAAGAGCACATAATGCAAAGAAAAGAGGTGCAAGATGGAATTGTCCTTGAGCCGTCCCATCCACCCTTATGTTGTATATATTAAACAGGACATGCACAGTTTAATAAACCAATCATTTCAGTGACCGAGACCGTCACTTGTGGCTGAAATAATTTGTTTGTTTGGGCTCTCATAAAACATTTTTTTAGAAGGACTACCTCTGTTAAGTAAATACTCTGAGGATGTTGATGATGAGGTGTTCATTTCATTATATTCTTGTACAATAAATGTCATGTCTTCGCTGCAAATGATGTAACATGGAGGAGGTGCCTAGATGGCTAACGTTCCTACCTCTACTAACTATGGCCTCACAAATGGAGCAGGTGCTTTTATAAACATTGTCAGGATTGGTGTAAAGATAATTAATTATACACCCAAGAAGTGGCTTTTTTGGTCTTATGCCCAGGCATCACAATGGCTTTCTTTGTTATCATGGTCAACAACTCTAGCTACAAGTGTCTAACTTACACAAACAACATCATCATCAACATCCTCACTGCCAGATAGTACACACATAACTCCCTCTCATCCTGTCCCACTTCTTCCACACATGAATACTCAATTTGTATTATGTCCTCCTTATCAGATTCATCACCCTCCTCATCAGACTCATCACCATCTTTACTCCCCACATGTGTAGGTGGTTCAGAAATGGTGGAAGGAGGTGAAAGAGGCTTCTCTATGAGGACAGTGTGAGAAATGTCAGCTGACGTGGACACCCATAAACATTCCTCTGGAATGTCTGATGGCTCTGATTCTGAATGCGCAGTTTGTCTTACTGCCTCTACAGCTAACTTTTCTTTTGATTTTTTTTCTTTACCACTCTAAAATTAAATGATTTTACACACCACGACTTAAGCCCTCTATGCCCCTGGGCATGTGCCTTCGAAGATGACAATGACTGATTTGCATTGTCAATGTCATGACTAGTGGCAGCAGCTTCAGCACTAGTAATAGCCTCCATTTCTATCAACACAAAGTGGGGTTGACCTTCACCGGCAGCGTCACACAAATGAGTCAGAAATAGATATAATAAATACACACTGCGGTTGACTTTACCGACAGCAACACACAAATGAGTCAGAAATATATATAATAATTACACACTGTGGTTAACTTCACCGACAGTGGGTATATTTACTAAAATTCGTATTTGTACCGATTTGGAGTGAGATTCATCACGAATGACATCGAATGTGTAAATTTGCAACTTTTTGAATTTGTTACGCCTCATTTACTAAGCTGTCGTATTTGTATTTTTCGTGTTTTCCGATGTCGATGTCATTCGTGGTTTTGTGAGGTAGAATCCGGCCGACTTATTGTTTTTGCGGCCATGTCATGAGGTTTTTTTACGACTGCGTCACATTTTGGTTACGGCAGTGTTTGTCCGTTCACGGACGCGTTTTTTTCCTAAGTTTCGTTTTTGTCACTCGTCCGTAATTGGTTTGATTCGTGATGGAGGAGTGTCTGTGCACATTACTATAAAAACGCCCCAAACCGTCCGAAACTCATGGGTTTAGCTAGTGGAGAGGTGAGAGGAAGGTGTGTTATGAGTTGGTGAGTTGTTTGGAGTTTTTGGCGGTTTGGAGGAGGTTCATTGTGATTGTTGAGTGCTGTACTGTGTGTGTAAGTAGTCTTGTCATACTTGTTGTGTAGTTATTTAAAAGTCTGTCTAGTTTTTTGTCATTGTTTTTTTTTTCACGCCTATTGTCATTGTTTGTGAGTGAGTGTGTGAGTGAGTGAGTGAGTATGTGTGTGTTTGTTTGGTGTGTGGTGTGTAGTGGTAGTGGAGGAGTATGTTTACTGTATTTTTTTCTCAGTGTTATTTGTTGTTTGTCCTGATTATGTCCCAGTCAGAGGTGAGTGAGAGGGAGGAGGTGAGTGAGATGATGTTCAACCACCCCAAACATCCCACAGCCCCCAATTGAGCACAACACAAGTCGACACACAAATGGGCACTGAGTTTTGGAGCAATTGGTCGTCACAACAGGCGCAACACTACGCGTGCCTCACCACCCACAGCCAATACCTGTCAAGTCTGCCCCATCATTTGCCTAGACTGAGTCGCAACTCAGGCAGACTTATAGTGCAGGTGGGCAGAATCGCTAACTCCATGGAGCAGATGAGGGCAGACAAGAGCCAAATGCAAACAAACCTACAACGCATCTTGGATAAACAGCAGCGGCAGCAACATTCACTAATCCAGATCATACAACACAACCAAATGATCAATGACAACCTATCACGCATAATAGCTAACAACACTGCTGCTAATACGCAGCTCACAGCAAGCTTGAACAATCTCAGTCAAAGCCTTAGTGTGTTGGCATCACACCATGCCACATCTAGTTCGGGGACAACGACACCAAGCCACACCCCAGTTCATTCCCCAGTCCGACGCTCAAGTTGAACCCGCACCAACGAGCCAGCACAATCCTCGGCACCCAGCACACAAAAAAACCCCACAAATAATAATGCTTGGTCAGAATACGTTGACCATTACAATGTTTTTTCTTTTTGATTTTTCACAAAAATTTGTGTGTTAAAATGAATAAATTGTGAACACGGAATATGTGTATTGTTTAATTAGCTCCACAAACCACATGCACATTAGTGTCTTGGGCCAGATGTGGATTGTTAGAAATATATTGCCTGCCCCTAGGTGTCCTCAGCTCAACATGTGTCTAATCTATGGCACCCAGCACATTGGCCATGGCCGCAAGATCAGATAAAGCTACCCTGACTGCATGCCACTGCGACTCCTAGGTAGGGAAGCAGAGAGAGGCATCTATGTAGCCATCTAAGACATCCAAAACCTGAGTGGCCATTCAAAAATAAAAGGTGTCATGACCTGTAATCAATACAATACTGTGTTCTATTACATTACAGAAGCACCACTTAGACATAGACGTGTATGTATGTTTAAACTCACCTGAATTAAATATTTTTAAAAGGTGGCCTGTGAGATACTAATTACATCGGCAGTTACAGGCTGGATGCTGCCAGTAGCCATAAAGTGCAACACAGGCAGGAGTTTGTGCAGGCCTGAGACAGAGCGAGAGCGTACTGTCTCAGGGTCTAGGTTCAGTTTGACAAGGTCATACAGAGGGAAAATATTATTTACATTTAGTCGGAGCATCTGTATAACATGGTCATCAGCAATTTTGTTATCGTTTAAACGCCCACTAAAAAAACAAGCCATGGCCAGCCTACGCTGAACTAGTGATGTGCACCGGACATTTTTCGGGTTTTGTGTTTTGGTTTTGGATTCGGTTCCGCGGCCGTGTTTTGGATTCGGACGTGTTTTGGCAAAACCTCCCTGAAAATTTGTTGTCGGATTTGGGTGTGTTTTGGATTCGGGTGTTTTTTACAAAAAACCCTCAAAAACAGCTTAAATCATAGAATTTGGGGGTCATTTTGATTCCATAGTATTATTAACCTCAATAACCATAATTTCCACTCATTTCCAGTCTATTCTGAACACCTCACACCTCACAATATTATTTTTAGTCCCAAAATTTGCACCGAGGTCGTTGGATGACTAAGCTAAGCGACCCAAGTGGCCGACACAAACACCTGGCCCATCTAGGAGTGGCACTACAGTGTCAGACTGGATGGTCGATTTAAAAAATAGTCCCCAAACAGCACACGATGCAAAGAAAAAATAGAGGTGCACTGTGGTCGCTGGATGGCTAAGCTAAGCGACACAAGTGGCCGACACAAACACCTGGCCCATCTAGGAGTGGCACTGCAGTGTCAGGCAGGATGGCACTTCAAAATAATAGTCCCCAAACAGCACATGATGCAAAGAAAAATGAAAGAAAAAAGAGGTGCAAGACGGAATTGTCTTTGGGCCCTCCCACTTATGTTGTATAAACAGGACATGCACACTTTAACAAACCCATCATTTCAGCGACAGGGTCTGCCACACTACTGTGACTGAAATGACTGGTTGGATTGGTCCCCCACCAAAAAAGAAGCAATCAATCTCTCCTTGCACAAACTGGCTCTACAGAGGCAAGATGTCCACCTCCTCCTCATCATCCAATTCCTCACCCCTTTCACTGTGTACATCCCCCTCCTCACAGATTATTAATTCGTCCCCACTGGAATCCACCATCTCAGGTCCCTGTGTGCTTTCTGGAGGCAATTGCTGGTGAATGTCTCCACGGAGGAATTGATTATAATTAATTTTAATGAACATCATCTACTCCACATTTTCTGGAAGTAACCTCGTACGCCGATTGTTGACAAGGTGAGCGGCTGCACTAAACACTCTTTCAGAGTACACACTGGAGGGGGGGGGGGCAAATTAGATAAAATAAAGCCAGTTTGTGCAAGGGCCTCCAAATTGCCTCTTTTTCCTGCCAGTATACGTGCGGACTGTCTGACGTGCCTACTTGGATGCGGTCACTCATATAATCCTCCACCATTCTTTCAATGGTGAGAGAATCATATGCAGTGACAGTAGACGACATGTCAGTAATCGTTGGCTGGTCCTTCAGTCCGGACCAGATGTCAGCACTCGCGCTAGACTGCCCTGCATCACCGCCAGCGGGTGGGCTCGGAATTCTTAGTCTTTTCCTCGCACCCCCAGTTGCGGGAGAATGTGAAGGAGCAGCTGTTGACGGGTCACGTTCCGCTTGACTTGACAATTTTCTCACCAGCAGGTCTTTGAACCTCTGCAGACTTGTGTCTGCCGGAAAGAGAGATACAACGTAGGTTTTAAATCTAGGTTCGAGCACGGTGGCCAAAATGTAGTGCTCTGATTTCAACAGATTGACAACCCGTGAATCCTGGTTAAGCGAATTAAGGGAACCATCCACAAGTCCCACATGCCTAGCGGAATCGCTCTGTCTGAACTGACTTCACGTGTGGCAAGTTCAAAGGGTTGCAGAACCTTGCACAACGTTGAAATCATTCTCCACTGCGCTTGAGTCAGGTGCATTCTCCCTCCTTTGCCTATATCATAGGCAGATGTATAGGCTTGAATGGCCTTTTGCTGCTCCTCCATCCTCTGAAGCATATAGAGGGTTGAATTCCACCTCGTTACCACCTCTTGCTTCAGATGATGACAGGGCAGGTTTAGGACTGTTTGCTGGTGCTCCAGTCTTCGGCACGCGGTGGCTGAATGCCGAAAGTGGCCCGCAATTCTTCGGGCCACCGACAGCATCTCTTGCATGCCCCTGTCATTTTTTAAATAATTCTGCACCACCAAATTCAATGTATGTGCAAAACATGGGACGTGCTGGAATTTGCCCAGATGTAATGCACGCACAATATTGCTGGCGTTGTCCGATGTCACAAATCCCCAGGAGAGTCCATTTGGATCTGCGATGATGTTCCTCAGTTTCCGTAAGAGGTTGTCAGCTGTGTGCCTCTTCTGGAAAGTGGTGATACAAAGCGTAGCCTGCCTAGGAACGAGTTGGCATTTGCGAGATGCTGCTAATGGTGCCGCCGCTGCTGTTCTTGCTGCGGGAGGCAATACATCTACCCAGTGGGCTGTCACAGTCATATAGTCCTGAGTCTGCCCTGCTCCACTTGTCCACATGTCCGTGGTTAAGTGGACATTGGGTACAACTGCATTTTTTCGGACACTGGTGACTCTTTTTCTGAGGTCTGTGTACATTTTCGGTATCGCCTGCCTAGAGAAATGGAACCTAGATGGTATTTGGTACCGGGGACACAGTACCTCAATCAAGTCTGTAGTTGCCTGTGAATTAACGTTGGATAACGGAAACACGTTTCTCACCGCCCAGGCTGCCAAGGCCTGAGTTATTCGTTTTGCAGCAGGATGACTGCTGTGATATTTAATCTTCCTCGCAAAGGACTGTTGGACAGTCAATTGCTTACTGGAAGTAGTACAAGTGGTCTTCCGACTTCCCCTCTGGGATGACGATTGACTCCCAGCAGCAACAGCAGCAGCGCCAGCAGCAGTAGGCATTACACTCAAGGATGCATCGGAGGAATCCCAGGCAGGCGTGGACTCGTCAGACTTGACAGTGACATGGCCTGCAGGACTATTGGCTTTCCTGTGTAAGGAGGAAATTGACACGTTGGTGGTGTGGTTTGCAGGAGCTTGGTTACAAGAGGAAGGGATTTAGTGGTCAGTGGACTGCTTCCGCTGTCATCCAAAGTTTTTGAACTTGTCACTGACTTATGATGAATGCGCTGCAGGTGACGTATAAGGGAGGATGTTCCGAGGTGGTTAACGTCCTTACCCCTACCTAGTACAGCTTTACAAAGGCAACACCTGTTGTCCTCATTTGTGTTAAAATAATTCCACACCGAAGAGGTGATTTTTTTTGTAATTTGACCAGGCATGTCAATGGCCATATTCGTCCCACGGACAACAGGTGTCTCCCCGGGTGCCTGACTTAAACAAACCACCTCACCATCAGAATCCTCCTTGTCAATTTCCTCCTCAGCGCCAGCAACACCCATATCCTCATCCTGGTGTACTTCAACAGTGACATCTTCAATTTGACTATCAGGAACTGGACTGCGGGTGCTCCTTCCAGCACTTGCAGGGGGCGTGCAAATGGTGGAAGGCGCCACCTCTTCCCGTCCAGTGTTGGGAAGGTCAGGCATCGCAGCCGACACAATTGGACTCTCCTTGGGGATTTGTGATTTCGAAGAACGCACAGTTCTTTGCTGTGCTTTTGCCAGCTTAAGTCTTTTCATTTTTCTAGCGAGAGGATGAGTGCTTCCATCCTCATGTGAAGCTGAACCACTAGCCATGAACATAGGCCAGGGCCTCAGCCGTTCCTTGCCACTCTGTGTCGTAAATGGCATATTGGCAAGTTTACGCTTCTCCTCAGACACTTTTAATTTTGATTTTTGGGTAATTTTACTGAACTTTTGTTTTTTGGATTTTACATGCTCTCTACTATGACATTGGGCATGGCCTTGGCAGACGACGTTGATGGCATTTCATCGTCTCGGCCATGACTAGTGGCAGCAGCTTCAGCACGAGGTGGAAGTGGATCTTGATATTTCCCTATTTTACCCTCCACATTTTTGTTCTCCATTTTTTAATGTGTGGAATTATATGCCAGTATCAATAGCAATGGCCTACTACTATATATACTGTGCAAAACTGAAATGCACCACAGGTATGGATGGATAGTATACTTGACTACACAGAGGTAGGTAGAGCAGTGGCCTACTGTACCGTACTGCTTTATATTATATACTGGTGGTTATCAAACTGTGCAAAACTGAAATGCACTACAGGTATGGATGGATAGTATACTTGACGACACAGAGGTAGGTAGAGCAGTGGCCTTCTGTACCGTACTCCTATATATTATATACTGGTGGTCAGCAAAATTATGCACTGTACTCTTACTATATACTACAATGTAGCACAGATATGGAGCGTTTTTCAGGCAGAGAACGTATAATACTGGTGGTCACTGGTCAGCAAAACTCTGCACTGTACTCCTCCTATATAATACTGCTGGTCCCCAGTTCCCACAATAAAGCAGTGTGAGCACAGATATATGCAGCACACTGAGCACAGATATGGAGCGTTTTTCAGGCAGAGAACGTATAATACTGGTGGTCACTGGTCAGCAAAACTCTGCACTGTACTCCTCCTATATAATACTGCTGGTCCCCAGTTCCCACAATAAAGCAGTGTGAGCACAGATATATGCAGCACACTGAGCACAGATATGGAGCGTTTTTCAGGCAGACAACGTATACTGGTGGTCACTGGTCAGCAAAACTCTGCACTGTACTCCTCCTATATAATACTGCTGGTCCCCAGTCCCCACAATAAAGCAGTGTGAGCACAGATATATGCAGCACACTGAGCACAGATATGTAGCGTTTTTCAGGCAGAGAACGTATAATACTGGTGGTCACTGGTCAGCAAAACTCTGCACTGTACTCCTCCTATAATACTGCTGGTCCCCAGAATAAAGATATTTGCACTGCAGCCCCCTGCAACAAAGTGAGAGGACGCCAGCCACGTCCTCTCACTATCATTTCCAATGCACAAGTGAAAAATGGCGGCGACGCGCGGCTCCTTATATAGAATCCGAATCTCGCGAGAATCCGACAGCGGGATGATGACGTTCGGGCGCGCTCGGGTTAACTGAGCAAGGCGGGAGGATCCGAGTCTGCCTCAGACCCATGTAAAAAGGGTGAAGTTCGGAGGGGTTTGGATTCCGAGGAACCGAACCCGCTCATCACTACGCGGAACATGTACAACCTGCTGACCCTGTTGATTTTCCTGGCCTGGGTTTATTGTAGCCTCATGGAGCAGTGTCAGGTATCCCCCAGCAAACAAGACAGCAGTACTACACACAGTAGCAGCCATTTCAGATTGAGAGTGGTGAAAAATGTGTTGGGGCCCCTTTTAAAGGTCCAAAAAGTCAGGTGTGACTAATGTAGAATTGACAACACATGTAAACACGCTACTCAAAAGCAGGTCTACTTTTTATTAGGCTTTTTGTACGATTAGTAATTTTTTGCGGCCGCACATGCATTTTCACGGAAGATATTTCAAATACGAATGTTTAGTAAATGACCGAGTTCTATATCTATACAACCGTGTTTGACCGATGGTGTATTCATTCGTATTTTTACTACACAGCCGAAATAAAAATACGAATGACCTCATCACTGCCGAGATGTGTGCTTAGTAAATTCCCGAGATGACACTTTGAAGAAAAAACACCAAATCGGTCAAAATCGGGAGCTTAGTAAATATACCCCAGTGTTTCACAAATGAGTCAGAAATTTATAAAATAATTACACACTGCTGTTGACTTCACTGACAGCATGGCACAATACGTTTATGAGGAGGAAATCATATTTAGGGGTCTGATTGGCAGTGTCACAGTACTTATGAAAATAAAAAAAAAATTGTATAGTACACTGGGGTACATCACAAAAAAAAATTGTCATTTTGATTTCAGGCTTTTTGTTTTTAGCTTTTATTATTTTCATTTTTCACTGGGGAAGTGCCCTTGAATGGACAGACAGATCACCCCTTTCAGATACAGCAGGCAGAGAGAGCACCCCCTTTTCAGATACAGGAGACAGAGAGAGCACACCCTTTCAGATACAGCAGACAGAGAGAGCACACCTTTTTCAGATACACCAGAGATAGCACCCCTTTTTCAGATACAGCAGACAGAGAGATCACCCCTTTCAGATACAGCAGACAGAGAGAGCACCCCTTTTAGATACAGCAGAGAGAGAGAGAGCACCCCTTTTTCAGATACAGCAGACAAACAGAGCTCTTCTTTTACAGATACAGCAGACAGAGAGAGCACCCCTTTTTCAGATACAGCAGAAAGAGAGAGCTCTTCTTTTACAGATAAAGCAGACAGAGAGAGCACCCCTTTCAGATAGAGCAGACAGAGAGAGCACCCCTTATTCAGATACAGCAAACAGAGAGAGCACCAATTTTTCAGAAACAGCAAACAGAGAGAGCACCCATTTTTTAGATACAGCAGACAGAGAGCACCCCTTTTTCAGATACTGCAGACAGAGGGAGTAATTCAGACTTGATCGCAGCAGCAAATTTGTTAGCAGTTGGGCAAAACCATGTGCACTGCAGGGGGGCAGATATAACATGTGCAGAGAGAGATAGATTTGGGTGGGGTGTGTTCAAACTGAAATCTAAATTGCAGTGTAAAAGTAAAGCAGCCAGTATTTACCCTGCACAGAAACAAAATAACCCACCCAAATCTACAGTTACTCTCTCTGCAAATGTTATATATGCCACCAGGGCCATTTCTTGGGGTGGGCGAGCCGTGCAATTGCATGGGGCACCCGCCGCGGCACTGACTGTGGCTACCTGGCATCCCCCTCCTCCCTCTCCTAGAGTACCCAGCTCGGGGGCAGAGTTTCGTGGAATGACGCGGTTGCATCGTGACGTCACGACGTAACCACGTCATCCCGCGAAACTCCGCCCCCTTGAGCGGAGTATTGAGGAGGAGGGGGTGCCAAGCTATGAAAAGGGTGAGGCGGCCGGCGCGAGGAGCGACTGGTGAGGTGGGGCGAAGAGCGGGAATCACCTCTGTAAGTATTCTCTTGTCTTTCTTTCTCTCTCTCTCTCTGTGTAAAATGGGGACACTTGCCTGCCATAATGTGTAAAATGGGGACTCTTACCTGCTGTAATGTGTAAAATGGGGACATGTGCCTGCCGTAATGTGTAAAATGGGGACACTGCCTGCCGTAATGTGTAAAATGCGGACACTTGCCTGCCGTAATGTGTAAAAAGGGGACTCTTGCCTGCCGTAATGAGTAAAATTTGGACATGTGCCTGCCGTAATGTATAAAATGAGGACTCTTGCCTGCCATAATGTGATAAAAGAGGACTCTTGCCTACTGAAATGTATAAAATGGTGACTCTTGCCTGCCGTGATGTATAAAATGGGGACTCTTGCCTACCGTCATGTGTAAAATGGGGACTCTTGCCTGCCATAATGTGTAAAAAGGGACTCTTGCCTGCCGTTATGTATAAAATGGGGACTCTTGCCTGCCGTGATGTATAAAATGGGGACTCTTGCCTGCCGTAGTGAATAAAATGGGTACTCTTGCCTGCCATAATGTGTAAAATGGGGACTCTTGCCTGCCGTAATGTATAAAATGGGGACTTTTGCCTGCCGTGATCTATACAATGGGGACTCTTGTCTGCCGTCATGTGTAAAATGGGGAGTCTTGCCTGCCATAATGTGTAAAAAGGGGACTCTTGCATGCTGTAATGTATACAATGGGGACTCTTGCCTGTCGTGATGTATAAAATTGGGACTCTTGCCTGCCATGATGTATAAAATGGGGACTCTTGCCTGCCATAATGTATAAAATGGGGTCTCTTGCCTGCCATGATGTATAAAATGGGGACTCTTGCCTGCCATAATGTATAAAATGGGGACTCTTGCCTGCCATAATGTATAAAATTGAGACTCTTGTCTGCCGTGATGTATAAAATGTGGACTCTTGTCTGCCGTGATGTATAAAATGGGGACTCTTGCCTGCTGTGATGTATAAAATGGGGACATGTGCCTGCCGTAATGTGTAAAATGGGGACACTGCCTGCCGTAATGTGTAAAATGGGGACACTTGCCTGCCGTAATGTGTAAAAAGGGGACTCTTGCCTGCCGTAATGAGTAAAATTGGGACATGTGCCTGCCGTAATGTATAAAATGGGGACTCTTGCCTGCCATAATGTGATAAAAGGGGACTCTTGCCTACTGAAATGTATAAAATGGTGACTCTTGCCTGCCGTGATGTGTAAAAAGGGACTCTTGCCTGCCGTTATGTATAAAATGGGGGCTCTTGACTGCCGTGATCTATAAAATGGGGACTTTTGCCTGCCGTAGTGAATAAAATGGGTACTCTTGCCTGCCATAATGTGTAAAATGGGGACTCTTGCCTGCCGTAATGTATAAAATGGGGACTTTTGCCTGCCGTGATGTATACAATGGGGACTCTTGTCTGCCGTCATGTGTAAAATGGGGAGTCTTGCCTGCCATAATGTGTAAAAAGGGGACTCTTGCCTGCCGTAATGTATAAAATGGGGACTCTTGCCTGCCGTGATGTATAAAATGGGGACTCTTGCCTGCCATGATGTATAAAATGGGGACTCTTGCCTGCCATAATGTATAAAATGGGGTCTCTTGCCTGCCGTGATGTATAAAATGGGGACTCTTGCCTGCCATAATGTACAAAATGGGGACTCTTGCCTGCCATAATGTATAAAATTGAGAGTCTTGCCTGCCGTGATGTATAAAATGTGGACTCTTGCCTGCCGTGATGTATAAAATGGGGACTCTTGCCTGCTGTGATGTATAAAATGGGGACACTTGCCTGCCGTGATGTATTAAATGGGGACTCTTGCCTGCCATAATGTGTAAAATGGGGTCTCTTGCCTGCCGTGATGTATAAAATGTGGACACTTGCTTGCCATGATGTACAAAATGGGGACTCTTGACTGCCGTAATGTGTAAAATGGGTTCTCTTGCCTGCCGTGATGTATAAAATGGGGACACTTGCCTGCCGTGATGTGTAAAATGGGGACTATTGCCTGCCGTAATGTATAAAATGGGGACTCTGCCTGCTGTAATGTGGGGATTTAATGTATCAATAGCATTGTGGTGTGTGGCATAATATAGTGCAGGGGGCATTACTGTGTGGGGCTTAATATGATAGAATTTTTTTTTTTACCTATGGTGGACATGATCTGTTGGTGCAGGGTCAAATACTGGGATGTGAGGTAGTCTTTTCAGACGAGGCCACGCCCATAAAATGAGGCCACACCCCCTTGCCAGGAGCACGCGGACTCTGCCGTAATGTGGGGATTTAATGTATCAAGGGCATTGCGGTGTGTGGCATAATATGGTGCAGAGGGCATTATTGTGTGCACGCAAGTTTTTTTTTTTTTTTTTAATCTAAAGGGGGGCGCATTTTTTTTATGTCATGGGGGGGGGGCATTTTGAAATCTCGCACTGGGTGCCAAATTGGCTAGAAACAGCCCTGTCTGCCACACCTGCAGACCACATGGTTTTGCCCAACTGCTAACAAATTTGCTACTGCGATCAACTCTGAATTACCCCCAGAATGAACACCCCTTTTTCAGATACAGCAGAGAGAGCACCCCTTTTTCCAATACAGCAGACAGCGAGGGTAGCCCTTTTTCCAGATACAGCAGACAGAGAGAGTACCCCTTTTTCAGATATAGCAGATAGAGAGAGCACCCTTTTCAGATATAGCAGACAGAGAGAGCACCCCTTTCATTTATAGCAGACAGAGCACCCCTTTCAGATACAGGATCACCCCTTTTAGATACAGCAGACAGAGCACCCACCCCACACCACACCAGACAGTACTGGAGAGGGACACGTCTGTCCAGTACACTCTCCACAGCCAGAGAGAAGATGTTGTCGATGCACGGAACATATATAGAATCCAAAACCCTTGAGAATCCGACAGCGTGAAGATGACGTTCGGCCTTACTTTGGGATTCAAGTAAGACGGGTAGTCCCAAGCCAGACTCGCATCCTGGCTCCAATCGCAAAGTTTTTTGGGGGGTTTCGGTTCCTTGGGAACCCAACCCGCTCATCCTTAATCTCTAATATTGACATTGTACCAAACTAATATTCACATTGTAACAAACCATGGTTGATCTTAAAACCCAAATCAAACTAACGATTTTGTTTGTGCTCTAGTAAACTTAGTCACTCTAGACAGGAGAACGGACTATAAAAAGTAAAGGTGAGGTATAATATTTTTTTAAAGGAAATAGATAATCTTTCTAAATAATTCTATGAAATCATCTTTTTCATAAAACATGGTACAACATTACAATTGTATTGCCTAGACAGCTAAAGAGGATGTTTGCGTAAATGACTGGCAGTGAGATCATTTTTCTCCATCAGAAAATAAGATTTGGGACAGATATAGGACTACTGATATTTTGTGAATATTTAAGTCAATGTTTAAAACATTGTTTTAAGATAAAAAAAAAAACAATATTCACAATTTAAAGCATTTTCATTTTTATATTTTATTTATTTGGAAATAGCTGTGTTAACTGTTATTTTGCTATTTAACATTTGTAAAATGCCAAATCCTCACTACGATTCTATTAGGGCACATACTGTATTTCTTACAGACTATAGCTGTGAGATACTTCCTAGTATATAATAAAATGTCAAATCCTTCTATTGAATTCAGTTGACATCATTTTTATAATGCCCTTGCACCTTGAATGCTTATTAAATATAGTGTACCGAACATAATTTTGCATTGCTGAAGAAACATGGTAATATCTCACTGAGAAATCTTATTACAAGTAAATTGTACTTTGTCCAATCTCAACAATATACTATAGTACATGAATATAATAAATAATGTGGATCTTTCCCATTGAACATCTTAGCAGTATAATGAAATGGAATAGAGAGATATTTCAACAATTTCTTAGGCTTTCATTTTTAGAAAGAAAGCAGAAATGATGCATGACTATATTACTCTAGCTCCACTACGGCACATTATATGTGAAATTATCAAGGACAGAGACGTAATACACATCTATAGTTTCTTTTGTCAGCATATTATTAAAATGTTATATATGATAAAAGCTAGGCACATTGTGTGCAAGATTTTTAGGATAAAATGTAAAGATTGATTTTAACAATTTTTTAAGAAAATATATTATGTACAGTATCCTGTATTGGAGCCTTATCTTTCATTTAAATAAAGCATATCAATGTGTCATTTCTTACATTAATACTCCCACAATAGATTTTAGACATAGCTTTAAAATGAGAAATTTTTACTATTATTAGTTTGCATGCAGTTGCATGCCTGTAATAACTATTTTTGGATTCTTGGTCCTTTTATTATTTGCTATAGTAATTTATTTTTCTTTACATTATTGCCCTCAGTTGGGGCAATTACTCGCTCTTCCAATGGCTTGGTCGGGGGATCGGGGAAATACAATATGCTGGAAATCTTTGATACACTGATTCTGACCAAAATAATTATCAGGATTGGAGAGTCAATCATTGATGTCCACTTATTGGCTTTTTTGATGGCCAACCAGTGGGTTTGATTGGCGCTGGGGAATCGCCTGCCTCATATATGGTCCACATTAGTCTTTTCTGTTAAGAAAGTGATTGCATTTGTTTTCCATTTCTGTACACTGTGTTTTATTTTTTTTTGGTCCTGATGATGGCAATGACAATTGTCAGCACTTGTGATTGGCTGATAGTGAGTGCATTGCTGGCATTGATAGGTAGTTTCTTCATCATGCTGCATATACTTATTATGCTTTTGTGTGCATACATTTTTATATATACAGTACTGTATATGCTGTAAATAGAAGACAGTTTCTCCTGTGTCAGAGAGGTGTTAGAAACTACAGGTGAAACTCAGAAAATTAGAATATCATGCAAAAGTTCATTTTTTTCAGTAATTCAACTTAAAAGGTGAAACTAATATATCATATAGACTCATTACGTGCAAAGTGAGATATTTTAAGCCTTTATTTGTTATAATTTTGATGATTGTGGTTTACAGTTTAAGAAAACCCCAAATCCAAAATCTCAGAAAATCTGAATATTACATAAAATCAATTAAAAAAAAAGGATTTTAAATACAGAAATGTCAGCCCTCTGAAAAGTATAATCATGCATATGTACTCAGTACTTGGTTTGGGCCCCTTTTGCGTGAATTACTGCCTCGATGCGGCATGGCATTGATTCTATGGCACTGTTGAGGTGTTATGGAAAACCTGGATGCTTCAATAGCGGCCTTCAGCTCTTCTGCATTGTTCGGTCTCTTGTCTCTTATCTTTATCTTGGCGATGCCCCATAGATTCTCTTTTTCTTTAGCCCAGGTTAGACGCTTCAGACGTTGTTTGTTGTTCAGGAGCGGCTTGACAAGAGGTATATGACATTTGAAACCCATGTCCAGGATCCGTCTATGTGTGGGGGCTCTTGATGCACTAACTCCAGCCTCAGTCCACTCCTTGTGAAGATCCCCAAACTTTTGAATGGCCTTTTCTGGACAAGAAAAAAAGAACAGGTCTGTTGCTCAGTGGTCCAAAGTCCTCTTTTCAAATGAGAGCAAATTTTGCATCTCATTTGGAAACCAAGGTCCCAGAGTATTGAGGAAGAATGGAGACGCTTACAATCCAAGGTGCTTGAAGTCCAGTGTGAATGTTCCACAGTCTGTGTTGATCTGGGGAGCCATGTCATCTGCTGGTGTTGGTCCACTGTGCTTTATTAAGTCCAGAGTCAATGCAGCTGTCTACCAGGACAGTTTAGAGCACTTCATGCTTCCTTCAGCAGACAAGCTTAATGGAGATGCTGACTTCATTTTCCAGCAGGACTTGGCACCTGACCACACTGCTAAAAGTACCAAAACCTGGTTCAATGACCGTGGGATTACTGTGCTGGATTGGCCAGCAAACTCGCCTGACCTGTACCACATAGAGAATCTATGAGGCATTGCCAAGAGAAAGATGAGAGGCATGAGACCGAACAATGCAGAAGAGCTGAAGGCCACTACTGAAGCATCCAGGTCTTCCATAACACCTCAGCAGTGCCACAGGCTGATAGAATCCATGCCACACCACATTGAGGCAGTAATTAATGCAACAGGGGCCCAAACCAAGTATTGAGAATATATGCATGATTATACTTTTCAGAGGGATGACATTTCTGTATTTAAAATACTTTTTTTTATTAATTTTATGTAATATTTAGTTTTCTGAGATTTTGGATTTTGGGTTTTCTTAAACTGTAAGCCACAATCATCAACATTATAACAAATAAAGGCTTATAATATCTCACTTTGCATGTAATAAGTTTATATAATATATTAGGTTTCACCTTTTAAGTTAAATTACTGAAATAAATGAAGTTTTGCACGATATTCTAATTTTCTGAGTTTAACCTATATATTGATGTCTGATAGCAAAGTAAATAGTTAGAAATGTGTTAGGAAGTATGTGTGATGTTTTCTTGTCATAAACTAGGTGTTTATGTGCTGAAGCAGAGCCATATGCATATCCAGAAATATGATATTTTGTTCTTTTACAATAAATTATGCTAATTTTGCAACCAACTCTGCATCAGTCCGTAGGAGTCCTGTTGACCATTACTAGCTTTTTAATTTGGTATAAGCTTTGCCACCAATTCAGGAGCACTTATTTGGGCTGTACATATACAGTAGTTATGCTAACTTGTTCCTATTTTAATGTAAACAATAATTTGTGTTTTCTGGTGGTAATGAGTAATATTGCAATAATCATTGAAATTTGGCTAAAATTTTATGATGAGATCCCTACTTTTTGGCAATGGCACGGGGAAATATTTTTTGTTTTGGTTTAATAATACTGAAATAATGTAAACCTAAAGAAAATGAGCATATACAGTAGCAGAGGTTCCCAAATCTAGTATTCAAGGCACCCTAACAGTCCAAGTTATAAGGGTCGCCATTGTTCAGCATAGATGGTTAAAACAAATTGACTAAGGTACTAATTGAGTTACCTGTGCTCAAGCCTAGATATCCTTAAAACCTGTACTATAAGTGTGTCTTGAAGACTAAGTTGGAGAACCTCTGTTATATAGGGGAAAAAACTACAGTCAGAGCCAGCACTAACATTAGGCAAACTTAGGTAATCGTCTATGGCACCAACAGTTGGTGGCATCTAAAGTACCGTATTTACAGTATTTCACTCATTCAGGTTTTTTTTATGTACTACTTGCAGCGATGATGGGTACTTACTATGTATATCACAGAATGCAATTATACTGCTGATACTTTAGTTATTTTGCTCAAATCAGAACATATCCTGTAATATGAGAACTATTTATGGGAGTACTTTGGATATAGTCTAGACCAGGCATGTCCAAACTGCGGCCCTCCAGCTGTTGTGAAACTACATATCCCAGCATGCCCTGACACAGTTTTGCTGTCAAAAAATACTAAAGCTGTGTCAGGGCATGCTGGGATGTGTAGTTTCTCAACAGCTGGAGGGCCGCAGTTTGGACATGCCTGGTCTAGACACTAATTGGACATTTTGTTATTATTTATAAGAAATAATATGGAATGTTTTAAAATAGTTTGTTATCCTTTCAAAAAATAACAAATAAAACTGCTACATTAATTCCATTGGTCTTTATTTATTTATAGTGTTACCCAAGTCGCTTTCCATTCCTTAATTATTTGTTCACTTTTTGTGGGGTTTTGCAAATTTCCCCTTAGTTTAATTTGCCTTTTCCTATTTTCTTTTTTCTTTTGATTCACTATCCTTACTGTTTACCTTCCTAAGTCTTGAATTTTATTGTTAGATTCCAAAAATCAAGCCACAATTAAACTGCCATTACTCAGACGTATGAGTGGTTAAGCAAGTATGATATATCCACGCTATACGTGATGTATTATATTAAAGCAGCTCAATAATGCATACCGGGTGGTCTTCAGTATGCCGGCGGTCGGGCTCCCGGCGACCAGCATACCGGCTCCGGAAGCCCGACAGCCGGCATACCAACACTTATTGTCCCTCGTGAGGGTCCAAAACCCCCCTGGAGGGAGAATAAAATAGTGTGGCCACCGTGCCCGTAGCGTGGCGAGCGAAGTGAGCCCACAAGGGGCTCATTTGCACTCGCCACACTGTCGGTAAGCCAGCGGTCGGGCTCCCGGCGCCGGTATGCTGGTCGCCGGGAGCCCGACCGCCGGCATATCATAGTGAACCCATGCATACCATACATTCTAAATAAATATATGAGTGCTAGATGTTAATACATGGACAATTATTAAAAATTTTTTGACTATAAATGAGAATAAAACGAGGCACCTGAAAAAGAAATTTGGCTAATAAAATGTTTACAACTCCTTTTGGAGAATATGGTGGATGTTGGTAAGTAACTGATGTTATCCCACACAGCAAAGTCCAGTTCAGGCTTACCCTATCTTTCCCTACCTTGGACCTTAATAGGTTCTGTAGATAGAATCTGGCATGTAGTCCGGGTCTGACCGGTGTGTGCGGGCTAAAACTAGAGATGAGCGGATTCGGTTTTACTCGGTTTTACTCGGTTCTCAAAACCGAATCTTATTGGCTCACGGGTGTCACGTGTTTTGGATAGCCAATAAGATTCGGTTTTGAGAACCGAGTAAAACCGAGTAAAACCGAATCCGCTCATCTCTAGCTAAAACTACATGTGCTGCTGCCGCCATGTCCGGCGGCATCGGTCACCGGCCAATGACTTCACTCAGTCTATGTTTAATCCTTCTGGTTCCAGCATTTTCAGTTCAGAAATCCATAAACTTTCATTCTTTTTAACTGTATTGTTACAAGGAGACATAACATTACAGAAGGATTAAAGAAAGACTTTGAGTTCATTGCTTTTTATAACACATCATTTTTAACAATTTATTTTAGCAAACATAAATTCATACCAATTTTTACACAAACATAAACAATTAGTATAATGTGGCACTTTTATTCAATATAATCTTTTACCATGCGGTTACCACTATAGTTTGTCATTTCCGGCTGGAACTTCTTGTCTGGACACTAAAGTTCTTGCACTATAAACATACATCACCTTCAATGTACAAGCCATCCTTGACAAAGTGCGCTAGTTGCACGAAACGCTTTGGAGGCCATAGGAGTGGAAGCGCTAACATCAAAACAGCACTTGGCACACAACCGCTTTGTTCATGGCCACCTGCCCAAGTAACATCATCAGCCGGGGGCCGCTGCCATAGGACCCTGACATGACGGTCAGATCCGGACTACATGCCAGACTCTATCTACAGGACCTACTAAGGTCCAAGGTGGGGGAAAATAGTGTAAACGGGATAACATCAGTTACCTACCAATCACCATATTCTCCAAATGTAGCTGTAAACATTTTATTGCCAAATATCTTTTACAGGTGCCACATTTTATTCACATTTATATTAATGTTTTTTATTTATAATTGTCCATATATTCACATCTAGCACTGACATATTTATTTAGAAGTATGAGTGGGTACATTGGGCCTAATTCAGACCTGATCATAGCAGCAAATTTGTTAGCAGATGAGCAAATCCATGTGCACTGCAAGGGGGGGGCAGTGGCGGATCTAGACTTAACTTTTAGGGGGGGCGGTTTAAGAATTATGGTTCCTCACCCTAATCATAGCCCCTCCCACTTAGTAATGCCCTTCCCGTTCGCTTCTAAATTTCCTATTGTTGCCATTACTAATAAAATGTTGCCAGTTAGTGGAGAGAACCCTGCGCACTGGTGATACAGACTGGCGAATCGCCATTCCTTCCATCAGGGGTGGTAGAGGCTAAGACAGTAGGGCAATTTAAACATGCATGGGATAGACATAAGGATATTCTTACAAAGAAATAAGGATCAGATAAGGTTAGAGATAAAAAATAATGTAAAAAAAAAAATAAAAGGGGCAGACTAGATGGGCCAAGTGGTTCTTATCTGCTGACAAATTCTGTTTCTACAGCACACAGAATGAGCCGAAATTCACATTATAGCACACTGTATGAGCTGAAATTCTCATTGTAGCACACAGTATGATCCAAAATTCACATTATAGCACACTGTATGAGCTGAAATTCACATTATAGCACGCAGAATGAGCCAAAATTCACATTATAGCACACTGAATGAGCCAAAATTCACATTGTAGCACACAGTGTGATCCAAAATTCACATTATAGCACACTGTATGAGCTGAAATTCACATTATAGCACGCAGAATGAGCCAAAATTCACGTTATAGCACGCAGAATGAGCCAAAAGTCACATTATAGCACACTGAATGAGCCGAAATTCACATTATAGCACACTGTATGAGCCGAAATTCACATTATAGCACGCAGAATGAGCCAAAATTCACATTATAGCACGCAGAATGAGCCAAAATTCACGTTATAGCACGCAGAATGAGCCGAAATTCACATCATAGCACACTGAATGAGCCGAAATGCACATCATAGCACACTGAATGAGCCGAAATGCACATCATAGCACGCAGAATGAGCCGAAATGCACATCATAGCACGCAGAATGAGCCGAAATGCACATTATAGCACGCAGAATGAGCCAAAATTCACGTTATAGCACACAGAATGAGCTAAAATTCACGTTGTAGCACACTGAATGAGCCGAAATTCACGTTATAGCACACTAAATGAGCCAAAATTCACATTATAGCACACTGAATGAGCCGAAATTCACATTATAGCACACTGAATGAGCCGAAATTCACATTATAGTACGCAGAATGAGCCAAAATTCACATTATAGCACGCAGAATGAGCCAAAATTCACATTATAGCACACTGAATGACCCGAAATTCACATCATAGCACAATGTATGAGCCGAAATTCACATTACAGCATGTAGAATGAGCCGAAATTCACATTACAGTACACTGAATGAGCCAAAATAATGCAGGAACATATACACTTTAGTTAGGAGAAGAGGGGGGAGACATGGAAAACAGGCACTTTAGCTAGGAGCGGAGGGGGGAGACATGGAACACAGAGGGGGCACACACACACTTACTTTAGTTTGGAGGGTAGGAGACATGGCATACACTGACAGTGACACCTGCTGCAGCCAGCAGCATGAGGAGTCGGATGGAGGCCGGGTACCGCCGCAGCATTGGGAACGAGGTGGAGAGCGGTGCAGCGTGGCGGGGGACGGGGAGAGAGAGAGAGCGTCCTGACGCATGTACAGGAAGGAGGGGGCGTGGTCAGAACAGAGGCCGCTCAGCCGCTGTATGCGCGTCAGGACGCTCTCTCTCTCTCTCCCCTTCCCCCGCCGCGCTGCACCGCTCTCCACCTCGTTCCCAACACCGCGGCGGGACCCGGCCTCCATCCCCGTGCCGGTATATGTAGGGGGGGGGTGTTCGCCCTAATCGCCCCCCACTAAATCCGCCACTGGGGGGGGCAGATATAACATATGCAGAGAGAGTTAGATTTGGGTGGGGTGTGTTCAAACTGAAATCTAAATTGCAGTGTACATATAAAGCAGCCAGTATTTACCCTGCACATATACAAAATAACCCACCCAAATCTAGCTCTCTCTGCAAATGTTATATCTGCCACACCTGCAGTGCACATGAGGGGTAATTCCAAGTTGATCGCAGCAGGAAAATTTTTAGCAGTTGGGCAAAACCATGTGCACTGCAGGGGAGGCAGATATAACATTTGCAGAGAGAGTTAGATTTGGATGGGTTGTTTTGTTTCTGTGCAGGGTAAATACTGGCTGCTTTATTTTTACACTGCAATTTAGATTGCAGATTGAACTCACCACACCCAAATCTAACTCTCTCTGCAAATGTTATATCTGCCGCCCCTGCAGTGCACATGGTTTTGCCCAACTGCTAAAAAATTTCCTGCTGCGATCAACTTGGTATTAACCCCATGGTTTTGCCCAACTGCTAACAAATTTGCAGCTGCAATCAACTCTGAATTGCTCCCATTCTATGAATGCATCCTTTCCCAAACTTAAGGATTCATCAAGAAAATGTGACTGATAAATATGCTCTATAAAAATAGTAGCTCTCCATCATAACAGCTCTTGAGGTTCTATTAAATAATGTGTGTAAGTACTGTTTTTAATACTACTGACTTGCCTGTTTTATTATCTTCACTCAGTTCTCTAACATGCATATTTTAATTGCTATGTGCCTTCAACAGCTCAACAGCCACAATGTCAGAACTAATTTGCATTACATAATAGTTTACAATGTCATGTTTTAACACTAATGAAGTTTTTAACATAAGTACTGAATAATTAACTTACACAAATGCTGATTAGTCCCAAATAGTACTTTCCAGAAGTTTTTTTAACGTTCCAATGTTGCATACAGTACACTATTATTATTATTATTATTATTATTACTACCAGTTATTTATATAGCACACACATATTCCGCAGCGCTTTACAGACGTGTTACTATGACGTGTTTGTTACATCAAAGATTACACCATAAAATTATATAAAATACATTTATCCTTAAATGAAACATTAACACACTACTACAGAATGACAGTTAAATAAATGTGCATACTGTAAGTTGAATTTTCTGATTGGGAGAATAGACAAGTTTTTTGGTTTCCATAAAATAAAAACATTCTTGAAATGATCTGCCCCTACACACAGAACTGTAGTGTTTTTGAATTTAAGTGTTTAAAAAATAAATACAGACTTAAAAAACACATTTAAAATTATAAAATCTAAACAGCTTAATCTGCATTATTAAATGTAAATTTCCCAAACATGCTGCAGTTGTGAATGTAAATTTTTTGCTTGTTTGTTTTTGTAAATTCTGATGTTGCCTGATTGTACTTTGGTCATCAGACAACAGGCATCAATATGGGTTATTTAAAAAACAGAAATATTGTGGAGATGCATAGAATATGTTTATGTTTGCTTAAAAGTTTTATCTTGTCCTCCATATGCATAGACTGAGTATGTATCCATTCCTCTTCTAAAGTGCATCTCTGCTTTTATAGAAAAGTGCTTTGCCAAATAAAATACACATTGCTTCAATTCAAAGTTCATTTTTGTGTTTTTCCATTAAAATTTTTATGATACATGACAATAGATGCTGAACAACGTGTGAAATATTTACCATCAAAATAGGGCACCTGCTATGAAGCAAGCAAATTGCAAGCACATAATTGGACTACATTAGGGCAGAACTTCCAAAAGGTCTACAGCTGCAAATAAAAGCAAATTCAAATACTTCACAGTAACAACTGCATTCAAAATTCTCAGCACTAGAACACAAAACATAATCGTCAAAGTATAAGCAAGAGAAGACTTTGTAAACAATACAAGTTCCACGACTTTCAGTACAACAAAGCAGTGTGAGATGAACAAATGCTGATACTAGAGATAGATAGATAGATAGATAGATAGATAGATAGATAGATAGATAGATAGATAGATAGATATCTAATTCCTACCAGGGGCTGTTGCTGCAGCAGTGCAAGGCTGGAAGCAAATGGCTAACTCAAAGGCACACAGGGAATCAATGACATGCACCTGCTGCTGCTCCTTCTTCCCATTATGACAGTGGGTGCCTGGGAAGGCCACGAGATCTTGGTGTGATGCTGTCAGATACCCGGTGCCCAAACACTGAGAGAGAGAAGAAGTCGAGGGGTGGGGCGGAATATAAACAGGAAGGTGGATGAGCTGACTTAGCTGCCCCTCCTCGCTTTCCTGGTTGACAGCTTGCAGCGGAGGAACACTACAACGCGGGATGTCTGGAGAAGGAGGTTCTGGAGAGAGAGATGGGAGGGAGATCATTCCCTCCTCACAGCAGCAGCCAGTGAGACCTGTAAGTCAGTACAAGGGAGGGACGGCCCCTTCTCCCTCTGCGGCCGAGACCCCTCCTTCCTCTCCAGCCAGGCTGCCGCAGTGAGTCAGCCCAGCGCTGCTGACTGCGTTGTGACATGCGGGCAGTGGGCAGACAGGCGTGTATCTGGCGGCCATGGCGGCATTATACAATGAGTCATTGTGACTCATTGTAATGCCAGCAGCTGTAGGCCCCTTCAGTGCAGCGGGGCCCCAGTGCAATGCATTGGCTGCACTGCCAAAAGTTCCGCCCCTGGATAGATATATAGATGGATAGATAGATAGATAGATAGATAGATAGATAGATAGATAGAGTAAGGCTGATCCAATGTTTCTGTTTGATATAAAACAAAATAGTAGGACTAGCAGTCCAGTGGTTCAGATACGGAAAGTAGTTCTGGTGTCTTTCTTGCAGTCACAGTCTCAACTGCAGGTTTCCAAATCTACAGTCATGTAGCACTCAGAAAAGAATAATCAGATGCAGAAACACTTTTTATTACTGAAAATAGGATCCACTAATCCCTTTGACTCAAGGTAGTAGTAAATTTTGAACTCACTCACTCATCACTAATTCTCTAACTTCCTGATATGTTAGGAAGCTGAAATGTAACATACTGTAGGTATTCTTCGGGTGGGAAATAAGAAAGCTGTGTAATTAGAATTTTAATAAGGGGATGAAAAGAATGTTGAAATAATGATGTTATAACCGATGTGTGGCTTGCATTGTGTAAATGATAACGCCCAAATGGATAATCGGATCAACATTTGGATTGCACCTCCAGTGTATAGAATTTAGTAAACGACAAAAATGCGAAAGTCCTCACTCACTCATCACTAATTCTGTTACTTCCTGATATGATAGGAAGATTAATTTTAACACAGGTATTCTACAGGTGGGAAGTAGGAAAACTACATAATTAGAATTTTAATAAACCTCCCCTAAGGGGGTGACATAATTATGTCATTATCGATGAGTGGCTTGCATTGCATGAATAATAATGCCCAAATGGACAATCAGATCAAAATTTGGATTGCACCTCCAGTGTGTACAATTTAATAAACTACAAAAATGTGAAAGCCGTCACTCACTCACTAACTGACTCCTCACTAATTCTTTTACTTCCTGATATGTTAGGAATATTAAATTTAGCATAGGTATTCTACAGGTGGGAAATAGGAAAATTTTGAAATTAGTATTTGTATAAACCTCCCATAAGGGGATGAAAAGGGGTTAACATAATGACGTCAATACCAATGCGTTGCGTTAATGATATTGCCCAAACAGATAATCGGATCAACATTTGGATTGCACCTCCAGTGTGTGGAATTTAATAAACTACAAAAATGGTCCTGTGACTTTTTACTGTATCTGCTATGGGTGATCCTCTGGTAATGCCAAGAACCATGGATTAATATTTACTTACAGTAAGACATCTCAAACTTACATCTCTAATAGATTTACCAAATTTTAACACTCAATTATATTTACAACTGTGAAAATCAGAAACTCCTGTGTGAAGAACGGGTAGATCAGTTAATATATATATATATATATATATATATATATATATATATATATTAAAATATATATATATATATATATATATTTATATACATATATATAGTTACCCAATGTCTTCTTTTTTTCAAAAAAGAACGAGGCGGCACTCCCAAAAAGTTGAAATCAAGCTGGTATATTAAACGGTCATCATAATATCATAAGTGGATGTCGACGTTTCAAGGCTCGCAGGCCTTTTCGTCAGGACGTGAATGCAAGTGAAAAATACTTAGAAACATAACCCATTACTGTGTCAATCTTACCTTTAAATACGAGAGTGCAGTCCGGAGCACGGACGCCCGCTACTCCCGCCCGGCCGGTAGTGGGGAGGGTCCCATACTGGCGTATTTCCTGTCAGTCGGTTGCCTCGGAGACGCTGAAGCCATGAAGCCAGTGTGAATCCTGTTGGATTTTTCGATTAGATACATTGAATCCACGGGGTTTAAAATGAACAGACTGGGTTTAATAGTTTTTTCTGATATGCAACTATGTCTTTTTGTATCTTGTTTTTTACAGCTATGGTGTAAATGTATCTTATGAAAGGTTTAAATCCGATACATGTTATCTATAACGAGGCTTGAAATGCTGCTGTAGATGTCATTGTTGTTTACATTGTTTCCTTGGTGAAGGGCGCACTGGGTGACATCACATTGAAGTGCCTGCATAGCGGAAGTGTAGCCAGAGGCGCGGGTTTTGATGGTGAGGGGGAGCACATTTAATGGTGAGTGATTTTAGTATTTGTTATTGCCCTGACGAAAAAGCGCCAGCTTTGAAACGTTGGCTTAAACAAGTGGCTGTGTCTGCGTTTTATTTCCTGAGTGCCGCTGTCTACCTCTCTCTACATGGCAGTGTTATCTGCATCCACGGAAGGCAACAGGGACAGTTATTATAAGTAACAGTGAGTGCCGGACCTACTGCAAATTGTGTATTGTGTGAGTTCCCCAGGCTTGTGGATACATCACATGAATTTCTCAAGGCACCCTGGTGTGGTATAATTTCTTTAATGTGACTTTCGTCTTGCTGTCTTAAGTTTTTTCTCACAGGTGAGACGTACCTTTATGGTAGTGGTAAAACGTCTGCCTAGTGAGACTTCACAATGGAAACACAAGGTAACATTAATGACCAATTTACTTGCATTTCATTGGAGGTAGGGGAGACCCTGTCCTTCTCTGATCTAGATGCAGAAAGCATAGTGTATAAGACCACATTTTTTTCTGATATTTCCAGTATTCCTGTAGCTGAAATCTATAGGGATCTGTTTAAACTAAAAAAACGTGAGATAGATTTTTACTATCACGGCGCAACTCTCTCCGAGTATTTCAAAGAAAAGAAAATACCACGTGGTTTCCGTGTCAAGAACATACCGACTATCGGCTGACACAACGTAGCTTTTTGCAAAAGATGGTGTACCATCCTTAACAAGTGCTCTCTAGATTTGATCTTGTTAGTGATAGAGGAAGCTACTAGAGAGATGAATACCACGAAGGTCAAACTAGAGGCATTTGAAGCTACCCATACTCAGACACTTATGGATGATAAGTCCTGTGATTGGATGGACAAATAATCTAAACAGGTTGATAACTACAAACGTGACTTGCTAAAGTATAAACGTGAAAAATTCACCAAAGTCAATACTGACTATGAAATTAACAACGTCTATGGTTGGTTAACTGGAGGCTCTCAGTCATCCCAGCAACAACAGAGGGGAGGTCGACAATTTGGTAGAAATTCCAACTATAAGTCCGCTCAATATTCTGTCACGTCTGCTAGTGACAGTGATCAAGGACCTAGAAGAGGGAAACGATTCAAATCACTCCCTTTAGGGATGAAAACGAGAGCCAAACATCGTGCAGCAAACGCCAATATAACCGACGAGGAGGTCAGTGGAAGCGATGCACGCAGAAAACCACCCCTACCAACCAGGAGTTCATTTTCAACCTGTCTTCAGTCCCACTCACTGTTGAAGAAACAAATGTATTAAAGAAAGGATTGAGTTTTGTACCCACACTGCCTTTGACCCTTTTCTGTGAAAAACTGAAATCTTCAGATTAAACCGACAATTAAAGATACAGGAATTTTTTGGATTACGACCGTCGACGGGTATAGAGAGTCCAATAACCAATGAACTCAAGAAATTAGCACCGAGATCGAACTTTGATCCCAATTCGAACAATGCATCAATTAAATCCTTTATTAGGATGCTGGATACCACTGTTGACACCACTGAAACTAGATCTAATAAAGGACACTCTAACTTAACTTCAGCTGAATTTAAAGCTCTTAAGACATTAATTGCTAGGAAAGATATAGTGATCCGTGCAGCGGATAAGGGCAGATTAGTTGTAGTTCAGAATTTATCAGACTATCGGCAAGAAGTTGTACGTCAACTGTCTGATCACTCGGTGTACCGCCTCTTATCTGTTGATCCGACGGTTGAATACAAAAAAATCTCTTGATCAATTATTACAGGATGCTGTTGATATGGGGGTTGTATCCAATGATGTTATTTGTTTATTAAAAACTGAATTCCCTATAAAACCATTGCTCTATACACTCCCAAAGGTGCACAAGGATTTGCTACACCCCCCCGGGAGACCGATTATTTCGTCCAGGGGTTCTATTTTTCAACCTGTGTCCATATACCTAGACACCTATCTTCAGCCGTGTGTTCAGAAATCAGCATATGTCCTGAAGGACACAACTGATCTTCTGATACAACTGGGTAATTTAACTAACATTCCATCTGAGTGCATATTATGCAGTATAGATGTTAGTTCGTTATATACCTGCATTCCCCATGGTGAGAATATTGCTGCTACCAGGTGGCTTATTACAAATAACATCTGGTATACAGGGACCCAATGTGAATTTTTTCTGTGCTTTGTTAGATATGGTGTTGGATAAAAACTATTTTTACTTTGACGGGAGATACTATCTCCAAGTATCAGGGTGTGCCATGGGAGCATCAGTCACCCCGTCATATGCTAATGTATACATGATATCAGTGGAGAAAGAAATCTTTTTCTCAGATCCAGTTATTCAACAGAATGTTATCTATTATATTCGTTTTATAGACGACATGCTGTTGTTATGGAAAGGGGATAGAGAATCCTTGGAGCAACTCATAAAAAAATCATAACCTTAGCAATAGTCCTATTAAATTGACGTGTAAAATGGATAAATATTCCATTGATTTTTTGGATGTGAGAATCGATAGGACAGACAGTGGGCTTAAAACCTCACTGTTTGTTGAACAGAGAGACTGCAATACATTACTTAGCGCGCAGAGTCATCACCCTGTCACTATTCAGAAAGGTCTGCCTTTTTCTCAATTCTTACGTGTGAGATGTATCTGTAGCGATGAAAATGACGTCTCTCCACAGTTAGATCTCATGATTGATAAATTTATGGCTCGAGGATATGCCAAACAATCATTATTAGAACTTAAACAGAAAGTTATGTCCATCCCCAGAGAAAACACGCTAAAACCTAAGCCTAAAAAATCCACAGCCAATAAAATCATATGGCCCAATCTCTACAATGTTTCAAGCAATAAAGTGAGAAAAGCAATCCGCTTGCATTGGCCCATTGTAGCAACCGATAAGGGTTTACCTAGTGTAAAAAATTAGCGTATTATGTGTAGTTATTCCAGAGGAAGAAACATACGTGACTATGTTGTGCATAATGATATTACAAACTTTGATTAGAAGGTACCCACAACCTTTCTAGGAATACCTAAGAACGGCTGCTTTAAGTGCACTGGCTGTGTCACTTGCGGCTATATGCTGACTGGTGACACAATTAAAAATCCTTTTACGGGTAAAGCTTTTAAGATCAGACATAGATTGTCTTGCATGTCTAAATTTATAGTTTATGTCCTTATCTGCCCTTGGGGCAAATACTATGTAGGCAAGACAGAGTGCCCATTTAAAGTCAGAATGGGTCAACATGCAACTGATATGCAACTATGTCTTTTTGTATCTGGTTTTTCACAGCTATGGTGTAAATGTATCTTATGAAAGGTTTAAATCCGATACATGTTATCTATAATGAGGCTTGAAACACTGCTGTAGATGTCATTGTTATTTACATTGTTTTCTTGGTGAAGGGCGCACTGGGTGACGTCACACTGAAGCGCCTGCATATCGTAAGTGGAGCCGGAGGCGCGGGTTTTGACGGTGAGGTGGAGCACATATAATGGTGAGTGATTTTAGTACTTGTTATTGCCATGACGAAAAAGCACCAGCTTTGAAACGTTGGCTTAAACAAGTGGCTGTGTCTGCGTTTTATTTCCTGAGTGCCGCCGTCTACCTCTCTCTACATGGCAGTGTTATCTGCATCCACGGAAGGCAACAGGGACAGCTATTATAAGTAACAGTGAGTGCCGGACCTACTGCAAATTATATATATATATATATATATATATATAGGAACTCACTTTTTCCCACACACAGAAAAAGAAGAAAAACAGCACTCACAGTTTGGTGAAAATAAATTATACATTGCTACTCCAATACACCTACTGTTTTTTTGCAGTTAATATTCACCTCGTGGTGCCATTCCTGAGATTATCGGTCTGTTTACATTGATGCATCGGGGGCATGCTGCGTTTATTATACTGAGTGCCGATATATACTGGATCTATGTATATCTATATATATACAGTACAGTACAGTATATGATGTACATATTTAAATACTACACACACACACACACACACACACACACACACACACATATACTGTAGTACTGTTAAGTTGGATGAGGTTTTTGCAATGTCATGTGGGAGTCATTGTCAGTATATATATATATATATATATATATATATATATATATATGCAGAAAAAAGGAAGGCGCACAAATAAGCAAAGTTTGAAATCTTTACTAATAAAAAGATAAAAGCTCACATACATCGAGGTAAGTAACTACCGGCTCCCTCCTCCAAAACCCCACAGGAAACGTTTCCGGATCGTGCCCAGCAGTGATTCAGACGGGGAACTTCAAATGGTTTGCATCCAGCTGTGCTTACATCCACGCACTCGGTCATAGAGCATGCGGCCGCTCGTTCAGTACTTGGTGTAAATGTCCCGACCGGTTTCGTCGTAATAGACTTCGTCAGACATAGATTTTCATGCATGTCTAAATTTATAGTTTATGTCCTTATCTGCCCTTGTGGCAAATACTATGTAGGCAAGACAGAGTGCCCATTTAAAGTCAGAATGGGTCAACATGCAACTGATATGCAACTATGTCTTTTTGTATCTTGTTTTTTACAGCTATGGTGTAAATGTATCTTATGAAAGGTTTAAATCCGATACATGTTATCTATAACGAGGCTTGAAACGCTGCTGTAGATGTCATTGTTGTTTACATTGTTTTCTTGGTGAATGGCGCACTGGGTGACGTCACACTGAAGCGCCTGCATAGCGGAAGTGGAGCTGGAGGCGCGGGTTTTGACGGTGAGGTGGAGCACATATAATGGTGAGTGATTTTAGTATTTGTTATTGCCCTGACGAAAAAACACCAGCTTTGAAACGTTGGCTTAAACAAGTGGCTGTGTCTGCGTTTTATTTCCTGAGTGCCGCCGACTACCTCTCTCTACATGGCAGTGTTATCTGCATCCACGGAAGGCAACAGGGACAGCTATTATAAGTAACAGTGAGTGCCGGACCTACTGCAAATTATATATATATATATATATATATATATATATATATATAGGCACTCACTTTTTCCCACACACAGAAAAAGAAGAAAAGCAGCACTCACATTACTCCAATACACCTACTGTTTTTTTTGCAGTTAATATTCACCTCGTGGTGCCATTCCTGAGATTATCGGTCTGTTTACATTGATGCATCGGGGGCATGCTGTGTTTATTATACTGAGTGCCGTTATATACTGGATCTATGTATATCTATATATATACAGTACAGTATATAATATACATATTTAAATACTACACACACACACACACACACACACACATACTGTAGTACTGTTAAGTTGGATGAGGTTTTTGCAATGTCATGTGGGAGTCAATGTCAGTATATATATATATATATATATATATATAAATATACATACAGTGGGGATCGAAAGTTTGCGCACCCCAGGCAAAAAATTAATTTTAATGTGCAAAAAGAAGCCAAGGAAAGATGGAAAAATCTCCAAAAGGCATCAAATTACAGATTAGACATTCTAATAACATGTCAAAAAAAGTTTGATTTTATTTCCATCATTTACACTGTAAAAAGAATAGAAAACAAATTATGTCGTCTGCAAAAGTTTGGGCACCCTGCAGAGTTAATAGCTTGTACTGCCCCCTTTGGACAGCTGAGACCTGGCAGTGTCATGGATTGTTCTCAGATGAGCGGGTTCGGTTTTACTCGGTTCTTAACACCAGAATTATCGCAAGTTCTTTTTTTCTGGATTTTTCTTATTGGCTTACCAAAACACGTGACGTCCGTGAGCCAATAAGGAGATTCGGGTAAATCCGAGTAAATCCGAGTAAAACCGAACCCGCTCATGCTCCAACAATCAGCACCATGGGTTCCTCTAAGCAGTTGTGTAGAACACTGAAACTGAGAATAGTTGACGCTCACAAAGCAGGAGAAGGCTATAAGAAGATAGCAAAGCGTTATCAGATGCCCATATCCTCTGTCCAGAATGTAATTAAGAAATGGCAGTCATCAGGAATAGTGGAAGTTAAAGCAAGATCTGGAATCTGGAAGATCTGGAAGACCAAGAAAAATATCAGACAGAACAGCTTGCAGGATTGTGAGAAAAGCAAGTCAAAATCCACTTTTGATTGCACGATTCCTCCAGGAAGATCTGGTAGACACTGGAGTTGTGGTACACTATTCCACTATAAAGAGATACTTGTACGAATATGGTCTTCATGGAAGAGTCATCAGAAGAAAACCTTTTCTAAGTCCTCACCACAAAAATCAGCGTTTGAAGTTTGCAAATGAATATATAGACAAGCCTGATGCATTTTGGAATAAAGTTCTGTGGACCGATGAGGTTAAAATAGAACTTTTTGGCCGGAATGAGCAAAGGTACGTTTGGCGAAGGAAGGGCTCAGAATTTAATGAAAAGAACCTCTGTCCAACTGTTAAGCATGGGGGTGGATCAATCACGCTTTGGGGTTGTATTGCAGCCAGTGGCACAGGGAACATTTCACGAGTAGAAGGACAAATGGATTCAATAAGATTCCAGCAAATTTTGGACGCTAACTTGATGCCATCTGTGAAAAAGCTGACGTTAAAGAGAGGCTGGCTTCTACAAATGGATAATGATCCTAAACACACCTCAAAATCCACGGTGGATTACATCAAGAGGCGTAAACTGAAGGTTTTGCCGTGGCCTTCACAATCTCCTGACCTCAACATAATTGAAAATCTATGGATAGACCTTAAAAGAGCAGTGCGTCACAGACAGCCCAGGAATCTCAAAGAACTGGAAGACTTTTGTAAGGAAGAATGGGTGAAGATACCTCAAAGAAGAATTGAAAGACTCTTGGCTGGCTACAAAAAGCGTTTACAAGCTGTGATACTTGCCAAAGGGGGCAGTACAAGGTATTAACTCTGCAGGGTGCCCAAACTTTTGCAGGTGCCATTTTTTGTTTTCTGTTCTTTTGAAAGTGTAAATTATGGAAATAAAATCATACTTTTTTTGACATGTTATAAGAATGTCTAATCTGTAATTTGATGCCTTTTGGATATTTTTTCATCTTTCCTTGGCTTCTTTTTGCACATTAAAATTAATTTTTGCCTGGGTGCCCAAACTTTCAATCCCCACTGTACATATACATACACCGACATTGGGGGAATTCAGAGTTGATCGTAGCAGCAAATTTGTTAGCAGTTGGGCTAAACCATGTGTGCTGCAGGTGTGGAAGATATAACATGTGCAGAGAGGGTTAGATTTGGGTGGGTTATTTTGTTTCTGTGCAGGGTAAATACTGGCTGCTTTATTTTTACACTGCAGTTTAGATTTCAGTTTGAATACACCCCACCCAAATCTAACTCTCTCTGCACATGTTATATCTGCCCCACCCCCTGCAGTGCACATGGTTTTGCCCACCTGCCAACAAATTTGCTGCCGCATTCAACTCTGAATTATGCCCATAGGTTCCCACATGACATTACGAAAACCCCATCCAACTTAACAGTACTGCAGTCCCCAAAAATGTTTACTGTAACCACCCAAGGAAGCATTGATATATTGATATACCCCACAAGTGTACTAGGGTTTTAACATAATATTAGGGTTTTAACATAATAATAATAATATTATTAATGTACCCAAAATACTATTATAATATTATTAATGCACCCAAGATACTATTAAAAACCCACCCTTCACAAAATAATATTATAAACACAATCTCCAGGTAATAATTAGTGATGAGCGGGTTCGGTTCCTCGGGATCTGAACCGCCCCGAACTTCACCCATTTTTGCATGGTTCCGTGGCTGGCATTCTCTCAGTTTCTGTGTTCAGTGTGCTGCAAATATCTGTGCTCAGTGTGCTGCAATTATATGTGCTCAGTGTGCTGCAAATATCTACGTTCTGTGCTTGAAAAACGCTCCATATCTGTGCTCAGCATGCTGCAAATATCTGGGCTCAGTGTGCTTAATTGTGTGAACTGGGGACCACCAGTATTATATAGTAGGAGGACAGTGTAGAGTTTTGCTGACCAGTGACCACCAGTATTATACGTTCTCTGCCTGAAAAACGCTCCATATCTGTGCTGCATTGTAGTATATAGTAGGAGGACAGTGCAGAATTTTGCTGACCAGTGACCACCAGAAATATATCAGTACGGTACAGTAGTCCACTGCTCTACCTACCTCTGTGTCGTCAAGTATACTATCCATCCATACCTGTGGTGCATTTAAGTTTTTGTGCACAGTATATATATAGTAGTAGGACAGTGCATAATTTTGCTGACCACCAGTATATAATATATAGCAGTACGGTACAGTAGGCCACTGCTCTACCTAACACTGTGTCGTCAAGTATACTATCCATCCATACCTGTGGTGCATTTAAGTTTTTGTGCGCAGTATATATATAGTAGTAGGACAGTGCATAATTTTGCTGACCACCAGTATATAATATATAGCAGTACAGTACAGTGGGCCACTGCTCTACCTACCTCTGTGTCGTCAAGTATACTATCCATCCATACCTGTGGTGCATTTAAGTTTTTGTGCACAGTATATATATAGTAGTAGGACAGTGCATAATTTTGCAGACCACTAGTATATAATATATAGCAGTACGGTAAAGTAGGCCACTGCTCTACTTACCTCTGTGTCGTCAAGTATACTATCCATCCATACCTGTGGTGCATTTAAGTTTTTGTGCGCAGTATATATATAGTAGTAGGACAGTGCATAATTTTGCTGACCACCAGTATATAATATATAGCAGTACAGTACAGTATTCCACTGCTCTACCTACCTCTGTGTCGTCAAGTATACTATCCATCCATACCTGTGGTGCATTTAAGTTTTTGTGCGCAGTATATATATAGTAGTAGGACAGTGCATCATTTTGCTGACCACCAGTATATAATATATAGCAGTACGGTACAGTAGGCCACTGCTCTACCTACCTCTGTGTCGTCAAGTATACTATCCATCCATACCTGTGGTGCATTTAAGTTTTTGTGCGCAGTATTTATATAGTAGTAGGACAGTGCATTATTTTGCTGACCACCAGTATATAATATAAAGCAGTATGGTACAGTAGGCCACTGCTCTACCTACCTCTGTGTCGTCAAGTATACTATCCATCCATACCTGTGGTGCATTTAAGTTTTTGTGTACAGTATATATATATAGTAGTAGGACAGTGCATAATTTTGCTGACCACCAGTATATAATATATAGCAGTACGGTACAGAAGGCCACTGCTCTACCTACCTCTGTGTAGTCAAGTATACTATCCATCCATACCTGTGGTGCATTTAAGTTTTTGTGCACAGTATATATATAGTAGTAGGACAGTGCATAATTTTGCTGACCACCAGTATATAATATATAGCAGTACGGTACAGTAGGCCACTGCTCTGCCTACCTCTATCGTCAAGTATACTACCCATCCATACCTGTGGTGCATTTAAGTTTTTGTGCGCAGTATATATATAGTAGTAGGACAGTGCATAATTATGCTGACCACCAGTATATAATATATAGCAGTACGGTACAGTAGGCCACTGCTCTACCTACCTCTGTGTCTTCAAGTATACTATCCATCCATACCTGTGGTGCATTTAAGTTTTTGTGCACAGTATATATAGTAGTAGGACAGTGCATAATTTTGCTGACCACCATTATATAATATATAGCAGTACAGTACAGCAGTCCACTGCTCTACCTACCTCTGTGTCGTCAAGTATACTATCCATCCATACCTGTGGTGATTTAAGTTTTTGTGCGCAGTATATATATAGCAGTAGGACAGTGCCTAATTTTGCTGACCACCAGTATATAATATATAGCAGTACGATACAGTAGGCCACTGCTCTACCTACCTCTGTGTCGTCAAGTATACTATCCATCCATACCTGTGGTGCATTTAAGTTTTTGTGCGCAGTATATATATAGTAGTAGGGCAGTGCATAATTTTGCTGACCACCAGTATATAATATATAGCAGTATGGTACAGTAGGCCACTGCTCTACCTACCTCTGTGTCGTCAAGTATACTATCCATCCATACCTGTGGTGCATTTAAGTTTTTGTGCACAGTATATATATATAGTAGTAGGACAGTGCATAATTGTGCTGACCACCAGTATATAATATATAGCAGTACGGCACAGTAGGCCACTGCTCTACCTACCTCTATGTCGTAGAATAAAATATCCATCCATACCTGTGGTGCATTGAAGTTTTTGTGCGCAGTATATATATAGTAGTAGGATAGTGCATAATTTTGCTGAACACCAGTATATAATATATAGCAGTACGATACAGTAGGCCACTGCTCTACCTACCTCTGTGTCGTCAAGTATAATATCCATCCATACCTGTGGTGCATGTAAGTTTTTTTGCGCAGTATATATATAGTAGTAGGACAGTGCATAATTTGCTGACCACCAGTATATAATATATAGCAGTATGGTACAGTTGTCCACTGCTCTACCTACCTCTGTGTCGTCAAGTATACTATCCATCCATACCTGTGGTGCATTTAAGTTTTTGTGCGCAGTATATATAGCAGTAGGCCATTGCTATTGATATATTACTGGCATATAATTCCACACATTAAAAATGTGGAGGGTAAAAAAGGGAAAGATCAAGATCCACTTCCACCTCGTGCTGAAGCTGCTGCCACTAGTCATGGCCAAGACGATGAAATGCCATCAACGTCGTCTGCCAAGGCTGATGCCCAATGTCATAGTAGAGAGCATGTAAAATCCAAAAAACAAAAGTTCAGTAAAGTGACCCAAAAATCTAAATTAAAAGCGCCTGAGGAGAAGCGTAAACTTGCCAATATGCCATTTACGACACGGAGTGGCAAAGAACGGCTGAGGCCCTGGCCTATGTTCATGGCTAGTGGTTCAGCTTCACATCAGGATGGAAGCACTCATCCTCCTTCTAGAAAACTTAAAAGAGTTAAGATGGCAAAAGCACAGCAAAGAACTGTGCGTTCTTCTAAATCACAAATCCCCAAGGAGAGTCCAATTGTGTCGGTTGCGATGCCTGACCTTCCCAACACTGGACGGGAAGAGGTGGCACCTTCCACCATTTGCACGCCCCCTGCAAGTGCTGGAAGGAGCACCGGCAGTCCAGTTCCTGATAGTCAAATTGAAGATGTCACTGTTGAAGTACACCAGGATTAGGATATGGGTGTAGCTGGCGTTGGGGAGGAAATTGACAAGGAGGATTCTGATGGTGAGGTGGTTTGTTTAAGTCAGGCACCCGGGGAGACACCTGTTGTCCGTGGGACGAATATGGCCATTGATATGCCTGGTCAAATTACAAAAAAAATCACCTCTTCTGTGTGGAAATATTTCAACAGAAATGCGGACAACTGGTGTCAAGCCGTGTGTTGCCTTTGTCAAGCTGTAATAAGTAGGGGTAAGGATGTTAACCACCTAGGAACATCCTCCCTTATACTTCACCTGGAGCGCATTCATCAGAAGTCATTGACAAGTTCAAAACCTTTGGGTGACATTGGAAGCAGTCCACTGCCAACTAAATCCCTTCCTCTTGTAACCAAGCTCCTGCAAACCACACCACCAACTGCCTCAGTGTCAATTTCCTCCTTAGACAGGAAAGCCAATAGTCCTGCAGGCCATGTCACTGTCAAGTCTGGCGAGTCCTCTCCTGTTTGGGATTCCTCCGATGCATCCTTGAGTGTAACGCCTACTGCTGCTGGAGCTGCTGTTGTTGCTGCTGGGAGTCGATCGTCATCCCAGAGGGGAAGTTTGGAAGACCACTTGTACTACTTCCAGTAAGCAATTGACTGTCCAACAGTCCTTTGCAAGGAAGATGAAATATCACAGCAGTCATCCTGCTGCAAAGCGGATAACTCAGGCCTTGGCAGCCTGGGTGGAGTTAAACATGTCACCGGTATCCACCGTTAATTCACAGGAAACTAGAGATTTGCTTGAGGTACTGTGTCCCCGGTACCAAATACCATCTAGGTTCCATTTCTCTAGGCAAGCGATACCGAGAATGTACACATACCTCAGAAAAAGAGTCACCAGTGTCCGAAAAAATGCAGTTGTACCCAATGTCCACTTAACCACGGACATGTGGACAAGTGGAGCAGGGCAGACTAAGGACTATATGACTGTGACAGCCCACTGGGTAGATGTATTACCTCCCTCAGCAAGAACAGCAGCGGCGGCACCAGTAGCAGCATCTCGCAAATGCCACCTCGTTCCTAGGCAGGCTACGCTTTGTATCACCGCATTCCATAAGAGGCACACAGCTGACAACCTCTTACGGAAACTGAGGAACATCATCGCAGAATGGCTTACCCCAATTGGACTCCCCTAGGGATTTTTGACATCGGACAATGCCACCAATATTGTGCGGGCATTACATGTGGGCAAATTCCAGCACGTCCCATGTTTTGAACATACATTGAATTTGGTGGTGCAGAATTATTAAAAAAACGATAGGGGCGTGCAAGAAATGCTGTCAGTGGCCCGAAGAATTGCGGGCCACTTTCGGCATTCAGCCACCGCGTGCCGAAGACTGGAGCACCAGCAAACACTCCTGAACCTACCCCGCCATCATCTGAAGCAAGAGGTGGTAACGAGGTGGCATTCAACCCTCTATATGCTTCAGAGGATGGAGGAGCAGCAAAAGGCCATTCAAGCCTTAACAGCTATCTACGATATAGGCAAAGGAGGGGGAATGCACCTGACTCAAGCGCAGTGGAGAATGATTTCAACGTTGTGCAAGGTTCTGCAACCCTTTGAACTTGCCACATGTGAAGTCAGTTCAGACACTGCCAGCCTGAGTCAGGTCATTCCCCTCATCAGGCTTTTGCAGAAGAAGCTGGAGACATTGAAGGAGGAGCTAAAACAGTGCAATTCCGCTAGGCATGTGGGACTTTTGGATGGAGCCCTTAATTCGCTTAACCAGGATTCACGGGTGGTCAATCTATTGAAATCAGAGCACTACATTTTGGCCACCGTGCTCGATCCTAGATTTAAAACCTACATTGTATCTCTCTTTCCGGCAGACACAGGTCTGCAGAGGTTCAAAGACCTGCTGGTGAGAAAATTGTCAAGTCAAGCGGAACGTGACCCGTCAACAGCTCCTCCTTCACATTCTCCCGCAACTGGGGCTGCGAGGAAAAGGCTAAGAATTCCGAGCCCACCCGCTGGCCCAAGTGGGGATGGGCCCCAAGGGGTATCAACCACAGAAGGGAAAATTAAAATTTGAAATCTCAGTCATCACATTTTAGCAAAAGAAGAGATCTCTGTCCTTGAAAAAGGGCTGAAGTTCGCCCCTTCATTACCTCTCAACAAATTCAATACATACGTAGATCTCAACAAATTTGTACGTAAGTTGAGTCTAAAAATTTTTTTCATTAGCAATCCAGTCGAGGAGTCTACAGAAGTTCCAAATACCCCCTTCAAGCCCAAGTCCATTTTTAATCCCGTCCATATGAGAGGCAATTTTTTTGAAACTTTTTGAAAACTAGTATCTGATGATATAAAAGAAATGGGACCCAGACTGCATAATCACAATTTGACAATGAAAGAATGTCAAGCACTTATTAGACTGAAAGATAACGAAGAACTCGTCATCAAACCTGCAAACAAAGGGGGGGAGTGGTTATCATGTCCAAGGAAGAATACAACCAGGAGGTCCTGAACCAGTTAAATGATGGCCATACATATGGGAGACTTAAGACAGACCCCACTATGAATACTCTTGTTAGATTGAACACCCTCCTGACAAAATATGGAGATATGGGTACTCTATCAGACAGAGAGATCCAGTTTTTATTTACCAAAGAGCCAGTCATCCCAATACTCTACGTATTACCTAAAATACATAAAGATCCGGTCAAACCACGTGGCAGACCGATTGTGTCAGGGATCGATTCAGTGACATCAAACCTGTCAGAGTACATAGATTTCCATCTACAGCCCCTTGTCACCAAGTATCCATCTCATCTGAAAGATACTACTGACTTTCTGAGAGTATTAGAAGATTTGGAATGGGGAGAGGGATTCATAATGGTGTCAGCTGATGTAAGATCACTCTACACCATTATCAATCATGAGGACGGCCTATCAGCACTGGACAATGCTCTCAGTAAGACCTCTATGGACGCCAACCTCAAAAACTTCCTAAAGGAGGGGGTCAGATTCATACTAGAGAATAACTATTTCTCCTTCAACAATGCATTTTATTTGCAGAAAGTTGGCACTGCAATGGGCACCAGGTTCGCCCCAAGCTATGCGAACATCTTCATGTAACAGTGGGAAGAAGACACCATATGGAACCACTGTCCCTTTGGGGCGAACCTGGTGACCTGGAAAAGGTACATTGACGATGTATTTTTCGTCTGGAGGGTGATGAAGAAACCTTGAATGACTTCTTCAAATATTTAAACATGAATACAAAAAATATCCAATTTTCATTTGAAAGTAGTCAAAAGACCACAAATTTCCTTGACATTACAGTATCGGTGGATGAAAACAGCCTGAACACCAGAAACTTCACTAAACCAATGGATTCAGGAGCTTATATTGGTGCCATCAGCTGTCACCACCCTAATTGGATGGATTCAATCCCAGGAGGCCAGTTTAGGCGCCTACGACGTAACTGTACGAAATCAGAAGTCTTCGAAGAACAGGCGAAAGATCTACAAGGGAAATTTGAAGCATCAGGATATGACCCGGGAAGGGTCACCAGTTCACGAATGGCGGTGTCAGATATAGACAGGAAAGATCTGTTGGTTACTAAGGAAAAGAAATCTGACAGTAGGAATTATGACTGGTCCTTTGTCACCTCTTTTAGTAGCCAGTATATAACTTTGGAAGGATCACTCAACAGACACTGGAAGATCCTGCAAAAAGACCCAGTGATAGGTGGTCTATTACCAACCAAACCCAAATGTATCTTCAAAAAAGCACCAAACATTAAAACCAGTTTGGTGAAGAGTGCACAAGCAACTACTAAGAAGATGAATACGATAAAGTCTAAAGGCTTCTTCCGGTGCAGTAGCTGCCTGGGCTGTAGGGGGATTACAGGGTCAGGTAGTAAAATTACAGAATTAATTATTAACAAGACGAAGTTTAAAATCTATGATTTTGTCAACGTCATTTATGCAATTGAGTGAAGTTGCGGCCACTGGTATATTGGGAGAACCTCCCGAACGCTCAAAGTAAGACTGGGAGAACAACTCAGAAATATTAGGAAATCCCTCACTACCCATGCCTTATCGGAACACTTTCGCGTTGCCCATCAAAGCAAATGCAGTGCGATTAAGCAGTTCTGCGGCATACGACACATTAAGGGCGACTGGAGACGCAAAGATATTGCAGCACAGTTAGCAAAAGCGGAGATGAGGGCAATATATGAGCTAGGGACATTAAAACCAGAGGGCCTAAATTGTGACTTTGAAATTAAATGGTTTTTATAAAGGGGTCTGTGGCCCAGTATTTGTATATAATACTATTATTTAGTCTTGATCCATCCGTTTAATTGTAATTTTAATTGAAGTATTATAGAATCACCTCCTGCACATTAGGATCACCTCCTGTCTAGACCCCCTTTGATAGATCCTCTTTCTATTTATGTTGGTTTGTTTATTTATGTTGGTTTTTATCATGTATTGCTATTATATCATATTCTATTCAATTTTCTTTAGCCCCCTATAACATGGAAGTAAGGGATATACCCCTTCTCATGTACACTCGTCACCGGAAGTGACGTTACGCTATCTGAAGGAATGATTCTGTTGGGTTTCCCTAAAGAAAACATCACAGGAAGTGGCGTGACGTTACTATGACGATCTTTCAACTATGATTATACCAGGATCCGGAAGTTTTATAACTGTGCATACACCTGGATCCGGATGTTTTTTACCCCAATGGAGACACTGCGAACTCTGCATGGATCAGGCAGAGTAAGAAGATACTGTGCGAGACATTGATGGACGCCGTAACCGGAAGTTGATAGCCGTTACTACGACAACGGGGGGAACCCGAATGTCGTAACCAGAAGTTGACAACGGTTACTATGACGATGCGGGGGAATCCGGAAAGGACACTATGTAGCGACGGACCACGGGACTTGATTAGGTAGATCATTTGTATAGGGTCCAGCTGCTACATCTGTGAGATGATTGGCTATGAACTATATAAATATGTTTCCCAGCAGCACATGTTATTTCACCTTGAAAAAAAACCTCTGTCAGAGGTAGAAACGCGTCAGTGAACACAGGACTGTGAGGAGGGGAGTAGCAGAGGACTGATCCATTCCAGTGCAGCGAGGCACAGGGGATTCCCGGGTTTCCCTGTACCAATTAACCCGCAAGCTGGCTTTGAACTGTGCATACAGTTCATAACATCTGGTAATTTCCTCACCACTCCCCACCCCAGTTGTACATGCTGCTATTTCTAAAAACTGCTATTTCAATTGCTGCTATACATTCTAAATTGTAATGTCTATGATGTTTTTAATGTTTGATTAATTTGTTTTACATGTGCATAATTAAAACTGTACTTCACTATATACACAAAATTTCTGTCTTTTACATGGTTCCTGTATGAGTTTCCAATAACTCTGGAATTGTCTGAAGCGATTATTAATTGTGGAGCGCAGGATAAGTCCCCTTTTCTCATTTTTCCTTATTACATGTGTGGTGAAGGAGTTGGGAACCTTCTTTCGAGAAGGGGGTAATATCCAGCAGCCTAGTTTTTGCACACTGAGATCTTCTTTGAATTTTATTTGCATTCGGTGAAGCAGGGCAGTCTGGAGCGAGTGCTGGCATCTGGTCCGGACTGAAGGACCTGCCAACTATTACTGACATGTCGTCTACTGTCACTGCATATGATTCTGTCACCATTGAAAGAATGGTGGAGGATTATATGAGTGACCGCATCCAAGAAGGTATGTCAGACAGTCCGTACGTATACTGGCAGGAAAAAGAGGCAATTTGGAGGCCCTTGCAGAAACTGGCTTTATTTTACCTAAGTTGCCCCCCCTCCAGTGTGGACTCCGAAAGAGTGTTTAGTGCAGCCGCTCACCTTGTCAGCAATCGGCGTACGAGGTTACTTCCAGAAAATGTGGAGAAGAGGATGTTCATCAAAATGAATTATAATCAATTCCTCCGTGGAGACATTCACCAGCAATTGCCTCCAGAAAGTACACAGGGACCTGAGATGGTGTATTCCAGTGGGGACGAATTAATAATCAGTGAGGAGGGGGATGTACACAGTGAAAGGGGTGAGGAATCGGACGATGAGGAGGAGGTGGACATCTTGCCTCTGTAGAGCCAGTTTGTGCAAGGAGAGATTGATTGCTTCTTTTTTGGTGGGGGCCCAAACCAACCAGTCATTTCAGTCACAGTCGTGTGGCAGACCCGGTCGCTGAAATGATGGGTTTATTAAAGTGTGCATGTCCTGTTTATACAACATAAGGGTGGGTGGGAGGGCCCAAGGACAATTCCATCTTGCACCTCTTTTTTCTTTCATTTTTCTTTGCATCATGTGCTGTTTGGGGACTATTTTTTTGAACTGCCATCCTGTTTGACACCGCAGTGCCACTCCTAGATGGGCCAGGTGTTTGTGTCGGCCACTTGGGTCGCTTAGTTTAGTCATCCAGCGACCTCGGTGCAAATTTTAGGACTAAAAATAATATTGTGAGGTGTGAGGTGTTCAGAATAGACTGGAAATTAGTGAAAATTATGGTTATTGAGGTTAATAATACTATGGGATCAAAATGACCCCCAAATTCTATGATTTAAGCTGTTTTTTGAGGGTTTTTTGTAAAAAAAACACCCGAATCCAAAACACACCCGAATCCGACAAAAAAATTTCATGGGGGTTTTGTCAAAACGCATCTGAATTCAAAACACGGCCGCGGAACCGATTCCAAAACCAAAACACAAAACCCGAAAAATTTCCGGTGCACATCTCTAGTTTTAAGCTTTTCTTGAAGGACCTGAGTCTCTTTACTGACCAGTGTGAGCAAAGACAGTTTCAAAAGAGAGGTTGAAAGAGTTTAGTTTGGCCATTTAATGCATTATAGAAGCAGAGCTGCATGTTTAAGGGAATTATCAAGTCTGTTACGGCTCATCTGTGTCATGACATTGACAAGATCAGCCTTCATCATGCAAGCCAGCCCTCATGATGCAAGCCATCCAGTCAATGGTGATGAGATTTTGAAAATCTTTTTCAGTTGAAAACATGGGTGCCAGCAACTTCAACAGAGAGGAGTTGGTCATTGTGACTAAGGAAATAGACAAGCACGCTGGTGAGGTGTGTATAAGGAAATACTGCATGTATACAGTAGACTAGATAAATATGTTCTCCCTTGGAAAGCATTGCTCAATCCAACCAACAGAGTCAGTAAATCAACCTTAGAAGTTAGTTGAAACTAATAATTTATGATTAGATGCAGGGCTTAAAGTGGTCCTGGAGAAGTGGTGGAACTCATTTACCCAGTAAACTCCTACCAGACTTGAAGCAGAGACAGGGCCAGTGCTAGTGTTTTCAGCACTCCCCTGCAAACAATAAATTAGTGCCCTACTTCCCAAACTTTATAAAGGGACATTGATCTCACAAAGAGGCCACATGGTCACATAATAGTACCCTCAATTCAAATTGCACAACACAGTAGCACAGTCTTATTCACATTACACTGCATAGTAATGCCCCTTATTCAGATTACATCACTCAGTAGTGCCCTTTATGCAAATTGCACTACACAATGGTACCCTCTATACATGTTATGCTACACAGTAGTGCCCCTTATATAAAGTACCCACAATAGTGCCCCTTATACACAATTCCCACATTAGTAGCGCCCCTTACACATAATGACCACAGCTGTAGTGCCCCTTACACATAATGACCACAGTAGTGCCACTTATACACATAATGGCCACATAAGTGCTGCTTATACACAATTCCCACAATAGTAGTGCCACTTATACACAATGCCCACCATAGTAGTGCCCCTTACACATAATGACCACAGTTGTGCCGTTTATACACATAATGCCCATAGTGTGCCCCTTATACACATCTCTGCCTCTGTCACTCTAGAAGCTCATCACCTGTGTTCCTCCAGCAGCTGTATTCCCTGTATCCCTCCAGCAGCTTCCCCACCTCTCATGTCCTTCCAACACCCTCTCATCTTGTGTTCAGGATGCATAGAGCCTGCTCCTCTTCATGGCTTCTCTTCACTTCAGCATCATATGCCATGATGAAAAAGGAAGCCACTGGGCCCTGAGGAGGGATGAATGTTGTCCAACAGACACAGCATGTATGAGTACCAGGAGGAGTGGGCTGTAAATGGAGGAGGACCATGGAGCTACCAGGACCTGAGGAAGGAGGAGGTGGCTGCAGCTCTTCAGTAACATTAGCGCTGTCTGCACCATCTATTGATGTAGGTAATGGGGTGGGCTTTTCTGTTGGAATTACTGTGCAGGGAAATGGAGGTGGTGGAACTAGTTCCCCCTACCAGAACGGGAGGTGGAACTCAGTCCCATCTCGTCGTTGTCATCCCCCCCTGCACACTTTAACCCCTGATTAGATGATTAGAAGGGATAACAAGAAAGGGGAGGAATAAGAGAGTTATTATATGACTTGTAATAATCTTATTGAAACAGTTCTGTAGAATACTCTTGTTCCTTTCTTCTGGGTGATCTCTTTTCATCAGAAAGTTCCCTCTCTTAGTTACCTCAAAAACATAAATAAACCACCCTTTGTGGTGCTCATCAGTGGGTTGAAACAAGGAGCAATATGTAATTAATCCAATAGGTAATCAATCCAATTTACTGCATACCCTTTTTAGGCCTGGATTAGTCCAATAACATCACATGAAAAGTAGGAATAACGTTATCCTTGGTGCTCCCTTTAAACCTCTTTAGCAAGTCACAGTTTCCCTCTCTGATAGAGATTATCAAGCTTACCTTTACCATCAGCATTAGTTCCTGGTTTCTTGTTTCTGGTCGGTTTGCTTGGATTTCTGTGGTATCTGCAGGTGAAAAATCAGAGAGAAGCTTCTGACGAAAAGATATCGCACAGAAGAAAGGAATGAGAGCATTCTACAGAGCTGTGTCACTATTAGGAGACATTATTTGCTTAGATAAGGTGGTTGTTGCCTGACCCTAATTTATCCCATAAGGGAGCACCCGTTCTACATTTCCTGTATGCATTTCCACTTTTGACGATTGGTGACATTTGTTTAGAATAGTGCAGTACGTGATTTGGAGTGCAGGGGAATCATAACTCTATTTGAGACTATGCTTATGGGTACAAGCATGGCATATATATATATATATATATATATATATATATATATATATATATGTAAACTACATTCATATAAGCTTAAAATATTGTGAAAGATAAAATCAGTCTTGCTTTAGATGTAGGTATAGGGGATGTGTTTCCCAGAACAAATATGAGAAAGAATATCCAGTAATACGAGCACAAAACATAATGACATGTACAGAACAGTATTACATAAAATGCATGGAAAAATTTGAAATATTTCTAGCAAGAAGCCCCTCAGGCAGATATCTATATTTCTGCCATTAGTGATCATAGGTTTATTACTGGCATAAGAACAGTCTCTAAATACACAGCATCAGCAAAGTTCTTTACCAAAAGATTAAATCAGAATTTTGACAGTGCTGCACATATCAACAACTAAAGGCTCCCTGCTTATCAGACCTTTTATTGAGCCAAAAGTGTAGAATCAGATTAAGCTATTTAAACTGTATTGATCACCATTAACATTCTGCAGCATAAGTCAACATCTGCATAAAGGCCAGAAAGCACCACAGTTTTCTATCTTTAAGTGATAGTAATAAAAAGCCAATCTCTGGATGTTACAATTCAAATTACACAATGCAAAATATTGTTTTCTTTCGGAACAGCCAGTAACTTTTGTACATGGCAGAATCCAGGAAACAAAATTCAAATTGCACTGGTCTAAACAAGGTGCTAAAGTCGGTGCTGCTTCTAACGGTCCCACAAAGTATTTTCTGCTTTAGGATACTTCCTGAAGAATGATCTGATGATCTGACAATGTACAGTAACTAACAACACTGTTGCCGAGAGTGTGTGTATGGGGGTACTAATTACCCAGGCCCAAGCCTGATGGCCCCCTCCTCCCCTCATCACCTTGCCCCCATCGCTCCTTCCCCTGGATTCGCCCCTGGCTAAGGGGCACAATAGCGCCTCTAAATATGTGCTCAGTGCCACTTCCCATTGATGAAAACACATTTTTTTCACATTTGTTTATGCAAGGAGTGTGGCCATGCCTCCCATGATTAGGCCACACCCACAAAAAAGTACCTGGGCCCGCCAGTGCTCTCTACACCCCTAACTACAATTCAGAGGTTACAAGAAGATGCTGGGAAAGCTTTTTATTAAACCACAAATTACACTCCCAGATGCAGAAAACATTCAAAACTAGCTCCCCTGATGCAATATATTAATTATCTTCTGCCTCCTGTAGGGGCATCACAAAAATGTGCTTGCATTGATACAGTACCTTCTCTATCCAAACTTCTTAAAGATAGCCTATTATGTCTTAAACTATGGAAAACCCTATATTTTCTCATGTTTAAATCTGGAGATCACTGTGATCTGAATAACTCAGGTCTGTCTCCCTTTGTCAAGCACTACCTTGATTTCTGTTTGTATCGCTGTATTTTAAGATTGAAAGGAGGTGACATACTTTACCTATGCAAGAAGGAGGATAAAAAATATTGAGCGGTATGCACCGGTATCTAGCATAAAAAGGTGTAAAGTAGCAAAGACCATTATCCATTATCCACTGAATGGTCATTTCCAGACTGGGCTACTGTAATCTCTTCCTAACTGGCATCCCTGACAATTACCTTTCTCCACTCCAATCTATCTTCTTTGCTACAGCCCATCTCATCTTCCTCACCAAATGCACAACATCCACCTCCCCTTTCCTACAAGCCCTTCATTGGCTTCCCTTCCCTGTCATAATCCAATTCAAACATCTCACACTCACTTACAAAGCTCTCACCCACTCCTTTCCATTACTTCTCTGACCTTATTTCCCTTTACACTCCCGCCCATCCTCTTCACTCCGCCAATGCAGACCACCTCTCCTGCCGACTGATTACTTCCTCCTACTCCTACTTTCAAGATTTATCACATGCTGCTCCCTTTCTCTTGAATTCCCTACCTCTCTCCCTCAGACTCTCCACCTCTACGAAACTTCAAACTTGCTCTCAAGACCCACGTCTTCACCAAACACAGCCTAATCTCATCCTAAACAGCTGTTCTACGCTCACCGTCTACCCCATCTGTGTCACTCCTGTTTGTCTGCTCCTCCCCTTTAGAATGTAAGCTCACTCAAGCAGGACTCTCAACCATAATGTGCTTATCCTTCTCTTACTTAAACAGTCCCCGACGGCACCTAATCTTGTATTTTTCTGCCACTCTGATACTTATGTCAGTGTTTATTTACCCTGTACTTGTCCTATATTGTCTTCAACTGTAAGTCATTATTGTCCTGTTTTGATTTTTCATTTATGTGCTCTGTAATTGGGTGCTGCAGATCCCTTGTGGCGTGATATAAATAAAGGGTAACAATAAAAATACAAAGAGAGGAAGAAATCAAAGTCCAGTACAGGTGCACTGCATATGTATCCAGCAGGAATGTTAAAATTGAGCAAATAGAGGAGTGGCAAAATTCCTCACCAGTATCCAGCAGCAGATAACCCAAAAAGGGGAGACAAAGGCTGATTCTACATCCAGTCTAAGATTCAAATCAAAGCAGCATTCAAACTTTAAACATCAAGGCTTGGCTTCCACAATTGTAAAATATATACTGGCAAGGACTGCCAGCTGAGGACTTTTTTAAGTAAAAAGAAGACAGGTCTTTGGACAGCTGTCAAATGTACACTTCTGCACTTGAGACTTTCCGGCATTGCATTCCAGCCACCCAAAACTGAAGCAGAATGCACAGCAGCATGTCACTGGCCAAGGGGGATGAAATGCAGCCACCAAATTTGGGAACAGCATTCTGGTTATGGTGAGCAGGCTGCAATCTGTGACCCTACACCACTCCTTCTTAAGCGACTTAAACATGCTACAAGATTTTTCTCTATATATTCTTGAAAATATTTTCTTTTGGTTCCCATGAGTTTTCTTAGGTTCCAGTCTTTCCTTTTTATTAGAAAAAAATTACTTTCTTTGCTTAAATTTGTAGTCCAGCAATTGCGCTACTAGAAATTCTTAATTCTCCTTAACATTGACTGATGGAACGGTAACAGGACTTGAAGAAGTGACTGATTTCACTTGGGAAACATGAAACTACTGATTTTAAGCTTTTACATGTAACAAATACGATTTTTATCTTTTTCCAAATTTATTTTTGATTAGTATGAAGCTCTTTGACTGTTGAAACAGTGCTGGAAGTGTTTGAATATGGAAAGGATTGTACATGAAAACCATAATTCATAAAATCTACTGAACAAAGTAAATGCATGTTCAGCATTGTTATATGCGAATTCTGTCAAGGCCAAATACTCTGTAGAGTTATCCTTTTGAGCATTACTATAAATTTGAAACTGCAGTTCCGTGCACTGATTAACCCACTCAGTTTGACCGTTCATCTGTGGATGATATCCTAAGGATAATTTAGAACTAAGGGGCCAATTCAGACTTGATCGCTGCTGTGCGTTTTCGCACAGCGGGTGGTCAGGCACAAACTGTGCATGCATATGCACTGCAATGCACAGGCATATGGCATGGGTACAAAGCGGATCGCCGCTCAGCGATGGGTTTATGCAATGGATCCGTTCGCACAGGCGATTGCAAGGAGATTGACAGGAAGAGGGCATTTGTGGGTGGCAACTGACCATTTTCAGGGAGTGTTTGGAAAAAGACAGGCCTGTCTATGCTTTTGCAGGGACGGTGTCTGATGTCAAATCCGGTCCCGGACAGGCTGAAGTGATTGCAGCGGCTAAGTAAGTCCTGGACTGCGCAGAGACTGCACAAAATCTGTTTGTGCAGCTCTGCTACACATGCAATCGCACACTTGCACAGCTAATATAATCTGCCCCCATAGGCGGCGACTATCTGATCGCAGGGCTGCAAAAATCGCTGCCCATCGATCAGGTCTGAATGAAACCCTATGTCACAAAAGGCTTTCCAAAAGTGTGAAAAAAATTGGACATCTGGATATTTATTGAGTGTATACATATGTTTAATAAATAATGTGCAGTTTAAAGAGCAGCGTTTAATTTTCTTGGAAATACTGTAGGTGTGCACATGTGTGGTATGTACACACCAGTGGAATATATTGACCCAATTAGTAGTCCAGTGGCTTAGGACCAATAGTGTGGTTTATTGAGCATAGAAGGTACAATCATACTGCAGTTAAACTGGTAAAGGCATGAAGCAGAGCAGGATTATGGCGTCTCACCAGAAGGTGTATACATATATATATATATATATCCAAACGCAGTCCCGGCACTCCACAATCCCCTTAGTGTGCAATTGCTGCGGTGCCATCCATGTGATGTAAAGTCACAAACCATAAGCAAAAGAAAACGGCGGCACTCGTCAGACTTGTAATCAGGTAGAAAAAGGTTCCATTTATTGGTGTCGTATAGCCGACATGTTTCGGGGTAAACCCCTTCCTCAGGGCCAAACACAAGTGAGTTGTGTTTGGCCCTGAGGAAGGGGTTTACCCCAAAACATGTCGGCTATACGACACCAATAAATGGAACCTTTTTCTACCTATATATGCAAACATTAGTGGTGCAGGGTTGCTGGAACAGTTGTCCAAAAACAGGTATTGCAGGATCTTGGGGGGTCATTCTGACCAGTTCGCACGCTAGCTATTTTTTGCAGCGCTGAAATTAGGTTAAAACTCAGTAAAACTTCACAGGCGCGTCTTACGGGTACAAAGCAGATCAGTGCTGGGCAATGGATTTAATGAAGAATCCATTCGCACAGCCAATCGCAAGAAGATTGACAGGAAGAAGGCGATTATGTATATCAACTGACCGTTTTCAGGGATTGGTTGGAAAAACGCAGGCGTGTCCAAGCATTTGCAGGGCGGGTGTCTGACGTCAATTCCGGGACTAGACAGGCTGAAGTGATTGCAGCGGCTGAGTAAGTTCAGACCTACTCAGAAACTGCACAAAACTTTTTTGTACCCCTTGTCTGCACAAGCGTTTGCACACTTGCAAAGCAAAAATATACTCCCCCATAGGCGGCAAATATCTGATCGCAGAGCTGCAAAAAATAGCTAGCGAGCAATCAACTCAGAATGACCCCCTTGGTGTAGATAAGGGATGGTGCAGTGCATGTAATGTACTATCAAAGGTGGCCATGGTGGTTAGGAATCTTCAGTAAGGGAACCATCTTGAAATATGTACAGTATACAGTTTGGGCAATGGTATGAAGCATGCAATTTTTTGTTTTGTAAATCCACTTCATAAACAAAAATCAGGTATAAAATCAACTGAAATATATTTCCAGGTAGTTGCAGTCACTGGAAATAGTTGTAATTATCCCCTGGGGTATGTTGTATCTTTTTCCTGGCACTGTCCGAGCACTTAGTCATATAATGTTGAATTGACTTGTTACATTTCGGCCACCAAAAGAACCTACCAGTTAGTTCAGGGATTTTATTGATCCCAGGATGACTGGAGGTCAGAGTTTCAGGATATAGTGAAAGAAAGTTGGAGTTAAAATGTGAATTTAAACTTTTGTCTTTTAGACTTTGATCCCCTTTATCAATACATTTTTCTTATAGTTCTTTTTAATCACGTGAGATCCACGTTCTTAGTATTGAAGGAATTAAGGATGTTATGACCTTATCCTCACTATTTATATGTAAAACTTTTTTTTCTTGTTCCTGCGCCTTGTCAGGATAAAACACCTGCTCTAATGTTGGAGAGCCTGTCCCACTACAAAATTAAAGTGGGTTAGAAATAGAGATGTGCACCTGGCCATTTTACCAGTTTTGGTTTTTTTACTTCGTGTTTTGGTTTTGGATTAGTTTTTCCAAAACCGCTCTTGTTTTGTTGTGGTTTTGGTTCTAATTTTTCAAAAAAATCATAAAAACAGCTAAAATCACAGAATTTGGGGGTGTTTTTGTTCCTATAGTATTAACCTCAATAACTAATTTCCAGTCTATTTTGACCACCTTACAGCTCAGAATATTGTTTTTATCCAGTTTAGGCTAAAAGGTTGCACCGAGGTAGCCGGATGACTAAGCTAAGTGGGTGGCACAAACACCTGGCACATCATGGAGTGGTACAGCAGTGGCAGACAGGATGGCAGTTTTATAAACTATGCCAAAAAATGCTCCAAAGAGCACATAACGCAAAGAAATAAGGTGCAAGATGGAATCGTCCTTGGGTCCTCCCACCCACCCTTATGTTGTATATATTACACAGGACATGCACAGTTTAAAAAAAACAATAATTTCAGTGACAGGGACTGTCACTTGTGGCTGAAATAATTGGTTTGTTTGGGCCCCTCAAAACAATTCTTTAGAAGGATTTCCTATGTTAAGTAATTACTCTGAGCATGTTGATGATGAGGTGTTAATTACATTATAATCTTAAAATTCATGTCTTCGTCGCAAAAATGATGTAACATGGAGGAGGTGCCTAGATGGCTAACATTCCTACCTATACTAAATTTGGCATCACAAATGGAGCTGGTGCTTTCATAAACATTGTCAGGATTGGGGCTAAAATAATCCCACACCCAAGAGCTGGCTTTTTAGGTCTTATGCCCAGACATCGCAATGGCTTTCTTTTTATCACAGTCAACATCATCATCAACATCCTGTCTGTCAGATAATACACGCATATGCCCCTAATCCTGTCCCACTTCCACACACGAATCCTCAATTTGTATTATGTCCTCCTCATCAAATTCATCACCATCTTTTCTTTTACTGCTCCCCACATGTGTAGATGGTTCAAAAATGGTGGAAGGAGGCAAAAGATGCCTCTCTATGAGGACAATGTGAGAAATGTCAGCTGACGTGGACACCCCTAAACGTTTCTCAAAAATGTCTGATGGTTCTGATTCTAAATGTGCAGTTTTTCTTACTGCCTCAGCAGCTAAATTTCCTTTTGATTTTTTTTCTTTACCACTTTAAAATTAAATGATTTTATATACCCTGACTTATGCCCTCTATGCCCCTGGGCATGTGGCTTAGCAGATGACATTGACGGACTTGCATTGACAATGTCATGATTACTGCCAGCAACTTCAGCACTAGCAGTAGCCTCCATTTCTATCAACACAAAGTGGGGTTGACCTTCACTGACAGAGTCACACAAATGACAGCATCGCACAAATGAGTCAGAAATGTATATAATAATTAGACACTGCGGTTGACTGCACTGACAGCATCACACAAATGAGTCAAAAATGTATATAATAATTACAAACTGTGGTTGACTTCACCAAAAGTGTCACACACATGAGTCAGAAATGTATAGAATAATAATTACACACTGTGGTTGACTTCACTGACAGCATCGCATAATACATGAGTAGGAAATAAATATACTGCGGTCTGACCAGCAGTGTCACAGTACTTATGAAAATAAAATAAAAATTGTATAGTACAGTGGGGTACAGCACAAAAAAAAATTTGTTTTTTTTATAATTTTAGGCTTTTTGTTTTTAGCTTTTATTATTTTTATTTTACATTGGGGCAGGGTCCCTGGATGGATGGATGGATAGACAGAGCACACCTATTTCAGATACAGCAGAGGGCACCCCTTTCTCAAATACAGCTAACAGAGAGAGCACCTGTTTTTCAGATACAGCTGACAGAGAGAGCACCCATTTTTTCAGATACAGCACACAGGGCATGCCCATCTGCCACACACCACACCACGCCACACCATCCAGTACTGAGACGGATATGTCTGTCCTGTACACTCTTCAATGCCGGAGTAAAGATGGTGCAGATGCACGGAGACTTATATAGAATCTACAACCCACTAGAATCCAACAGCAGAATGATGGCGTTTTGCCTCAATGACGTAGTAGAGGCGGGCGGGAATACCAAAGCCCGGCTCAGATCCTGGCTTGGATCACAATGTTTGGGGGTGAAGGGGGGGGGGGAGATTTCAGTTCCCAGAAAATTGAACCCGCTCATCTCTAATTAGAAACATGGCCTTCAAAGCTCTTGATGAATTAAGTGTTTTGGCTGCCCCTAGTTTTTTTTGAAGATAGTCAGAGCATTTTGGGGGCAAGTAACTCCATTCTTTTTAGGCCAGTAAGACCATTATATTAACAAAGAGTTCACAATTACCTATGCAGTCACTTTGTCCAGAAGGGGTTATGAAAGATCTGCTCAAGACCCATATACTGTGGAAGGACAGCTCCCATGGTGGTTTCTGAAGCATCAACTTCCATTGTGAATAGAATCTGTGGTTCTGGATAACCTAGATAGGAGGTGGACTGGGGGAGAGTTGATTGAGAGCATGTTGCATCTGACTGTTGCAATTGAATGCTATATTCTTTCTAATGAGAATCATTAGGGACTGAACAATTTAGGAAAATCCCTTACGAAAACATCTATAATAGTTAGCAAAGTCAACAATAAGCTTGATTGTCCAGATGTCAGTTGGTTCTTTTCACTCCTAGAAAGCCTGTAACTTATTAATGTTTATTTCTATTGGAAGCTGTGTGTCCTAGGAATGTAGGGATAGATGTATGAAGAACCAAAATTGCAGGGTAATACACAAGCGCTACTTTTCCTAAAAGGGTACAACTTTCGTAGGATAATCTTTTATACTCGATATACTTTTCTCCGTGGGATTCGCACCTCCAAACTGACCTCCTCTCAAATGATGGTACACATATAAAGGTATCTTTTCACTCTTCTTTCGATTCCCCTTTTCCTCTTATAGTTACTCTATCTCTCCTTGGAGACGCTCACCTCCAGAGAGAGCCCTATATGCTCTGAAAGGTTTCTTTATTTCAATCTTCATACAACACTTTATATCCCCGCAGTCTGAGGGCACCCTCTCCCTTAAATAAGACGCTCACCTTGGGGCATAGCCCTATGTTCCATAAAAGGTTTCTTTGACTGTCTCCTTCACTGGACGTCCACTATATGTTGGTCACGTCCTTAATCATAGCACTCCATTTCAATGAGCAACGGCAAATACCGTAAGTAGAAAAACGGGTATCAAAAATGTATTCCAAAAATTGACATACAATATAAAAACAACATAAAATACCTCAAATAGGCAGCCTGGGTTGATCCTCCTTTAATCCCCTAAGAAACCGATGGGAACAATTACTCCCAATAAAAAGTGAAATATGGACTATGCTCCAAACTTCAGTCCTTAGTAAAAAAGGGGGTAGATATGGATAAAAACCTTACCACCAAGGGCTAAAAGAAACTGGTACCAACGCGTTTCAGATAAAAATCCTTCCTCAGGGCATAATGCAGGACTAACCCAGTTGGCCTTTTAAACCCCACTGAGCACTTCCTATCATTTCCTAAGCCAATCAGACAGTCACAGCACTGATATGCATCAAAAACCTAATCTTGATATTCCATTTATATATATTACTGGATTCAGATAAATGGATATACATTGTGGTTAACACGGTATAAAAAATGTAAAACAAATTGAACAAATAAAATCAATATAAACATTAATAGGTAACATTCAATCTTTGTCCTGGAATCACTTATGATCCAATCCACAATGGTTTCTATACATATACATCCCATCCCGTCCGGATTGAGGATCCATAAAATGACAGTCCCGTCCTAATGTTACTACGGCTGGTAACTTCCGGTAATCCTATCCCAGCATGCAACACTGTCCTCCAATGAATAAAGTCCACCAGCCCGATCACAGGGTTCCCAGTCCGTGTTCTCGACGGACCCCATGGTGATGTACTTCCTATTTGTTGTAGCGTAACCAAGGGGATCGACGGAGTGCATCGGCTTCTCTCGGCACTGACGTACTTCCTGTTGAGTGGACCGCAACTAGGAAGTCCCATGGAACGCATAGTTACTTCTCAAAACTGGCATTTTGCTCACTCTTTCAGCGCTTGCGATATGTATATGTTTCCAATCACGGACAGGACAGACATAAAGAAAAAACTCATTAGGTCACAGAAATCCATGTTCATTTCTTGTATTTATAACATTATAATTTATAACACAGGTCATATGAAAAAAGGGCATATATTTTTATCTTAACCACCACCCAAACTATTCTTATTGGTCCATCCATATCCATATATCTAAGTGTGTAGTGGACCAGACTGATGGTAAACCTGGTTTCTCATTTATAAGAACCACTTCATTTCAAATTCAACGTTAAGACCTTTGGGAACCAAGGTTTTTAACTCATAAATGGTTCTCATCTCCATTTTTGCCAGTTGTATTTCCCCATCACTCGTTCTCCAATTGGGGGTAACCAATTTAATTCCACAAAAACTGACTAGATGACTAATGTTACATTCATGGATCTTATTAAAATGTAATGATACATTATGGGAGTCCAACCCTTTTTTGATGTTGCGGGCATGTTCGGCCATTCTGATCTTCAGCATCCGGGTAGTCCTACCCACATACTGTGACACACAAGAACATTCCAAGAGATACACAACATTCTTGGTGTTACATGTTATGAAGTCTTTGATGTCATAGATCTTCTTAGTCTGCGTGGATCTATACTGGGTCACTTTATTTTCTTTACTCTTACATGCCTTACACATCATGCACAGACCGCATCTAAAAAAACCTTTAGATCTATTTCTGGTAAGCATTTTGGGGGCCGTTACAACACTGCTTACTATGTTTTCCTTCAGATTTTTAGCTGTTCTCTAGATGAATTTTGGAATCCTAGAGACCACTTCCTTAAGGCATGGGTCCTTTCCCAAAATAGACCAGTATCTTTTTATTATTTGTTCAACCTGTTTGTACTGGCTATTATATGCAGTAACAAACAACACCTCATCTGACATTGTCTTTCCCATAGTGGGAGTCCTAATTAACATATCTATACGGTTATAACCACCAGTGATCTCCATAGCAGATTGAACAATGACCTGATCATATCCCTCTCTGTTCTTGTGTATCTTGGGCAGGACATACAGAACCGGTATAGAAGAGTTCTCAATGATCATATATTTATATTCCTCCTCTATAATAGTGCCCTGCACAAGATACAAACCCAGGAAGACCTCAAGCTTTTTATTTATACTATCACTGGGATTCCCCCTCAATTTCTGGTAGGTGGAACTATCCATAAGTTGCCTCATAACCTCCTTATTAAAATCTTCTAAATTCATAATTATAATACTCCCCCCTTGTCAGCGGGTTTAATCACTATCTCTTTGTTGTTCCTCAAACTAGTAATCACTTTTCTTTTCTCCTTAGCTAAATTGGTTTTCCTATTGGGTTTAAAGATGACACTATCTAAATCCGCCTTTATGGCTTTTTCGAATTACTCGATAAAACTCCCTTTTTTGTGTCTGGGATAGAATGTGGATTTCCTTTTAAACTTGGATATGGTGTTAGTGCTTGTCACAGTATTACCTTCAGGAATATCACTAAATAATCTTTTTGGAGTGAGATTTCTAACGAATTTTTCAACGTCCACCAGGACTTCAAATTTGTCACACCTATTAGTAGGAGAAAATTTTAACCCTTTTTCAAGGATGGAAGGATAAAAAGAGGAGGAAATAGAAGGAGGAAATATAATTTATTCTGGGAAAGAAGGAAATGATAATTACTTCAGTACGTCCTAATATACGGTGATTAAACATCAATTAGGATTAGAGGCCTTGGAGTACTTTATGAACAAAGAAGGAATATCGGTAGATAGAAAAAAAATTGTTTTGGAGGGTACATCCCTTATTTTACAGAATAATTATTTCTGGTTTGACAATTCATTTTATTTGTAGCTGACGGGAACTGCAATGGGCACCGGACTGGCACCAAGCTATGCGAACCTTTTCATGGCGCATTGGGAGGAACAACAAATATGGAATGGCCATGAGTTTGGTGCCAGTCTGGTGTCGTGGAATCGTTATATTGACGATATATTGTTTATATGGAGTGGGGACCGTCAATCACTGGATTGTTTCTGTGAACATCTTAGCACTAATCAATGTAATATTAATTTGACATTTAATATTAGTGAGTCAGAAGTCAACTTTTTGGATCTATGGATCTATGTGGAAAACGATATGGTTAAAATGAGTAATTATATAAAATCTACTGATTGTAATTCGTATATAGATTACACCAGTAATCATCATCATAACTGGCTAAGGAGTATTCCTATTAGCCAGTTTCAAAGAATTAGGAGGAATTGTACTGATATCAGTGTGTATTGGAAACAGGCACAAACTTTGCAGAAACAGTAAATTGTGAAGGGATATGATCAGGACAATGTTCAATCTGCTATGGAGATCACTGGTGGTTATAACCGTATAGATATGTTAACTAAGACTCCCACTATGGGAAAGACAATGTCAGATGAGGTGTTGTTTGTTACTGCATATAATAGCCAGTACAAACAGGTTGAACAAATAATAAAAAGACACTGGTCTATTTTGGGAAAGGACCCATGCCTCAAGGAAGTGGTCTCTAGGATTCCAAAATTCATCTAGAGAACAGCTAAAAATCTGAAGGAAAACATAGTAAGCAGTGTTGTAACGGCCCCCAAAATGCTTACCAAAAATAGATCTAAAGATTTTTTTTAGATGCGGCCTGTGCATGATGTGTAAGGCATGTAAGAGTAAAGAAAATACAGTGACCCAGTATAGATCCACGCAGACTAAGAAGATCGATGACATCAAAGACTTCATAACATGTAACACCAAGAATGTTGTGTATCTCTTGGAATGTTCTTGTGTGTCACAGTATGTGGGTAGGACTACCCGGATGCTGAAGATCAGAATGGCCGAACATGCCCGCAACATCAAAAAAGGGTTGGACTCCCATAATGTATCATTACATTTTAATAAGATCCATGAATGTAACATTAGTCATCTAGTCAGTTTTTGTGGAATTAAATTGATTGCCCCCAATTGGAGAACGAGTGATGGGGAAATACAACTGGCAAAAATGGAGATGAGAACCATTTATGAGTTAAAAACCTTGGTTCCCAAAGGTCTTAACGTTGAATTTTAAATGAAGTGGTTCTTATAAATGAGAAACCAGGTTTACCATCAATCTGGTCCACTACACACTTAGATATATGGATATGGGTGGACCAATAAGAATAGTTTGGGTGGTGGTTAAGATAAAAATATATGCCCTTTTTTCATATGACCTGTGTTATAAATTATAATGTTATAAATACAAGAAATGAATATGGATTTCTGTGACCTAATGAGTTTTTTCTTTATGTCTGTCTGTCCGTGATTAAAAACATACATATCCCAAGCGCTGAAAGAGTGAGCAAAATGCCAGCATTGAGAAGTATCTATGCGTTCCATGGGACTTCCTAGTTGCGGTCCACTCAACAGGAAGTACGTCAGCATGGAGAGAAGCCGATGCGCTCCGTCGATCCCCTTGGTTACGCTACAACAAATAGGAAGTACATAACCACGGGGTCCGTCGAGAACACGGACTGGAAACCCTGTGATCGGGCAGGCGGACTTTATTCATTGGGGGACAGTGTTTCATGCTGGGATAGGATTACCGGAAGTTACCAGCCGTAATAACATTAGGACGGGACTGTCATTTTACGGATTCTCAATCCGGACGGGATGGGATGTATATGTATAGAAACCATTGTGGATTGGATCATCAGTGATTCCAGGATGGAGATTGAATGTTACCTATTAATGTTTATATTGATTTTATTTGTTCAATTTGTTTTAAATTTTTTATATCGTGTTAACCACAATGTATATCCATTTATGGGAATCCAGTAATATATATAAATGGAATATCAAGATTAGGTTTTTGATGCATATCAGTGCTGTGACTGTCTGATTGTCTTAGGAAATGATAGGAAGTGCTCAGTTGGGTTTAAAAGGCTGACTGGGTTAGTCCTGCAATATGTCCTGAGGAAGGCTTTTTATCCAAAACGCGTTGGTACCAGTTTCTTTTAACCCTTGGTGGTAAGGTTTTTCTCCATATCTACCCCTTTTTTTTACTAAGGACTGAAGTTTGGAGCATATTCCATATTTCACTTTTTATTGGGAGTAATTGTTCCCATCGGTTTCCTAGGGGATTATAGGAGGATCAACCCAGGCTGCCTATTTGGGGTATTTTATGTTGTTTTTATATTGTATGTCAATTTTTGGAATACATTTCTGATACCCGTTTTTGGACTTACGATATTTGCCGTTGCTCATTGGAATAGAGTGCTATGATTAAGGACGTGACCAACATATAGTGGATGTCCGGTGAAGGAGACAGTCAAAGAAACCTTTTATGGAACATAGGGCTATGCCCCAAGGTGAGCGTCTTATTTAAGGGAGAGAGTGCCCTCAGACTGCGGGGATATAAAGTGTTGTATGAAGATTGAAATAAAGAAACCTTTCAGAGCATATAGGGCTCTCTCTGGAGGTGAGCGTCTCCAAGGAGAGAAAGAGTAACTATAAGAGGAAAAGGGGAATTGAAAGAAGTGTGAAAAGATAACTTTATATGTGTACCATCATTTGAGAGGAGGTCAGTTTGGAGGTGTGAATCCCACGGAGAAAAGTATATAGAGTATAAAAGATTATCCTATGAAAGTTGTACCCTTTTAGGAAAAGTAGCGCTTGTGTATTACCCTGCAATTTTGGTTATACATTTGGGTGTAGGAGTGGTGGTCCTAAAGGGTTTTTAGTGTAAAGCTGCTACAGGGCGCAAGTTACATCTCCCTTGTTTTGTTTTGAGTAGATGTATGAAGGTTCGTTATGGGTAAGAAGTGGTATCAGCACCATTTCTGTATGTTTGCTGATACTGCTTCTCCCCCATGTATGAATACTAGGATGTGTGCAAGGTTGCCCCTGTCTATATCAGCACTGCTATCTACAAGATAGCACTCTGGTATGCAGCGCAATGTATGAATGGTCAGTAGCACTGACCAATCTGACACCTGCAGCTATCAATTTCAAAAGCTGTTGCTGCCCAGTCACCACAGCAGGGACAGCGCTGTCCCTGGCTGAGGTGGCTGCTGGCTCTGAGCTGCATAAGAGATCTTGCAATAGTATTGAGATCTTGGGCATGCTCAGCGATCTGGCAGGGAGGAGAGGCACAGTCCATCACCACTAGGCTGATACGCTATGGATGCTGACAGGGACTACTGGGATCGCTATTGCTTCCTGCTTCTCCTCAGTATAAATCTATCCCTCAGTTTCATTCACTTCAGAAACACACTTTTGAAGCTTATTATAAAAACCATGTACTCTAACATGACTCAGAACTCAGCTAACATGAGGCTGTAGTTATTCCAAATCATGGTAATAAAAAAGTATAGCATCTAAAGAGATAAAGAATTGATCTGAAATATCCCTAAATACTGTATGTAGACACATTTCAAAGTTCTAGAAGGTAGCTGGAATATTTACTAGACCTAATGGCATTACAAGGTACTTAAAATGTCAGTTTGAAACTCATACCCAACCAATATTCTGACCAAATAAACTTTTCAAATCCAGCTTAGTAAATATTTGCTTCAGGGACGTGTGTTGAGGTAAATGACTCAGGAGACACTAACTAGGGGATGTAGTTAATATCCCGGCTGTTGGGATCCCAGCATTCAGGATCCTGATGACGGAATCCCAGCATCTGAGAATGTTGAAAGCCTCGCCAGTGCTATTCCCACTCGTGGGTGTCCATGACACTCATAAAGTGGGAATAGAACCTGTGGCGAGCGCATCGAGCAACCATGTCAGCAGCATGGAGCATGCAGAAGCTCGCAAGGGGCCTCCGTGCACTTGCCCCGCTGCCAGAATTCTGGTGCATGAGATGCCGACGTAGGGATATTGACAGCCGGCATCCCATCCACCAGGATTTCATATCCAACCCCTGGCTAGTACCAGAGCCAAATTTACATGCAATATATGAGCCCAAAGTTCATAAGGGCATTATACACATGCGTAGCAGTATATACCTGTGGGCATTATACACAGGTGCAGCAGTCTATACTGCTGGAAATTTGGTGAGTTGTGATCAGAGATATGCAGATAAGGTAGGCGGGGGAGGCACTGCCTCAAGTGTCATAGACGTTTTACTCCAGCGTTTAGACTATGAAAATGATTAGAATATGCAAAAAATATATTTATAATATATTCTTTATATTTTTCATATACTTTATTAGAGATGAGTGGGTTCGTTAACCCTACCAGACTTCACTACCTGAGCCCGAATCCGAGTCAAGCTTGGGTTTTCCCGCCTGACTCAGAAACCAGAACGAGGCAAAACATCATCATCCCGCTGTCGGATTCTCGCGGGGTTTGGATTCCATAGAAGGAGCCATGCGTCACCGCCATTTTCACTCCGGCATTGCAGAGTGTAGAGAGAAGACATGTCTCCATCCTCAGTGTCCTGCATCAGTTCAGTGGTAGTGTCTTGTGCTACACCTGTCCAGTCACAGTGGCTATGTCCAATGCTGCCATATGTCCAGTGCTGCTGTATAAGTCCAGTCAAGTGGTGCTGTCTAATGCTGCATCAGTCCAGTGGGGGTGTCTTGTGCTGCATCACTCCAGTCACAGTGGTGGTGTCCTCTGCTGCCATATGTCCAGTGATGCTGTATAAATCCATTGCAGTGGTGCTGTGTTGTCCTGCATCAGTACAGTGGTAGTGTCTTGTGCTGCATCAGTCCAGTCACAGTGGTGGTGTCCTCTGCTGCCATATGTCCAGTGCTGCTGTATAAGTTCAGTCCATTGCAGTTGTGCTGTTATCCTGCATAAGTCCAGTGGTGGTGTCGCTGTGCTGCTGTATATGTCCAGTGATACTGCCGTACATGTCCCTCGGTAATGCATTATAAATCCAGTGATGCTGCCGTATAATTCCAGTGGTACTGGCGTATAATTCCAGAGGTACTGGCGTACAAATCCAGTCCAGGGATACTGCCGTATATGTCCAGTGATACTGCGTATATGTCCAACGGTACTGCCGTATAAATCCAGTGATAGTGCGGTATAATTCCAGTGGTACTGGCATATAATTCCAGCGGTACTGGCGTATAAATCCAGTCCAGTGATACTGCCGTATATGTCCAGTGGTGCTGCTGTGTAATTCCAGTATTACTGCCATATAATTCCAGTCATCCTGCCATATAATTCCAGTGGTACTGACGTATAATTCCAGCGGCACTGGTGTATAAATCCAGTCCAGTGATACTGCCATATATGTCCAGTGGTACTGCCGTATAAATCCAGTAATACTGACGTATAATTCCAGTGACACTGCCGTATAATTCCAGTGATCCTGCTGTATAATTCTAGTGGTACTGGTGTATAATTCTAGTGGTACTGACGTATAAATCCAGTCCAGTGATACTGCCTTATATGTCCAATGGTACTGCCGTATAATTCCAGTGGTACTGCCATATAATTCCAGTGATACTGCTGTTTAAATCCAGTGGTACTGGTGTATAAATCCAGCAGTACTGGCGTATAAATCCAGTCCAGTGATACTGGCGTATATGTCTAGTGGTACTGCCGTATAATTCCAGTGGTACTGCCGTATAATTCTAGTGATACTGCCGTATAATTCCAGTGGCACTGGTGCATAATTCCAGTGGTACTGACGTATAATTGAATTCCAGTGATACTGCCGTATATGTCCAGTGGTACTGCCGTATAAATGTATAGGGGATATACCAGCACTGGTTGTTTGTTAATGAATAACAATTTAGGCTTGTTATAATATATATATCACATTCATTAAAAAAAACAATAAAAAAATCACATCATTTTTTAAAGTGCCAATAATGGATACTAATAAAGCCACTGATCGCCCAATTTTCCACTTTGGCTAGGGAAAGGCTTGGAATATATTGGGAACCACAGTCTATAGCAGAAATTATATCTAGGTCTGTATTCTTTTTACCAGTATTGTAAGTGGGAGAAGCAGTCCCTTAATTTCATTAGCTGGGATGTCCTTTGAATGCTGAGAAAGTGTCCAACTGCTGGAGCAACAAGACCTCTTGGGAGAATGCAGTCTCCTTGTAGATCAGCTGGAATGTCCTTTGTATGCTAAATCTGGTGTCCAAAAGCTGCCATGATGGTGAAAGTGGGTCACAGTTAAAATTCTGGTTCCCAAAGATTGTGCCAAAAAGCGTGGTTTTCATCTGATTGCGGTATCAGTGGCGTGCAGGCTCAACATGTTTTGACTGGTAAATAGTATGTTCATCTTCCTCAGGAGTACTGCTTCCCGCAGCAACAACAGCAGCAGCACCAGTAGCAGCATCTCGCAAACGCCAACTCATTCCTAGGCAGACTATACTATGTATCACCGCTTTCCTTAAGAGGCAAACCGCTGACAACCTCTTACAGAAACTGAGGGACATCATCGCACAATGGCTTACCCCAATTAGACTCTCCTGGGGATTTGTGATTTCGGACAATGCCAACAATATTGTGCGTGCATTACATCTGGGCAAATTGCAGCACGTCCATGTTTTGCACATACAATTAATTTGGTGGTGAAGATTTTTTTTTAAATGACAATGGCGTGCAGGAGATGCTGTCGGTGGCCCGAAAAATTGAAGGCCACTTTCAACATTCAGCCACCACGTGCCAAAAACTGGAGTGCCAGAAAACACTCCTGAACCTGCCCTGCCATCACCTGAAGCAAAAGGTGGTAACGAGGTGGAATTAAACACTGTATATGATTCAGAGGATGGAGGAGCAGCAAAAGGCCATTCAAGCCTATACATCCACCTATGATATAGGCAAAGGAGGGGGAATGCACCTGACTCAAGCGCAGTGGAGAATGATTTCCGTCTTCTGCAAGGTTTATCAACCCTTCGAACTTGCCACACGTGAAGTCAGTTCAGACACTGACGGCTTGAGTCAGGTCATTCCCCTCATCAAGCTTTTGCAGAAGCAGCTGGAGAAATTGAAGGAGGAGCTAAGACGGAGCAATTCCGCAAAGTATGTGGGACTTGTGGATGGAGCCCTTCATTCACTTTGCCAGGATTCAAGGGTGGTCAATCTGTTGAAATCAGAGCAGTACATTTTGGCCACTGAGCTCGATCCTAGGTTTAAAGCCTACGTTGTATCTCTCTTTCTGGCAGACATAAGACTGTAGAGGTTCAAAGACCTGCTGGTCAGAAAATTGTCAACTCAAGCGGAAATTGACCCATCGACAGCTCCTCCTTCATTTTCTCCCGCAACTGGGGCTGCGGGGAAAAGGATAAGATACCCTAGCCCACCCACTGGCGGTGATGCAGGGCAGTCAGAAGCGAGTGCTGACATCTGGTCTGGACTGAAGGACCTGCCAATGATTACTGACATGTCTTCTGTCACTGCATATGATTCTGTCACCATTGAAAGAATGGTGAATTATATGAGTGACAGCATCCAAGTAGGCATGTCAGACAGTTTGTACGTATACTGGCAGGAAAAAGGCAATTTGGATGCCCTTGCACAAACTGGCTTTATTTTACCTAAGTTGCTCCCCCTCCAGTGTGTACTCCGAAAGAGTGTTTAGTGCATCCGGTAACCTTGTCAGCGATTGGCGTAAGAGGTTACTTCCACAAAATGTGGAGAAGATGATGTTCATCAAAATGATTTATAAATTCCTCCGGGAAGACCTTGACCAGCAATTGCCTACAGAAAGTACACAGGGACCTGTGATGGTGGATTCAAGTGGGGATGAATTAATACTCTGTGAGGAGGATGATGTACACACTAACAGGGGTGAGGAATCAGAGGATGAGGTCGACATCTTGCCTCTGTAGGGCCAGTTTGTGCAAGGAAAGATTGATTGCTTCTTTTTTGGTGGGGGCCCAAACAAACCAGTCATTTCAGCCACAGTCGTGAGGCAGACCCTGTCGCCAAAATGATTGGTTTGTTAAAGTGTGCATGTCCTGTTTATACAACATAAGTGTGGGTGGGAGGGCACAAGGACAAATACATCTTGCACCTCTTTTTCTTCTTTGCATCGTGTGCTGTTTGGGGACTAGTTTTTTTAAAGTGCCATCCTGTCTGACACTGCCGTACAACTCCAGGGGTACTGCCATATAAGTCCAGGGGTACTGCCGTATAAGTCCAGTCCAGTGGCGCTATCTTGTGCTGCATCAGTCCAGTGGTGGTGTCCTGTGCTGTATATTATTTACTTCAAATAAAAGGGTTATATACATTACTTATATTATTATCCACATCATTTTTACAGGGTTTGCCCTGTGTGGTGTAGGGGTATGCTCGCCTGTGCTGCATATTATTATAATAGCTCCAAATAAAAGGGTTAGTATTATCCAAATTAATTTTACTGGCTTTGCCGTGTGTGTGTGTGGTTTAGGGGTACGCTCTCCTATGCCACCAATATTGTGCGTGTATTACATCTGCGCAAATTCCAGCATGTCCCATGATGTTTGTGCCACACACTTGTGTCGTTTAGCTTAGTCATCCAGTTACCTCATTGCACCTCTTTTTCTTCTTTGCATGATGTGCTGTTTGGGGCCTAGTTTTTTTAAGTGCCAGCCTGTCTGCAACTGCAGTGTCACTTCTAGATGGGCCAGGTGTTTATGCCGCACACTTGTGTCGCTTAGCTTAGTCATACAGCTACCTCGGTGCAACTTTTTGGCCTAAGAAAAATATTGTGAGGCATGAGGTGTTTAGAATAGACTGGAAATGAGTGGAAATGACTGTTATTGATGTTAATAATATCGTAGGATCAAAATTACATAAAAAACAAATCTAGACAAATGTCACAGACTTGTTAAAATCCGGCGCTAATAGTAAAAAATAATCAACTTAAATAAAACTAGTGTTAATTGGCAGCTGAGTAAAAACAACTTGCTAAATTGCTTGTGATTAGGATTCATAAACAGGAAAAAAGATTACTCTGCGCAAAGATACACTAAATCAAATCACAGTGTGCAGTCTGTCATGTGTAGTAATTGACTCAGTAAGACTTCAGATATATGTAACCACTTTTATATTTGATCTGTTAAAAGTAACAAAATAGGACACATAAGTAACATATACTTTGTAACAATTAGCTATTCTATATGAAAGCAATATAAATAGTATACAATGTGTTTAAAACTAACTTGTTGGCTCTGTTTGGTTAGAATTATATTACTTAACACTGGCGTCCCAGTGTCTAATTAAGTGAAAAGTCCTGCAATGAAATAACACAGTCTCTTGATAACTAGCTTACAGGAATTGCAGTGTATAATTACCCATGTGCTGGTTCCTGGAATAATTAAATGCAGGGTCCGTTTTGTAGACTAATGCACATATACAGGTAATCAGTATGGTATGAAATTACCGTTCTAAAAGGCAAAGCACACACTGGTTGTTTAATTTGTAAGGAAGCCTCTAGGATTAATTCCACGTGGCGGGTATTAGACCTCGCAGCGGAGGACAATGGCATTTACCCGATGTAGGCAGGTGGAGTCCTGGATGTTATTGAGGCAACTGTAGACAGCCGTGAGCGGTGATCAGCGGATGCCCACCAGCTGAGATGACGGTAAAGAGCCATAGATGGTAAACACAGCGGGAGACCGCCGGCTGGAAACAACTGCAGGAAGCCGTGAACGGTGATGTCAGCGGGTGATCGCCGGCTGGAGCGCCCGGCGTGCAGCGTGTGGAAGTGTGCTGAGACTGTAAGGAGCCGTGAATAAGATCAATGGGCAGGTTGGACCAAACAGAAATCCAACGTGGAGTGGGCGTCAACGCGTTTCGTCTCCGTCTTGAGGAAGTCTCCGGTTGCTAGGAGACGAAACGCTTTAATCCATCTTCTTGCAAATACATCTTTTACATCCTGATAATGAGGTAAAGATAAGGTAGGGATAACTGTTAATGGCTCCTGGACAGCTCCCAAATGAGGTTGCCCTCGGCAACGTGGGAAGTAAATTCCCTTGTTCTCCAATTTATTTCAGAATTATTTTGTTTTGCCAACACATTTTAAGGACATTGGGACATTTTTGAGGATTTCTGTCTGTGGAAACAGGTGGGGTAATTACTAACCCAGCAAAATAGATTAGCTCATCTGTGCATGATTAAAGAAATCCACAAAACATGACCCTACTGTAAAGTGTTAAATTGTATATTTGCTAGCTAAAAATCTATTATATAATAGGCTCAAGTCTCCCTTTCCCAAACCTGCTTCCCTTTGCCTCATGCTCCCGCAGAGCATACACTATACCAAGTTCACAGTACTGGAGTCATCCACATTATCAGAACCAATATCAGAAGTCATTTAAACCCATTAGGGCTGGTATTAGCACTACAGTCTGCTTTAACCCTTTCTTTCCTTATATAATGTCTGCAGCCAAAGTGGTAGCTCCTGCCCTTTCTACCTGTCACTTACTGTTTGAATATGTAGTGAATAATGAAAGAAACAAAGTTGGGGAAGTTAGGAGAGATAAAGAGATGGAGAAAAGAGAGAGTCACATGAAAACTGTGTTACAGACAAGAGGAGACAGAGAGTGAGAGAGAGAGAGAGAGAGAGAGAGAGAGAGGTGAGTGAAAGAGATATGGGATAAGACAGCAGAAGAGAAAGAGAAATGGAGGAAGAGTGGGAGAGAGATGGAGAAACAAAACTGGGAAAAGATAGTGACCAGGAAAATAAAGACTCCAAAATTTCTACTATGTAAAAGTGAAAATTTGTCCTTCTGTCTGTATTTCTGTACAAATCCACAGTTTACAAGCAAAGATTGTGAAATTTGACACCCCTAGGGGTGGGACAGCAGCACAGAGTATGTCAGCAGAAAGCATAACTCTGGAATGTCTGCAGCAATTTACAACAAACTTGGTACACATATGACTTACACTCTGAAAACAAACACTGTGGGGGTCAGACACCCCTTTGGAGTTCCTGCTGCAGCCCGCTCGGCCATCAGCTCAGCTTCCTGGACTGCCATGACAGTGGTTCACAATGCCTTGGCACTGGGACTCGCCCAGTACCTCCAACACTCCTGGGTGCTCTAGAGATCGGAAGAGTGCCATCTTCCCCATCTGCGGAGGAGGTTCTGACTTCTCACTAAGGTCTGTGAGGAGTACTCATACTTGAACTCTACCTACCCTTTGAACTTTATTGTCCTTCCAGACACCCTGAGACCAGTACAGGGGAAACTGATTTTATATAAACAAATACTATACAACAGTAAAGCTGGCCATACACCTAAAGATTTATCTGTCCAGTCTGGCTGGAATGAAAACCTGGTAATGAATGAGAGCAAATGGCAATTGACCAATTGCTTCTAAATGCCATAAAACTGACAAAAAGGTAATTCAGACAAATTGGTAGGGGTCATTTCAAACTTTTTCCTCAGGGCCTGCAATATATCTAGGAATGCCCCTGGACCTGCTCATTGTAGTGTGGTATAAAATGAACTGGAGGGCATTTTAATGTTATATAATATGAATCAGGGCACTGTAATGAGGCACATTATGAATGGGGAGCACTACATTTCATAATGTGAATTGGGGATACTGTGCAGCATAATATGTGCTTGCAGCTCTGAAATGTGACACAGGGTTAACTTAAGCACTACTGTGATTCATAAAAAAAACTAGGGCACTAATATGGGGCATAACATTATAAAAGACTTTACTATGGTTCAGAAAATGATCTAGGGCACTTTATAGGGCATACAATTAAAAACTGCTGCAGAGAAATGTCTCTTTAGAAGCATTGGGATGGGGGACCCTTCAAAATGTTGCTATGGGGCCCACTAAGTTCTGGCTATGCCCCTTATTACTGCTGAACTTGAGTCGTTCATCCAAGAGCTCTCTGCTGATATTTCTGATATATGCAGTAGAATGGATCACAATGAGTACAAAATGGCAGAGCAGGTTGCATTACATAACGATCTAATTACTGCCCACGACTCTCTTCAAAATGAAGTTGCCTCTGTCTGTGAAAAAGTCACGGACTTAGAAGACCGCTCTAGAAGAAACAATATAAAGATAAGAGGTATTCCTGATTCTGTAACGAATGCTGAGCTGTACCAATTCGTTACAGATATTTTCCAGAAGCTATTGCCAGAAGCCTCCTGGTCGGATCTTTTGATTGACAGGATCCACAGATTCCCAAAATCCAGACAGGCGCCTGATCAAGCGCCACGAGACAACCTTTTTAGACTACATTTTTTCACATTAAGGAGAAGATTCTATGTGCTGAATTACTGTCTTTATCTACTGCGGACTGTCTTAACTCTCTTAACTCTCTTCCTTTTTTTCCAGATGTGTCCTCCACAACACTAGCCAAGAGACGATCATTTTATGCCATCACATCTGTCTTTAGGAAAGCCAGCGTTCAATACAAATGGGGATTCCCTACTAAATCGGTAGTGTTGCAAAATGGTACATCTACAGTCATAAATGCTCCTGAAGATGGCCCTGCAATTCTAAAAAAAAAATGGGACATTTCTTTTGATAACCAGCCTGCTGCATTGGCTGCATCACCTAAATGAATACCCACAGAGTGGTCATCAGTCCCAGGTTAAAGCTTATTTTTTATAAGGATAGATGGTGAATGTATTCTGCTATTTCTTTTCTACCTTGTCTTGAACTGTGCATTGCCTTGCAGGCTTTTGCTAATGGTACTTTCTCTTTAATATTGTAATGGAGTACTACAGTTAATACGCATACAAATATGCTTTTGCATTTGTGATAATACTCATTTCTTCTTGAAATTAGCATAGATGACCTTTTCTGCTTTAGTCAGGATGATTGTGTTATCTACTTCTTATTGTTATTGTGATACTCTGGAAGTTACAGCGGGTATTTAAGGCTGATCCGCCTCCTACCTATACTCAGTTATGAGTCCCAGTGACGGTGCCTCTAGCTCCTCTATGGATGCTATTTCTGCTGCTTTTTCACACTTTTTGTTCTGTTTTGTCTGTTCCTGCCCCACTGATATCATTTTTTTTCTGGTTTCTACAGAAGTATGCATATGCCCATTATAACATACCTCACTCTCTACTGATGTCTGTAATTGTTTTATATTGCATATTGTTTCCTATTCCTCATGGTTAAGTTTTAAGCCTTAATGTCAAAGGTCTGAACTCACCTCATAAGAGACGATTAGCTCTGAAATATTTTTCAGACCAAAAAGCAGAAGTGGTTGCTATATAGGAATCACATTTTTCATTGCACTCTCTCCAATACCAACTATCCTTTATCCTATATTTCTTGTGTTCCATTTAAAAGAAACGGAGTCACTATACTATTTCATAAATCCTGCCCTTTTCAATTGGAGAGCAAGTGGGTGGATTGCAATGGTAGATATCTGATTCTCATAGGGACGATACAGTCTAGATATGTTGCTCTAGTGTGGCTCTATGCCCCTAATACCCCACAACCTCATTTCCTCAAATCTATACTCCAAATGCTACAAGATGTTAAGAGAGGTGCAGTTTTTATTATGGGTAACTTTAATTTAGCTCCTGACCCCCTATTGGATAAAATCTCAGCCCTTGGTAAGCAATCTGTTAGTGCTGCTAGATATCTAGCCTCCTCCTTATCTCATTTATTAGCTGAATTTGACCTATACGATGCCTGGAGAATCAGAAATACGGGAACAAGGGATTATACAGATTATTTAGCAGTGCACAAATCTTATTCAATAATAGAACCCCTCCTCACTGATAGTCATTACAATTAATCCCAAGTGTTGAGAATTTACAGATTACATGGTCTGACCATGCCCCTTTGGTGTGGTCTTGGTCTTATAATACAATAGCTCTCACCCAAGACCTTGGAGGTTGCAGAACTATATTTTGAGAGATGAGGATGGAACTATCTTGCGAGAGGCACTGTCTTCCTTCTTGGAAGTTAATGACCCGGCTGACACCTCTATTGCTAACTATTGGTGCGCCCTTAAGGCAGTGATGATAGGGGCCGCCATTCAGGCTTCAGCACAAATTGCACGCAGAAATTGAGAAATATAACTGGCCTATGAGCTTGTGGTGGCAACACTAGAATCTCAACAACAACAAAATTCCCTAGCGACTCCTCTTGTTGCTTTAAATGAAGTAAATAGTGGAAAACTGCTCTAATCAAGCTGGTAACAATCCCCAGGTGCTGCGGGAGGGGGTTACTCTAGACAAGAAATACAAAAGGGATTTTTCCCACGCACTCTGCTGGCTGTTAGTAAGAAGAACTATATACTATGTAATAATAGGAAATTTAGAGCTCTTCGTTACATATGTTTTGCAAAAGATATGATAAGCCTCCAGGCCACTTCACGGCTGCTCTATTACTGGAGGTCCCTAACTAAGCATAGGTACAGGGCTTGGACCCCACAAAGTCGGCTCAGGCCCGACCACCCCAGGGCAGCACACCATTGAAATACTAAAGTGTTAATATGTGTTAAGAAAGAAGCAGAAGCTATGGGTTAGAAAGTGCTACAAAAATAAGGGTGTTAATAAAATACTCAAAAGAGTAATATTAGTGGAAAAAATAGGAGTGTTACATAAGTGCTAAATAAATAATATGGCATGCTACCCCAAGGTGGCCCAGCCCCACCAGACCCGGGGGGTACCACTCCCCAAACCCATACACAGCATAATAATAATAACATCCACTATGGGTCATACAATTGCTTAATGTATGGCCACATGATAATGGCACATACAGAACATATCCAGATTGAGAGCTAGTTTACCTGGAGGCACCCCTGTATCCTCCAAATGGCACCACAGGACCCAGCATTCCCTCCTAATGCTGGCTCCATCTATGCCTCTCTGAACTGCAATAAATAGTGGAAAACTGCTCTAATCAAGCTGGTAACAATCCCCAGGTGCTGCGGGAGGGGGTTACTCTAGACAAGAAATACAAAAGGGATTTTTCCCACGCACTCTGCTGGCTGTTAGTAAGAAGAACTATATACTATGTAATAATAGGAAATTTAGAGCTCTTCGTTACATATGTTTTGCAAAAGATATGATAAGCCTCCAGGCCACTTCACGGCTGCTCTATTACTGGAGGTCCCTAACTAAGCATAGGTCCAGGGCTTGGACCCCACAAAGTCGGCTCAGGCCCGACCACCCCAGGGCAGCACACCATTGAAATACTAAAGTGTTAATATGTGTTAAGAAAGAAGCAGAAGCTATGGGTTAGAAAGTGCTACAAAAATAAGGGTGTTAATAAAATACTCAAAAGAGTAATATTAGTAAAAAAATAGGAGTGTTACATAAGTGCTAAATAAATAATATGGCATGCTACCCCAAGGTGGCCCAGCCCCACCAGACCCGGGGGGTACCACTCCCCAAACCCATACACAGCATAATAATAATAACATCCACTATGGGTCATACAATTGCTTAATGTATGGCCACATGATAATGGCACATACAGAACATATCCAGATTGAGAGCTAGTTTACCTGGAGGCACCCCTGTATCCTCCAAATGGCACCACAGGACCCAGCATGCCCTCCTAATGCTGGCTCCATCTATGCCTCTCTGAACTGCAATAAATAGTGGAAAACTGCTCTAATCAAGCTGGTAACAATCCCCAGGTGCTGCGGGAGGGGGTTACTCTAGACAAGAAATACAAAAGGGATTTTTCCCACGCACTCTGCTGGCTGTTAGTAAGAAGAACTATATACTATGTAATAATAGGAAATTTAGAGCTCTTCGTTACATATGTTTTGCAAAAGATATGATAAGCCTCCAGGCCACTTCACGGCTGCTCTATTACTGGAGGTCCCTAAATAAGCATAGGTCCAGGGCTTGGACCCCACAAAGTCGGCTCAGGCCCGACCACCCCAGGGCAGCACACCATTGAAATACTAAAGTGTTAATATGTGTTAAGAAAGAAGCAGAAGCTATGGGTTAGAAAGTGCTACAAAAATAAGGGTGTTAATAAAATACTCAAAAGAGTAATATTAGTGAAAAAATAGGAGTGTTACATAAGTGCTAAATAAATAATATGGCATGCTACCCCAAGGTGGCCCAGCCCCACCAGACCCGGGGGGTACCACTCCCCAAACCCATACACAGCGTAGTAATAATAATAATAATAACATCCACTATGGGTCATACAATTGCTTAATGTATGGCCACATGATAATGGCACATACAGAACATATTCAGATTGAGAGCTAGTTTACCTTGAGGCACCCCTGTATCCTCCAAATGGCACCACAGGACCCAGCATGCCCTCCTAATGCTGGCTCCATCTATGCCTCTCTGAACTGCAATAAATAGTGGAAAACTGCTCTAATCAAGCTGGTAACAATCCCCAGGTGCTGCGGGAGGGGGTTACTCTAGACAAGAAATACAAAAGGGATTTTTCCCACGCACTCTGCTGGCTGTTACTAAGAAGAACTATATACTATGTAATAATAGGAAATTTAGAGCTCTTCGTTACATATGTTTTGCAAAAGATATGATAAGCCTCCAGGCCACTTCACGGCTGCTCTATTACTGGAGGTCCCTAACTAAGCATAGGTCCAGGGCTTGGACCCCACAAAGTCGGCTCAGGCCCGACCACCCCAGGGCAGCACACCATTGAAATACTAAAGTGTTAATATGTGTTAAGAAAGAAGCAGAAGCTATGGGTTAGAAAGTGCTACAAAAATAAGGGTGTTAATAAAATACTCAAAAGAGTAATATTAGTGAAAAAATAGGAGTGTTACATAAGTGCTAAATAAATAATATGGCATGCTACCCCAAGGTGGCCCAGCCCCACCAGACCCGGGGGGTACCACTCCCCAAACCCATACACAGCATAATAATAATAACATCCACTATGGGTCATACAATTGCTTAATGTATGGCCACATGATAATGGCACATACAGAACATATCCAGATTGAGAGCTAGTTTACCTGGAGGCACCCCTGTATCCTCCAAATGGCACCACAGGACCCAGCATGCCCTCCTAATGCTGGCTCCATCTTTGCCTCTCTGAACTGCAATAAATAGTGGAAAACTGCTCTAATCAAGCTGGTAACAATCCCCAGGTGCTGCGGGAGGGGGTTACTCTAGACAAGAAATACAAAAGGGATTTTTCCCACGCACTCTGCTGGCTGTTAGTAAGAAGAACTATATACTATGTAATAATAGGAAATTTAGAGCTCTTCGTTACATATGTTTTGCAAAAGATATGATAAGCCTCCAGGCCACTTCACGGCTGCTCTATTACTGGAGGTCCCTAACTAAGCATAGGTCCAGGGCTTGGACCCCACAAAGTCGGCTCAGGTCCGACCACCCCAGGGCAGCACACCATTGAAATACTAAAGTGTTAATATGTGTTAAGAAAGAAGCAGAAGCTATGGGTTAGAAAGTGCTACAAAAATAAGGGTGTTAATAAAATACTCAAAAGAGTAATATTAGTGAAAAAATAGGAGTGTTACATAAGTGCTAAATAAATAATATGGCATGCTACCCCAAGGTGGCCCAGCCCCACCAGACCCGGGGGGTATCACTCCCCAAACCCATACACAGCATAATAATAATAACATCATCCACTATGGGTCATACAATTGCTTAATGTATGGCCACATGATAATGGCACATACAGAACATATCCAGATTGAGAGCTAGTTTACCTGGAGGCACCCCTGTATCCTCCAAATGGCACCACAGGACCCAGCATGTCCTCCTAATGCTGGCTCCATCAATGCCTCTCTGAACTGCAATAAATAGTGGAAAACTGCTCTAATCAAGCTGGTAACAATCCCCAGGTGCTGCGGGAGGGGGTTACTCTAGACAAGAAATACAAAAGGGATTTTTCCCACGCACTCTGCTGGCTGTTAGTAAGAAGAACTATATACTATGTAATAATAGGAAATTTAGAGCTCTTCGTTACATATGTTTTGCAAAAGATATGATAAGCCTCCAGGCCACTTCACGGCTACTCTATTACTGGAGGTCCCTAACTAAGCATAGGTCCAGGCTTGGATCCCACAAAGTCGGCTCAGGCCCGACCACCCCAGGGCAGCACACCATCGAAATACTAAAGTGTTAATATGTGTTAAGAAAGAAGCAGAAGCTATGGGTTAGAAAGTGCGACAAAAATAAGGGTGTTAATAAAATACTCAAAAGAGTAATATTAGTGAAAAAATAGGAGTGTTACATAAGTGCTAAATAAATAATATGGCATGCTACCCCAAGGTGGCCCAGCCCCACCAGACCCGGGGGGTATCACTCCCCAAACCCATACACAGCATAATAATAATAACATCATCCACTATGGGTCATACAATTGCTTAATGTATGGCCACATGATAATGGCACATACAGAACATATCCAGATTGAGAGCTAGTTTACCTGGAGGCACCCCTGTATCCTCCAAATGGCACCACAGGACCCAGCATGTCCTCCTAATGCTGGCTCCATCTATGCCTCTCTGAACTGCAATAAATAGTGGAAAACTGCTCTAATCAAGCTGGTAACAATCCCCAGGTGCTGCGGGAGGGGGTTACTCTAGACAAGAAATACAAAAGGGATTTTTCCCACGCACTCTGCTGGCTGTTAGTAAGAAGAACTATATACTATGTAATAATAGGAAATTTAGAGCTCTTCGTTACATATGTTTTGCAAAAGATATGATAAGCCTCCAGGCCACTTCACGGCTACTCTATTACTGGAGGTCCCTAACTAAGCATAGGTCCAGGGCTTGGATCCCACAAAGTCGGCTCAGGCCCGACCACCCCAGGGCAGCACACCATTGAAATACTAAAGTGTTAATATGTGTTAAGAAAGAAGCAGAAGCTATGGGTTAGAAAGTGCGACAAAAATAAGGGTGTTAATAAAATACTCAAAAGAGTAATATTAGTGAAAAAATAGGAGTGTTACATAAGTGCTAAATAAATAATATGGCATGCTACCCCAAGGTGGCCCAGCCCCACCAGACCCGGGGGGTATCACTCCCCAAACCCATACACAGCATAATAATAATAACATCATCCACTATGGGTCATACAATTGCTTAATGTATGGCCACATGATAATGGCACATACAGAACATATCCAGATTGAGAGCTAGTTTACCTGGAGGCACCCCTGTATCCTCCAAATGGCACCACAGGACCCAGCATGTCCTCCTAATGCTGGCTCCATCTATGCCTCTCTGAACTGCAATAAATAGTGGAAAACTGCTCTAATCAAGCTGGTAACAATCCCCAGGTGCTGCGGGAGGGGGTTACTCTAGACAAGAAATACAAAAGGGATTTTTCCCACGCACTCTGCTGGCTGTTAGTAAGAAGAACTATATACTATGTAATAATAGGAAATTTAGAGCTCTTCGTTACATATGTTTTGCAAAAGATATGATAAGCCTCCAGGCCACTTCACGGCTACTCTATTACTGGAGGTCCCTAACTAAGCATAGGTCCAGGGCTTGGATCCCACAAAGTCGGCTCAGGCCCGACCACCCCAGGGCAGCACACCATTGAAATACTAAAGTGTTAATATGTGTTAAGAAAGAAGCAGAAGCTATGGGTTAGAAAGTGCGACAAAAATAAGGGTGTTAATAAAATACTCAAAAGAGTAATATTAGTGAAAAAATAGGAGTGTTACATAAGTGCTAAATAAATAATATGGCATGCTACCCCAAGGTGGCCCAGCCCCACCAGACCCGGGGGGTATCACTCCCCAAACCCATACACAGCATAATAATAATAACATCATCCACTATGGGTCATACAATTGCTTAATGTATGGCCACATGATAATGGCACATACAGAACATATCCAGATTGAGAGCTAGTTTACCTGGAGGCACCCCTGTATCCTCCAAATGGCACCACAGGACCCAGCATGTCCTCCTAATGCTGGCTCCATCTATGCCTCTCTGAACTGCAATAAATAGTGGAAAACTGCTCTAATCAAGCTGGTAACAATCCCCAGGTGCTGCGGGAGGGGGTTACTCTAGACAAGAAATACAAAAGGAATTTTTCCCACGCACTCTGCTGGCTGTTAGTAAGAAGAACTATATACTATGTAATAATAGGAAATTTAGAGCTCTTCGTTACATATGTTTTGCAAAAGATATGATAAGCCTCCAGGCCACTTCACGGCTACTCTATTACTGGAGGTCCCTAACTAAGCATAGGTCCAGGGCTTGGATCCCACAAAGTCGGCTCAGGCCCGACCACCCCAGGGCAGCACACCATTGAAATACTAAAGTGTTAATATGTGTTAAGAAAGAAGCAGAAGCTATGGGTTAGAAAGTGCGACAAAAATAAGGGTGTTAATAAAATACTCAAAAGAGTAATATTAGTGAAAAAATAGTAGTGTTACATAAGTGCTAAATAAATAATATGGCATGCTACCCCAAGGTGGCCCAGCCCCACCAGACCCGGGGGGTACCACTCCCCAAACCCATACACAGCATAATAATAATAATAATAACATCCACTATGGGTCATACAATTGCTTAATGTATGGCCACATGATAATGGCACATACAGAACATATCCAGATTGAGAGCTAGTTTACCTGGAGGCACCCCTGTATCCTCCAAATGGCACCACAGGACCCAGCATGCCCTCCTAATGCTGGCTCCATCTATGCCTCTCTGAACTGCAATAAATAGTGGAAAACTGCTCTAATCAAGCTGGTAACAATCCCCAGGTGCTGCGGGAGGGGGTTACTCTAGACAAGAAATACAAAAGGGATTTTTCCCACGCACTCTGCTGGCTGTTAGTAAGAAGAACTATATACTATGTAATAATAGGAAATTTAGAGCTCTTCGTTACATATGTTTTGCAAAAGATATGATAAGCCTCCAGGCCACTTCACGGCTGCTCTATTACTGGAGGTCCCTAACTAAGCATAGGTCCAGGGCTTGGACCCCACAAAGTCGGCTCAGGTCCGACCACCCCAGGGCAGCACACCATTGAAATACTAAAGTGTTAATATGTGTTAAGAAAGAAGCAGAAGCTGTGGGTTAGAAAGTGCTACAAAAATAAGGGTGTTAATAAAATACTCAAAAGAGTAATATTAGTGAAAAAATAGGAGTGTTACATAAGTGCTAAATAAATAATATGGCATGCTACCCCAAGGTGGCCCAGCCCCACCAGACCCGGGGGGGTACCACTCCCCAAACCCATACACAGCATAATAATAATAACATCCACTATGGGTCATACAATTGCTTAATGTATGGCCACATGATAATGGCACATACAGAACATATCCAGATTGAGAGCTAGTTTACCTGGAGGCACCCCTGTATCGCGCCTGTGCCCTCCAGCCAGGATCAAAGACGCTGCTCGGCGCAGCGGAGCGCGGGACGCTGCTCCCCTGAGACTGAGACCGGCCTGTGTTGCAGAGGACGGCGGCCATCTTACCTCTGCTCGTGGAGGACTCAGAGGTGAGGTGAGGTGCAACACTACAGAAGGGGGGACGGCAGCAAGTGGAGTGCTCCCTACACACCTTGGGGGGTCCCAGAAGCAACACCCTGCATCCTGGTGTCTCAAGGGGGCTGTAACTGGATCAGACCAAGCCCTGATGGTTTTCTCCCACTTCTCCCTTCCATTAAATCTCAAGTAATAGTGGAGAGCTGTGTTTTATCCAACACTCACTTTCCCTCCCTGCTGCTCCATATTTTCTCTCATAGGAGTAGATTTATTCCACACTACCTTCCTGTATCCAGCATTATCGTCAGGGTCATTTGAACCAACTACTTCAGTGCCAGTTTACTGGATAAGCTACAGGTCCACAATACCTGGTTCTTTGCATAAGTGATACTGGAGCTCCCTCTAGTGGATGCTTTTACTTTGGAATTTCCACTACTTACTATACTGATGTTCCGACCCCTGCATTGTATGGAAGTTATATAGTGGGACGACCTGCCATGGTGATCACTCTTCTGGCTCTTGTTTTTTCTGTATCAGAGACACGGCAGATTGGTTTTCCTGAAATACTCGTGAACCAATCTTAACCAGATGACTTGCTAATGCTAACCCACTGGGAGTCACAATGCTAGGGGCACTTCTTTAAGCGTTATGTAGACATTCAAATGTCGCATGTCCAAGAGGCTGTTATCTTCGGCTATTATTCTCTAACTGCATTATGGTCAGGCGCAAAAAATCTGCTCAAAAAGGAATTGTACACTCTCTCACCGAGACCATGTCGCAAGGGGATATGAGACCATTCTTGAGACCCACCCCATCTAAACTCGCTGATGATCTCTGTATCCAGACCTTCCTCTACTCCCTCTGCATCTCCAAAGTTATCTCCAGCGGCAGAATCCCCTCGTCCCCAGCGTGGTGGTGACTCGGACCTCCACGATATTCTTGCCTTCATGAGGACACTTCCAACCAAACAAGATCTCCAGGACACTATACGTAGGGAGTTCGCAACTGTCCGACAGGATATCTCACAACTCTCTGACCGAGTGTCCTCTGTGGAAACTCGGCAAGATGCTTCTGAGAATTTTATGAAGTCCCTTACCGACACTGTTGTTGCCCAATCTACCTAGATTCGTTCTATAAGGTCTCAGATATTGGACCTAGACAACAGAGGTAGGAGAAATAATATAGTATTCGAGGCCTGCCAGAAGATGTCCCTCAATCTAATCTGATCGATGCCCTGACGAAAATTTTCAACAAAATACTGGGGGCTGACCCCCACCAACACAATTACATTTGACAGGGCTCATCGCGCTCTTAAACCAAAGAGATTATCTGCTGATCGCCCCCGAGATGTTATATGCCGCCTACACTATTTTTCCCAAAAAGATGACATCATGCGCAAAGTGCGACAATTAGACGGAGTTGACTTCAACGCTTTGACGATACACATTTTTCAAGATTTGTCGTGGCACACTCTCCAACAAAGAAGATCCTTGAAACCTCTCACCGACGAACTTCGAAAACATCAATTGAAGTACCGATGGGGCTTTCCCTTCAGCCTCCAGGTTTCTTCGAATGGGAGGCTACATACCCTAACCACTCACTCTGAACTCTTATCATTTTGTGCAGGACTGGGTCTCCTGAATCTCGTTATCCCCACCTGGGAATTTATTGTGCCTGATCTTCAACCACTGCAGCAGCTCGGGAGTACCGCCTCTTGGATGGAGGTTCATCATTCTAGAAAGAGAAGCCCTCTTTTAAAAACACCTCGTCAGGACGACACCTACACCTGACCGCACTTTGCTTATTTCCAAAGAAGTTTGACATATGCTCGCTAGATCCTTTGGTGTTGTGCGTTTATTTTTGCACTGACTGATGATATTTTTCTGCTGTTTCTCTTGTTCTTGAGCTATGGGTTACATTTTTTGTTTTTTTGGTAACCGTTTGGCTAACCCAGGTTCACGCCTGTTAGTCTCACACGTTAGGTTGTTTTTTGTATTTGTTGATTCAGTCAATGTGCAACAGGTATTTCTTTTTCTACTTTTTTTGTTGTTGATATGTCTACAGTTTATGACAATGTTTGTGATAATTGATGAGATTTCCCAAATACTTAACTTTATGTCTCTAGTAGTGACTCCCATGCCCCTTACCCGCATATGGCCCAGGCGCCTCCTGGTCACCTGGTGTATACGCACCAGGTCTCCCGTAGCAGGTGTTTAACTATTGTTATTGTTCGTGTTTCCCCAGTATGTTTTCCCCTTTCTTCTCCTTTCATTTCTATTCTTCTTCTTCTTCTTCTTCTTCTTCTTCTTCTTCTTCTTCTTCTTCTTCTTCTTCTTTTGGGTAGACCCGAAACCAATGCATACCCTATTGTTTTGTGTAGAGAATGACAGTACCGGGTACACTGAAAGTTCTTTCAATTAATGCAAAAGGCCTGAATCTCCCAGAAAAAAGGTCCAACCTGCTTCGGACGTTGTGGTCAGAAAGGGTCGATGTTGCCCTAATTCAAGAGACACATTTTAGGATTTCAGCTCGCAACCCCTCACTAAGTAACCATAGGTTCCCTATCACCTACTATTGCAATAATCCAGATGGCAAAACCAAAGGTGTAGCGATCCTTTTTTCTAAATATTTGCAAATTTCTGATATATCAGTCCGTAGACCTGTACCGGGAGGATTATTAGTTGTGAACTGTAAGATTTTTACTCAGCTTTACACATTTATAGTACTTTATGCGCCCAACCAAGGACAGTTGTCCTTTTTTCAATCTAATCTTTTGCATCTAGACTCTACTGCAACAGGATTGGCTGTTCTGGGGGGTGATCTGAATTGGTCTATGGATCCGTCCCTTGACACCTCCTCTGGTACCCCTAATTTTTCTAAACATAAACACCGCAAAGTCAAACAGATTTTTCATGACTTACAAATCGTAGACTCCTGGAGGGTTATGAACCTGACTGGCAGGGACTACTCGTTTTACTCTAACCCACATAGAGTTTACTCTCGCCTAGACTATCTGTTTGTAAGCCACAGATACCTACATCTCTTGGTCGACTCATCTATCGGTTCGGTGACCTGGTCAGATCACGCCCCGGTTTCTATGGTGCTATTGGTGCCCTTACACTCAATAGGACCATGGACATGGCGTCCTAACGAGACTCTTCTACATGACACACATTGCAAAGGCGAGATAGACATGGCACTTGCTGAATATTTTGAGAATAATGTTACTGATGGGGTCTCTAAAGTAATTATATGGGAAGTGCATAAATGTACCTTTAGAGGTAAACTTATCCAGCTAGGTTCCTTAAAAAAAAGAAAAAGTCTGCCCAAATAAATCAGTTACTACAAAAAATTAGTAAGTTGGAGACAGTGCATAAATCATCCTTATCAAAGGAAGAATTTGTTAAGTTAACGGAAGCACGGTTGAATTTAAACAAAATCCTTAGCGCAAACACCCAATTTTCTATACGCAAGTGTAAAGCTAAGTTCTACCAGTGGGGTAACAAACCGGGACGTCTTCTAGCACATGCTCTTAGAGCTCAACGATCATCCATGTTTATTAATGCTATGAAAAATGATAGAGGTGTCCAGTGCTTCAAGACCCCTGAAATAGCAGATTGTTTTAGAAAATATTACTCGCAGCTGTATAACTTGACTGAATATTCCCCGGATGCAGATCCTCTCTCGGATGTCCTTCAATCCAGGAGATATTTGGAGAGGGTTGCTTATCCCACATTGGCGTCGACTGAGATACTTCGGCTGGAACGGCCCTTTACCCTGCAAGAAGTAGAACTTGCCATAGCAAAAGCCCTGGCCCTGACGGCTTTCCGTCCGCTTACTACAAGATATTTAAAGATAGATTGGCTCCCCACCTTTTTCAAGCTTTTAACGCCATTTCTGCAGATACGCATTTTTCTAAGCAATCCCTAGAAGCTCAAATAACAGTTATCCCAAAGCAGGGGAAGGATCCTTCGGTGTGCTCCAGCTACCGACCCATATCTCTACTAAATGTGGACATAAAACTATTTGCAAAACTGATGGCGACTAGACTCAACGAGTTCCAGGTGGGATTCGTGCCGGGTCGTGAAGCTAAAGACAACACGACTAAAATTCTGAATCTTATACATTTTGCTTCGCACGGACGGATCCCTGCCGTTCTTCTGTCAATGGACGCCGAGAAGGCTTTTGACAGGGTTAGCTGGAGTTTTATGAGGTCGGTTCTGGAGCACATCGGACTAGGTCCGCGGGCGTTGGGCAGGATTTTAGCTCTTTATTCATCTCCGTCAGCACAAGTCCACATTAATGGCTCACTATCAGAATCTTTTTTAATAAGTAACGGGACGAGACAGGGTTGCCCTCTTTCCCCTATCATTTTTGTCCTCTGTATAGAAGCACTAGCCAGGGCTATTAGAGCCAACAAATGTATATCAGGCCTACAATTGGGTGATGAGGAATATAAACTATCACTTTTTGCTGATAACATTCTAGCTTTGATTACCCGTCCCACGCATTCCATACCTCATCTTATGAGAGAACTGGACACATTTAGTACCCTCTCTAATTTTAAGGTGAATGCTTCCAAGTCCAGCGCCCTGAACATCTCTACAATAATTATTTTGAAACACTCCTTTTACATTTCTTTGGAAACCCTCACATATTACATACTTAGGAGTCCAATTGCCACAGGACCTATCATGTTTACTATCTTTGAATTTCCTCCCACTCCTCCGAGCCGTAAGAAATGATTACTGTAGGTGGCACTTAAGATATTTGTCCTGGCTTGGTAGGGTGGGCGTAGTTAAAATGAACACTTTGCCTAAATTACTCTACACTCTTCAGACGCTGCCGATACAGGTCCCGGACTCATGGTTCAGATCCATTCAGCTCCTTATACAGCAATTTGTGTGGTCCCGTAAGAGACCGAGAATAAGTAAATCAATTATGATAAGGTCAGCTTCACGAGGGGGTTTTCAACTTCCAGATATTAGGAGCTACTACGAGGCAATTTTGCTCAACAGAATTCTGGACTGGAACAGGAGTCGGGACACTAAGCAATGGGTGGGTTTGGAAGGCCTTTATACACGGCAATTCCCCGAAATTTTTCCATGGCTTCCCGCTATACCCAAATTGACTATAGCTCATCCTAACATCTCCCCCACACTATCTCTCTGGAAAAATATACGTTGCCGTTTGTATATTTCCTCAGACTTTGGCCCCTTAACTTCTTTCTTGGGTAACTCGGACTTTATACCAGGTATCTCTCCTGCGCACTTTCATACATGGGCACTAGAGGGACTTTTCAGAGTTGGACAACTGGTACAAAAATCTGGAGTTAAACAATTTGCGGATATTCGAACCAAATGGAACATCCCACAAACAGATTTTTGGAAATATCTTCAGGTTAGACATTACTTAAATTCAGATAATAGACTTCCTCAGGCCACTAGAGAGTTAACACAATTTGAGAGACTATGCGTCGCTCCAATTCACCCTACTCACACAATTTCCACCCTATACAAACTATTACATATGCCCGACACTCTCACCCTTCCATCTTTCACTTCAAGATGGGAGAGAGACCTGAGTCTGCAGTTTTCTGACAAGGAATGGGAAGCTATTTTGCTCAAAACACAGAATAGTTCTATCTGTATCCAGATCAGAGAAACACAATACAAAATTCTAATGCGGTGGTATAGACATCCCACCCTTATGCATACCATCTCTCCTTCAGTTTCTGCTAATTGTTGGAGATGCTGTAAAGCTTTGGGTACATTCTTGCACATCTGGTGGAGTTGTCCCCTGTTAACCTCCTACTGGACTGATGTTATAACAACTTTCCAGGATATTTTGCATATTACTGTCCCCTCTACCGCGGCCTTTTGGTTACTGAATCACTCTTCTATGGCCCTATCGGATTATAAATCTTCACTACAGAGGCAACTCTGTAATGCAGCCAGAGCGACGGTACCGGTCTATGGAGATCTACCACCTCCCCCACACGTAAAAACTGGTTCTCTAGGTTAGATTATTATATGGCTATGGAGGAGACACTTTTAGCTTCTAGAGACAAGACTGTTGAATTTAATTCTATGTGGCTTCCCTGGTTGACCTATAAAACCTCGACACTATACAAAGACTATATATTCCTAATGCAGTAAAAGAGGTCGTTTACTCTCATCTCTAGCCTACTCCCTACAATTATTAATAGGATGTTTTCTGACTAAGATACCTCAATGAGGTTTCGGTCTCTCTACCCTGCTCTTTCCTCTCCTTCTCCTTGCTCTTTTTAACACCTTTTGCCCTCCTTTATTCTCTAGTCCCTCTTCCTAATTCTTAATTAAGTTGTGCTTTATTTTGGCACATGCACCGTTTCGGCCGGACTTGATATCAAATTTCATTTTTTCATTTTTGATGGACTTATGTTACTAGGATTCATAGTGTTCTATTAGATTTTATTGACAAAGCTTGCAAGGAATGTATATACACTGTTTTTCCTTTTCTTCTCTGTATCAGTAGGTCCATTGTATGTTTTCCGAGGCTGAACCGGTGTGTACTTTTTCATTGTTCTCAATAAAAACAGACTATATAAAAAAAAAGTATAAAGAAAAGTAAAGCAAAGAATATATGAGTTTTCTAATGCAATTGCAAATTTCTCCAAGCAGCACACTCCAGAGGCCAGTATGGTAGACAAAATCTGCGTCCATCTCTGAATAAACCTGTGTCAGATGAGACACAACATGGGTGTCCGACCTGCAAAATAGCAGTGGATCTACTAACAGTGCTATTTTTCAGCAGGAACCAGCAGGAACTCAGTTCCTGAACCTCTCATGAAATATGGCATTATCAGAAATGGGGTTCCTGAACCTGTCCTGGGCCAAAAGGTATTTTCCATAAGATAAGTTTTATTTGAAAGTCAATTCTGAGTGCCTTCATTTCTAAAAACTGTCTATCTATCTATCTATCTATCTATCTATCTATCTATCTATCTATCTATCTATCTATCTATCTATCTATCACTTTTTTAAACGCTGCACCCCCAGACCTATAGTTCCTGAACCTATTTTTCCAGAAAAATAGTACTGTCTACTAACCACCATGATTACAATCATCCAAGTAATTAGTTTAATTAATTAATTAATTAATTAATTACTGTGTTTTTATAAACCTATATTACCTTATCAGTGGCTTATTTTGGCACTCTATTTTGATTTTAGAAAACTACACTCTGTATAATGAATTCAACAATCAAATCTACAAATAAACACCTTGCATTTAGGTATGCACTTCTTATATGTTTTTAACCAGATCTTTTTCAGTAGGTTCATCATTTGGTTGGATAATATTTGCACCAGTCACATTTTGCAACTTTGTCCTCTTTTTTTTTGCAGGTAGCTATAGTTTTACTGCCTTCAATTTAAAAATTAAAATATACTATAGCACATGCAGTGCAATGACTAACGTTAACCAATTTTAGCCTTTGTTTTGCATGGGATGTTTAACATACCAATGTGTAATACATTAAAAAAAAATCTTTGTTTGTGATTCATTTCTAAATGACAGAAATTGTGATCCGAAATGATGTTTCTCCAGAAGTATAATAACAGGGTATTCTCCCAGAGTAATGCACTTTGTTTGACGGAGGAGAAACAGCCTGACATGACTTGCAGGCATTTGACATTTATTACAAGGTTTAAGAAAAGGAAGCAGGCTGCCCTATTTCACTATTTTATTTATTTTGTTTGTTCAAAACAATATTGAGCCACATAGAAATTACAAAGCAACAACAGTGTTTGCAAGTAGGGCTCAATGTATATAATTATCTTTGTCTAAAGAGTGCACTTACAATTGTAGCATATACTGTATATATATATAGATATATTGTACATATATATATATGTATATATATATATATTGTACATATATATATATATATATATATATATATATATATGTAACCCTACCCTCAATACCTTGAACGAGAGCTGTCTATGTATTCTATTAAGGGATGGTTACCTAATAGTTGTGCCTCCACTCAAGCTATGTGTAGTATTTAACTACCGTTAAGGCTTGCTTGAGTAAGCCTGATCTCTATCCTTAGGGGAGGATTCCCTTATATCATAGATATATTATCTAATATACCTGTCTCTTTCTTCCTGGATCTTCAGATCAACTTCCAGACGGACCAGACACACATGGCAAGTATAACACTTTAATGACCAGTACCAAATGGATTAAGTATACATTAACATTTCATCAATTACACATTCCCCTTTAAATCATTAATCCATGCTAACCCCCTGTCAATTAGGCCTATACACAGTACCTGCATGCAATACAACAAATCCTTTTTCTTTTCAAGACACCCTTAGGTGTTAGAGTGACCCGGGTACTCTTAATATGATAGTGCACTATAAGGGCCCATAAACTTCCTAAAAATAACAGCAGTTAATACAGAATGTCTGACACTATGTTTTAGTATCAACTATCAGTTCTCCCTTCAGTTAAAGAGAAAGATGTTTGGCTCAGTCTACTTATGGTAGCGATTACTTTCTCCTATAAGGTTACTTATAGTTCCTCCTTGGCAGATAACAGAAAGTATCTATTTAGCTCATAGATAGTAACATCAACAGTTGATTACCAAGGAATCTGTATCCTTTCCTCAGTAAAAATGTTACCGTAGTTGTCCAGTATTAAACTAAACTCCTAAGAAGCTGGTATGATAAACCTTTGTTATGCTGCGTCCTTGTGTCCATTGGAAGTAGCTAATGCTTTCTATATTTCAGAGCATATATAGCTTTTCGATTCCTGTATGCCTCAAATTATTGTTGTCTCTTAGGATGAGTCTATATTAAATATATCTGCAAGAGATGGTTTCTCTTATCATAGTCACAGCGAGCTCAAATCCTTTAACTTTGAAACTAATAGTCTCTTACGTGTCAGTCCTTCTTACGGGTTCACGAATATACATATAACACAGTTGTATTAAAGTGCCACAAGCTAGTCCTTGAATCGGGATGATATTCTAATCCTTTGTGGCTAAGAGGCTTTAACATTCATCCAATGTCACTGTAGTATGGCTACCTTTAATGTCCTTGACTCTAATTCTGCTAATTCAGTGGCATAAATACACATATTAGGTGGCAGCTTTTGGGTGTTACTTTCTATTTAGCGCTGCGGAACAATGTCTCTGGCTCTCCTTTGACTGATGTGATGCTGATATATGGGGGAGCTTTAAAACTAGTTATGAAGCGTTAAACAGTTCAAGTTTCACTCCACTCCTCCTGTTACATATATATATCCAGTGCTTTCTACCTTCTCCTTAGCACTATGATTAAGCCATACATGGAACTGTAATTATAGGTCACTCTGACTACTGTGACCCATTACTATCCTCCTGCTTAATAGCCATTATTGCGGCCTAGCCCTGGAGTCCTTAGTCCCAATATGAAATTGACTATGTACCATAGTCACCTATGGCTTGCTGTGCTTATTGTAGGGGTAATATAAATGGCTGGATTATACACTCACACTTCTACGATCTAGTGATGCTGCTGCAGGCTGCTCCCCCTACTCCTCCCTTACACTTACAGCCACACAGAATGGAGCCTCTGCTGCTGGTCCTGGCTTCTTTGTTGTGGCTGTCAGAGTCTGTGCCGGTAATATGTAGGAAGGAACCCTCTCTGTCTCCCTGTCATAGATGCGCCCTTCCAATAATGCTGGGTGAGTTGACTAGCGCTGATGCCGGGTTCTATGAACAGTGCTGAGTCTCAATGCTGCTGTCACCACCTTTACAGTAAGGAAGCCCTGTTCTGGCTACACACACTAAGCCCCCTCCGGCTGCCGCAATGTATACCGCTCAGCTCTAATGCGGGCGACGGCCGGAGCAGCAAAAAACGATGTCCTCTCACCAAGGGATATGCAGTCTCTCCCCCAGCTACACTCACAGCACCTCTCCACCCCTCTCTAGTAGTCACATGAACCACTCTGAGGTGATGCCCCGCCCACTGGCAATCACCCCACTAGGTGATTGACAGTTAGGAGCACAAGGACATTAACCCTTTAGATACACTGTGAAACCATAAAATAAGCCTTAATTGTATTCACCACTACATTTACATCAATGTACATACAATTACATATATGTGAACTGTATTATTTACCTCAAAACATGCATACAGTATTACAACATCCATTAACTTTTATATGAATAATATATATGCTTATACTCCATTTTAGTCACCATATTATAACTACCTCAGTATAAGTGTTGTTTAAACCCTAAATCAGGGTTACATATATATATATATATATATATATATATATATATATATACCCATCCACAGTCTGACGGCACTCAATGTGATAACCCCAACTGCTCAGGTGCCCTTCCAAACAAAATAATATCCAGCAATATCAGAGATGGCACTCAGAGACTTGCAGCAGTGAAAAAAGACATCTGTATTGGATGTTGATACACAAACGTTTTCGGAGTATCTGCCCCGTCCATAGAACAACATCTACAGCAAAGAACAGACACAAAACACTTACATAAATACCCTTACCTGTCCCTCAATTCCCGCTCCGTCCAGCGCTCAAACCACACGCCCGCCGGAAGTATCACCTGCTGTACTTCCTGGTGCGCGGCCTCCGTTACTATGGAAACCGCACGGTGTGCGTTCCACAGCCGGCTTCCTGCGCTCCATCCAGCCAGCAGAGAGTCCCGATATGGCTATAGCGTGAGAGCTGTAGGGAAGAGGAACAATAACAAAACGAATTAAAAACATACATATAACACAAGATAAACTAACCAGAGGCTAAAGAACAGGATCAATATTAACAATAATATGTAAGAAAAGAATTAAAGCTACATGACCACAGTGCCTACAGTATATTAAAGCATACTATTCCAGTTGATTTTTTCATTTAGGCCCATAGGTTTAGTAGTGCCCAAACGGATGATCCAGCGGGATTCCTTTACCAACAGTTGTTTACCCTGATCCCCTCCCCGAAGGGATTCCGGCACATGGTCAATAATATAGTATTTCAAATCTTCTAGAGAATGACCTGCCTCCTTAAAGTGTCGGGATACCGGCTGATCAATATCTTCCCCATTAAGGGTCATATTGATTGCCGACCTATGGGCGTTCATCCGCTCCTTAAACTTACGGGTGGTCTGACCGATATAATATAAGCCACAAGGACACACAATTATATACACTACATGGGTAGTATTGCATGTCAAGACAAATCTAATGTCATAGATTTTGTCAATGTGCGGATGCTTAAATTCTCTACAGGCTACCATATATTTGCAAGTAATGTAATTATGGCATCTGTAACAGCCTGGAGGTTTAGTGTACACATTGCTGTTTTTTTTGCCCCCTATACCTGTAATGTCAGCATGAACGAGTCTATCCCGTAGATTACTTCCACGCTTAAAAGCTGCCAGAGGTCTCTTGTTCCTAAAGATTGGAAGCTCTTTATCAGAACTAACAATGGGCCAAAGTGCATTCGTTGCCCTGCGAATAATTGGAATGGCCGTAGTGAAATTACTGACCCAAGGGATAACATTATCTTGATGACGCTTAGCAGGATTGAGTAAACTAACTCTATCCATGGCTAACACCTGCATTTTTTGTTCCTTAAGAATTGATGGACAATACCCTCTATCAGTAAACTTTGCAATAAGGCCGTCCAGAGCCTCTGGCAATAACTTAGGCTCACTAGTGATGCGTGCAAAGCGCATCATCTGAGACAACGGGAGACCTTTCTTCAAGGCCAAAGGGTGGTGGCTTGAGGCCCTCAAAAAAGTATTCCTGTCGGTACTTTTGGAATAAACACCTGTCTCAATTTTACCATTAGTGACTATCACCCGTACATCCAGGAAGTTGGCACTACTGGTACTATGGCTAAAAGTAAACTTAATTGGTGAATCAAAGTTGTTAATAGAAACCATTAGTTGCAATATTAAGGATATTGTAGCAGCATCGGATATTGGCCCTATTAAATCTAAGTGTTGGTTACAGCCCAAGCTGGGGGTCTTCAGATGCCATGGGTGTGCAAACTGCAGTTTTTTGATTCTATGAGACTCCTTATTTGACCATCAGAACAGTAAGAGTTTTAAAATAAAACATAATTTGGACTGTGATAGTCGCTATGTTGTGTATTTGATATCCTGTCCTTGCCATTTGTTGTATGTCGGGAAGACGATAAGGACACTAAAAGAGAGAATCTCAATGCACCGTTCTTCAATTAAAAAGGCCTATAACAGATTGGATTCAAATACACCACCTGTGGCCAAACATTTTGTGATGTGCAGACATACAATTAAAGATTTCCATTGCATGCCAATAGACTGTGTTCCCCCTCTTAGGCGGGGTGGTGATCGCGGACATATCCTACTGCCAGTGTATTTAGAGAGATATTTATATAATGTTTTTTAGACTTCTTATGGTGCTGTGTCTCAGCGCGTATTGTGATTGGGACAGCGCCATTTATTCTTAGTGTTACTGTGTATGGCATACATACTACTATTTTTTTGTTTACCTGTGATTGATATGGCTACAGCTCCCTCTGTCTAGGCTGTGACATGGCCTATTAGATGGGCGGTGACGCGAACATCACGTGACCGGCGCTGCAGCTTTGTTGGGTGGACGGTGACGTGGATATCACGTGAACGGCCCTGTGGTCACGTCAGGCTGCTGTCAATTCTGGCCGGATGTTGACAAACATCACTTCCGGTCATGGACACGGCGACGAGGCCGGGAGGACGCACGTGTGGACCATCTCTGCACAGGTGAGCATAGTTATCTCTCTCCTGGCAGGTATAAAGGGCTTACCTGTTCATTTGGCTGGTTGTCCATGAGGAAGGTGCCTTTCTGAGCACAGAAACGACTGTTGACCGACCAACCTTTTGTCGCTGGAGGCTTGTATCATTAGCTCATGCCACACATACTGTATGATGAAGTTACGCAGTTTGTGTCCATGAGGTACCTCATGTGCTTGCTCTGATACCCCCTTTTTTCATGCCTCTGATGTTTTATACAGTTTTACATGTGTTTTTTGATAAAGGATTTGCATCTAATTGGAGGTGCTGGTTTCTTTTATTGAGACTATATATATATATATATATATATATACAGTATATATAGTGTGTGTGTGTGTGTGTGTGTGTGTGTGTGTGTGTGTGTGTGTGTATGTATGTATCTAAGAGATGAGCGGGTTCGGATCTCTGAGTTCCGAACCCTCCCGAACATCACGATCCGAGCCGGGAACTGGGTCCGGCTTGGGACTTCCAGCCAGACTATGATCCCAGAACAAGGCAAAACATCATCATCCCACTGTCAGATTCTTACATGTTTTAGATTCCATACAGTATGAGGAGCCGTGTGTCGCTGCCATTTTAATTCCGGACTTAGAGAGTGAGGGAGACAGACCTCTGTCTCTCTGTGGGTGGTGGTGTTGGGTGGGTCAGTGTGTGCTCTTTAGGGGTGCTGTCCTGTGTGCTGTTAGGGGTGATGCCCTGTCACTGTGGTGTCCTGTGCTGTTAGGGATGCTGTTCTGTCACTGTGGTGTCCTGTGCTGTTAAGGGTGCTGCAGCTCTACATGGGTGTTGGTGTCCTGTCACAGTGCTGTACAGAGTCACTGTCCTGTATGCTGTAACAAATACAGGAGTGTTGTAAAGGTACACTGGCCCTGTCTTGTATGCTGTAAAATGACAGGGGTGCTGTGAAAATAAAGATACACTGGCCCTGTCTTGTGTGCTGTAAAATTACAGGGGTGCTTTGAAAATAAAGGTATACTGGCCCTGTTTTGAATGCTGTAAAAATACAGGGATGCTGTTGTTAAAATAAAAGTACACTGGACTGGTCCTATATGCTGTAAAAATAAAGGGGCACTGTTCTGTGTGCTGTAATAATAAAGGTGTGCTGTCCTGTGAAATGGAGAACAAAAATTTGGAGGAAAAAATAGTGGAAGATCAGGAACCACTTTCAGTTCATAGTACTAGAGCTGAAGCTGCTGCTGCCACCAGTCATGACATTGATGATGATATTCCATCAATGTCGTCTGCTAAGGCTAATGCCCAATGTCAAAGAGGGCATGTAAAATACAAGAAGCAAAATTAATAACCCCCCAAAAAATAATTATCTGATGAGAAATTTAAAATTGGCAATATGCCATTCACGACACAAAGTGGCAAGGAAAGGCTAAATGTTCATGACTGGTGGTTCAGCTTCTCATGAAGATGGAAGCCCTCCTCCCTCTCAAAAAAATTTAAAAAATAATGCTTGTTAAAGCACAGGAAAAACAACTGTGCGTTCAGAGATATCACAAATCCCCAAGGAGATTCCAAGTGTGTCCGCAGTTGCTATGCCTAGGCCTGACCTTCCCAAGACTGTATAGGAAGAGGAGGCTCCTACCACCATTTTCACACCCTCTGCAAGTGCTGGGATGAGCACCACCAGTCCAGTTGCTAAAATTGAGATTGAGGATGTCACTGTGTACACCAGGATGAGGATATTGGTGAAGCTGGCGCTGAGGAGGATGTTGATGATAAGGATTCTGATGGTGATGTGGTTTGTTTGAATAAGGCACCAGTGCAGACAGTTGTTGGCCATGGGATGAAAAAGCCCATTGTCATGCCTGGGCAAAATACCAAAAAATCCACCTCTTTGGTGGGGAATTATTTCTCCACAAATCAGGACAGCAGATGTCAAGCCATATGTTGCCTTTGTCAATCAATAATAAGTAGTTGTAAGGATGTTAACCACTTAGGAACATCGTCCCTTATACGTCACCTGCAGCACATTTATCATAAGTCACTGTCAAAGAAACTTTGGGTAACAGTGTAAGCAGTCCACTGACACATAAATGATATGGTTTGTTTGAATATTATTTCTCTGTGAGAATGAGGATGTAAACACTGAAGGGGATCTGAGGATGAGGATGACATCTTGCCTCTGTAGAGCCAGTTTGTGCAAGGAGAGATTAATTGCTTCTTTTTTGGTGGGGCCCAAACAAACCAATCATTTCAGCCACAGTCGTGTGGCAGACCCTGACTCTGAAATGATTGGTTTGTTAAAGTGTGCATGTCCTGTTTACACAACATTAGGGTGGGTGGGAGGGCCCAATGACAATTCCATCTTGCACCTCTTTTCTTTGCAACATCATTCATGGTGTGCTGCCCCTCTGCCCTATCAGTCCAGTGGTGCTACCCCACTGCCATTTAAGTCCATGGGTGATGTTGCCTGTCTGCTGTGCTGTGGAGTTCTCCAGGGGTGCTGCCTATGCTGTATAAGACCAGGGGTGCTGCTGTATAATTCTGTGGGTGCTGCTGTACTTAATCCTAGGTTTAAATGAAAGCCTAGAGCAGATATGAAACAAGCCTCAACATCACAAACAGATTTGTGAAAACATAGCCGCAAAGGTGGAAATGGAAATTGGTATTTTGATGAAGTTTTTTTAAATAAAGTGGGGAGAGACCACATTTGTGACCAAAGTCATTGTGACTCAGAAGAGACTGAATCATAATCCAGCGCAACTGCCAGAGAGGTGAAAGTGAGATTTTCTGCCGGATCACTAGAGAGAGGTTTTTCTCAATTATTTCATGTTAGGGACTCATTCAAATGAATGGCTTCAATTAGTCAACCTTAATTTTGATTTATTATTGATGATCCATATTTTGGGATTATATATTTACAAGATACACATTTGGTTATTTTCCTAAGGGCTGTGTAGGGTTATCACAAGACCTCACAGTGTTAGAAGAACAGAGTTTCAGTGATCTTGCATTGCATCAGCTTTCCATTGCACTGCAGCACTAGATGGGCCAGGAGCTCCTGTGAGACACAAACAGTTACTGAATAAGGCCCAGTATGGAGTCTCATCATGGTTTACATCCAGGAAGATGTCTGGCTTGAAAGGCTGAGGCATGCTGTGGGCACAGAGGTTAGCATTGCTTCCTCCCACAGTCCTACTTATAGTATGAAATGATTTTTCGACTGTAGAGTGGTATCTCCACTAGAGCAGGGGCTCAATAACAAAACATTCACTGCACAGTCCTTCTTAGTACTGTACTGAACCCACCTGAACTCAACTTGCCCCATCCAGGGCTGCTGTGGGAGCTCAGGAGGGGCTGCTAAAACATCTAACGGGCTCCATTATTTAAAAATGTTATATGAAAAAAATAAACAAGACACACAGGTATGCTCACATGCGTGTAACTGGGACACACAGGTATGCTCCCATGCATATTACGGGGAGCTGTGAAAAACAAAATAAGGCATCTGCCACAAAATATGTAAATAAAAATGCAATAAAAAATGGAAAAAAAGAAAGACACGAGATTTTCACAAAATAAATCTCCAGACTCCGTGGAGGGTAAAATATACAATCTTGATCCTGTGGTATACATCAATTTATTTGTATACCAGCATTAAATCCAAGATTATCTTAATTCCTGAACATGTAGAAGAGGGTTCAAATTTGGAGGCTTTGACCCCTAGTTTTTCAGTTTGCAAAGTAATGTGGTAATTAATTATATATTTGCTTGGTGGAAGTCCTTACCATTACACACCAATATAGGAGTGGAGGTGAAAGCCTGTGTGTTGTTCCTGATTGCGTGTACCTCTCTTATTTTTAATCACCTTTTTGACACTGCCCCCTTCCTCTTGCCTCTTCACATAATGTGAAAAGTCATCAAGGAAGGAGGTGGTATGTTTGTAGCTAGCTATGATTCAGAGAACTTGGCGAGCTTTTTCCCGGGGGACCAGCTGTTGCTGAAATGATGGGTTTATTAAACTGTGCATGTCCTATTTAAGCAACATAAGGGTGTGTGGGAGGGCCCAAGACAATTCCATCTTACACCTCTGTTTTTTCTTTGCATTATGTGCACTTTGGGGCCTAGATTTTAAAACTGCCATCCTGTCTGCCACTGCAGTGCCACTCCTAGATGCGCCAGGTGTTTGTGCCGCCCACTTGTGTCGCTTAGCTTAGTCATCCAGCGATCTCAGTGGAACCTTTTGGCCTAAAAACAATATTGTGAGTTGTGAGGTGTTCAGAATAGATTGGAAATGAGTGGAAATGAATGTTATTGAGGTTAATACTGTAGGATCAAAATTACCCCCAAATTCTGTGATTTTAGCTGTTTTTATCAAAACCAATCCAGATCTAAAACACGAGCGGATATTCAGATCCAAAACACAAAACCCAAAAAGTATCCACCGCACATCTCTAGCTTTATGTTTGGGGTCATTGTCCTGCTGCAGAATACATTTGGAGCAGGTTAGATGCCCCCATGATGGTATTGCATGATGGATAAGTGCCAGCCTTTCACCTTTACTATATCGCTAATGTATTTCTGATACAGGTTGAGTATCCCTTATCCAAAATGCTTGGGACCAGAGGTATGTTGGATATCGGATTTTTCCGTATTTTGGAATAATTGCATACCATAAGGAGATATCATGGTGATGGGACCTAAATCTAAGCACAGAATGCATTTATGTTACATATACACCTTATATACACAGCCTGAAGGTAGTTATAGCCAATATTTTTTATAACTTTGTGCATTAAACAAAATGTGTGTACATTCACACAATTCATTTATATTTCATATACACCTTATACACACAGCCTGAAGGTCATTTAATACAATATTTTTAATAACTTTGTGTATTAAACAAAGTTTGTGTACATTGAGCCATCAAAAAAAAAAGGTTTCACTATCTCACTCTCACTCAAAAAAGTCCGTATTTCGGAATATTCCGTATTTCGGAATATTTGGATATGGGATACTCAACCTGTATACTAAATGGAAGAGTTTTTACCCCCTGATCTGATCATTTAATAGCTATATGTGTGTGCATACATACTTGTGTGTTTGTGTGTGTGTGTGTTTGCGTGTGTGTATTGCTCTAATAAACAAGAATAATGGCAAAACCATGTTGCTCTGCAGGTTGCAGAGATTTTAAATGTACAGAGAGATTTAGAGGGTGTGTGCAAACTCACATCTATTCTAAATTGCAGTGGAAAAATAAAGCTTTCCAGCATTTATTGGCTACAAGCAAATACAGCCAGTATTTACCCTGCAAGCAAACAAATGTATGTATTTGCACCACTTGCACTGTTACTGGTTTGTGAAGATCCACATTTACTTGCTCTTTTTTGCTTTTCTGCCACGTCAGAATTATGCCCTTGATTAAGAATCTGCAATCATCTACAGTAGAGTTCCATCCTATTTTTGTTACTGAATACTTTTCCATCTGGACAAGGACTATTTAAAATGGGAGTTTCCAACTTTCTTCAACATCTTTATGTAAACTATATACATATTTTATTGAGGTCATGTAAATGTTTGAACAGATTTTTTTAAAGTCAAATTCATTTCAACCCATCTCTTTTAGCTCATATCTATTTTTGCTGACTGTGGCTTGGTGTCCGCTGAATAATAATTATTTTTTTCAGCTCACTTCGCACACTCTGTACAATTCTTTGGTCTATGGGACTATTTTACACCTCATAACATAGGTTATATGGCATGTAAGCCTGTAGCTGATTACATTTGACTTGTCATTTATTGAGGTCTACATAAGGCCATGAACAGCAATTATGTTACTATATGGAGCATGCAATTATAGTTAAGATGAAAAGTATGAGATTGTCTAATATATTTTTACTTAATCTCTTTCATATATATAGTTGGCCTAGTTCAATTAAAACAGGGCATTTAGATATCAATTATGGCTTTGTTTGACCAGGAACTACTATAATTGGATGTCACACAGCAATTGGTCATTTATGACACATACAGATTAGCTCCTAAATCTGCAATTACTGCACACAGAATTCAAACTGATCATGCTTTGTTAAAGTATATTGCATCATTACACTAAAGCACACATTATCAGATATAAACATTTTCTATGAACTGCACTACAGTATCAAATAGAGACTTAGAGAATGTTTTTAGTAAAAAAATCACAAAATTAGACAATATGTTTTAACCACTTAACTGATGATTTATTTCACTGAAAACCACTCCAAAATTGTCTGGTTTTTTATGAGTGAATTAGGTGAAGAACATGAATTTAACCCTATCCCAAATGATTTTTGTAAAAAAAAAAAAAGGAAAAAAATATTTTTTGGATTTCCCCCCCATTTTATTCCAAACATTGAAACATTGATCGGGAACATCGTGACCATCGGAACATAGGGAACATTGCGACCATCGCGGCTTTCATTTTGAAAGCCGGAACAGCATGCAGGTATACAGGGGGGGTCTGGGGGTGGCTTGGGAGGCTTCATTTACACTCCCCAGCGGCTGCCATTGTCTGCAGCAGCTGGAGGGGGGGATCCTGCCGTGCTGACCGATCAGCAGTGATCGGCAGCACCGCAATCATCTGATGCGACCATGCCAGGCAAGTGGTTAATTATCATTGGCTAGATTTTTCTAAACCTTTATAGTAGCTTAAAAAAATAGCAAGATTTCTTATACATGTAGATACTGCAGAAGAAATGGGCCTAAATCGCAATGAGCATGCTTTCCAGTTGTGTTCATAAAGAGTTGCAGTAGTGATTTCACTTGCATGCAGAGGGTTATTGAAACTGTGGTGTCTATTCATAAAGCAGTGAAATGTGTGGAGAAGTAAGCCAGTGGAGATGTTGCTATTTTTGATGGTATAAGTAAGAGAAGGAAAAGCCCATGAGGGGAGAGGGCCTGCCCCTGAGAGCTTACATTCTGAAAGGTAGGGGCAGATAGACAGATGAGGTGACACAAATGGGGTAGACAGGGAGCATGGGTCACAGGGTTAGGATGACAGGGTTTGATGAAGACTTTGGTCTTGAGAGCCCATCTGTAATTTTGAAGATAGGTGGAGAGTCTGATAGGGAGATGTAGAGAATTGCAGACAGAAAATCTGCACCTACCATAGGGCTAGTAAAAGTTTCAATAGTGGCATCTTAAGACACACCAATAATTATTCAAGCATGTAAAGATGCTCAGAGCGGGCATCTCTCAGTCCTTGCATATGTACACACATGGATGTGCAGTGGAGAAGGCTTTATAGCGGTGTTTGCAAAAAGTTGCAGATGTGTGACTGGACAGTCACAGATATGGATGCAATTGCATCAGACTCAGAGTCAGCCCCATAATGCTATATAAAGTGTGCTTTGAAATGAAAGCAAGCATTCAGTTGCAGCAATAAACTACTGTATATTTGGAATGTTTGTATTGTGCACTTGGGGTGAGATGCATTAAAACCTTCTAAAGAGTGAAGAAGTGGACAAGTGGAGAAGTTGCCCATAGGAACCAATCAGCTTCTAGCTAGTATGTAGCCTTTATCAAGTACACTATAAACTGAAAGGTATCCTACATACTAATACAAAGGAGTCAAGATACCCCAAGAGATGTGAGAAAATATAGTAACATTATTCTGTATGTATTATGTAGAAAAGAAATCTACACAATATCCCATCTGAAGGCTCTAAACTTCATATATACCAGGACATGGCCCCAACTATTGCAAAAGGCCATGACTTGAGGGGTATGACTCGCATTCTCCATAAATATGGATATAAATACAAATGTACATTCCCATTAAAACTAATAGCAGATGTTGTCCACATTCACTTTTGATTTTTGCATTGTATATCGATCCTCTGGCAGCCAGATTACAATCCAAAAATCAAAAATGCCTGACTGTTCCCATATGAATTCAAAATCTCACTCTCTGCAGGAGATGTGGTGCTAACCCATACAACCCATAAATCTCCCTCCCATAGTGTATTTCAAGAATTGCAAATGCATGGTACTCTATCAGGATGTAAATTTAGTAACTCTTCATCAGATGCCCTAGGATTCTATTTTCCTGCCCACTCAAAAACTCAAAAAAAATAACTTTACATTTCTCTGGAGACCCAGAGCTATAACCAACAACTACTGTACAACCACTTACTTCAATTTAATTTTCTACCATTAATAAAACAAAACAAAACAAAACACTACAGTACTTAAAATCATGAGTCATGTACCTCTATATTACAGTTTGCCCTTATCTCATTTATAGTTCAACACTCTCTAATGCACCCTTACATTTGTCCCATTCTCCACTGTGAGCCACACTCCAGGTCTTGTTTCAGCTCTGCCCTCTTCCACTTAGAATGTAAACTCTCTCAAGAGCAGGGCCCTCCTTCCCATTTGTTTCCATGTCTATATTTATTTTATCTATGAAAGGCCACGGTGTACAGTATGTTCTGTTTTTCACTATTGGCGCTAATGCAGAGTACTGTATCACCATAAAAATCAATGATAATAATAATAATAATAATAATAATAATAATAATAATAGTCTCAGAAATGTGAAAATATGTCAAATATATGAAATAGTTATAAATTATAATATACTTGCAGTATTCTTTATAATGCAAACGTTTTTCTAAAATACAATAGTTAAAATCAATTAGTTACCAGACCATCAAAATGACAGAACAATATAACAGTAATGTCAGTGCCGGCGGCTGTGCATGCAACACTTGAATTGCTCCACTAGGTGCCATCTAGTGGTCGCCAACGCACAAAATACTTGAATCCTCCCATAGGGGTGAGGAGCATTGTTAGCCTTTTATTATATAGGATTTATTTGCTGCAGATAATACAGTATATACATATAAAATCATCACATATGCATTGTAAAATAATGGACGTAAAATACTAAAGACACTGCACTACTGAAAAACTATTCTATAGCATCTTTCATACAGTGTGTGATCTTTTTAAGAATCAACATAGTTGTTTCTCTGTATAATGTATACTTAGTATATTGTTTGTTAGGCTTGGATGTGTCATAGAATAATTGTCCACTATGGAAGCCATCTCTGAGTCCTCATTAGTATATTTTGATCTACTCAAGATTTCCTTAGGGTTCACTGCTACTAATAATGCACTTCATTTAACACAATGAAAGTATTACTAATTCTTTCAAAACTAGTTTTGTTCTCTGTAGTATTACTAGCACATTTACATTATTGTACTATAGAGAAGGGCAAGCACAGTGATGGTATGACACTGTACATTATAAGAAATAATATGCTTTCATTGACAATCTCTAGATTATTATTCAACATGATGGAATGTGTTATGACACAATGGGCTTTGGTCTTATAGCTAGGAATAGAGTGAAAGTGACAGGACTGTTTAGATGTGTGCATCTACGTGGCTGTAAAGTTGTTTGGGGCATTTTACCTACAGTTCTTAGTCATGTTGTGCTACTTATAGTAGTTTCTGCGGCCCATTCATTAGAGGCTTGATGGGGCCACCTAGTATTCAACCTGCGAGAACCAATGCCAACTTTAGCTAATGTTGGTTCCTGGAACATTGATTTTACCTATAGGGAGAAGGTCTGTGTTTGCAAAGAGGGATCCAATAGGATCCATCCACCATGTCGGCACTGGGTGACCTGAGGCCACTCGCATGTGTTAACTCACCTCACACATGCTACATCTGTAGCACTGTTAATCTGGGTACACACTATAAGATATATAGCATGATATATAATTCCGAATCAGATCGGAACGATATATATTGTATGCTTCATGTAGTGTGTATGTCAGCTTGTGCAGCAGGGTTGTCGTTCATCGCATCTTTCCATCTGGTGTGCTGCACGTTCAATGATGATAGCATGCAGTTAAATGACACAGTGTTCCATCAGGTCACCCATCAGATTGTGCAGTATTAATATGGCGCATGATTATTTGTTACATAGTATCATGTCGTCGGATGGGTCACTCAATGTGCAAAGTGTACCCAGTTTTAAGGAACACAGAGACAGTTTCTTTTCAGAATATAGGAGCAATACCTAATTGCTCTGGTAGTTAATTATTTAGATGGTCCACAATGATGAATAGATTTTTAAATGACTGACTCTACGGGCATCATGCTTTAGGATTTGATGGTTGTAAACATACCATGAAACATTATATTTAATAATGATCAAATGTTGACCATAATCAACATTGTCTTTCATAGGCTGTATTTAATTCTGAACTTACACCATTGAGCATAGCTTCACCTAAGACAGCCAGTTCTACTGATTAAGCTAGGTACACACTGCCCGATATCTGTCAGAAAGTCCTGATATCTGTGCCACACACTTTATTTTATTTTTGAAAAATCAGATGATTTTTCAAGAAATCCCCCGGGAATGCACACACACTGGTCAATGTTGGCAGATTGTGGCTCAGATTTTCGGTCCTGTCCCACAGATCGGATAATCGAAATGTTGTGTTTGCCGAAATGATCGTTCATACTTCATACACACTGTATAATAAATTAGTAAGATTACATAATTATTCGAATTGGCAAAATAATTATATAGTGTGTACTTAACTCTTTGTCCCAGACCTAAGGCTAAAGTATATTATGTTACTACTTCTATCATTTCTGGCTGCTGAACAGAAAGACAGATATCGTCTGTGTGTAACTAGCACATAAAACATGGGAGGCGCTCGTCCCAATATATATAGTGTATGAAACAATATTTAACTCAGACTAAATTTGCACATAGCAGGATGTGTGTTCTTTCTAGAGGAAGTGTTTTATGTAGTAACCAGGGAGCGTTCCTGTTCTCACAGTGCAATGCTATCAACACGCCATATTTATTTTAAGATATTTACGGTGCACGACAACACAGTCTAGGAATTGTGCTACACTCGACAACTCATAGACAATAAGGTCTTAATAAACAGGGTAAACAAGTATATTTAAATATTTTTATTGATAATGGTGGAATCTCAGCACACAAATCATAGAAAAAAGATAGTAATACACAAGGGAAACAAGTGTATTTATATGTGTTGATTGCTAATATTGCAGTATCAGCAGTACACAATTCAAATACAATAAGGTCTTAATACATAAGGGAAATACGTGTATTAAAATGTGTGTTGTTGTTGTTGTTAGTGCTGTTGCAGTAAACAAGACATCATCAGGATCAGTATGAAATACCTACAATCAAAATCTTGATGTTCAAAATCCCAACAACAATTGACCGACGGTCAAAATCCCGACAAGGTCAAAATACTGACAAGGTCAAAATACTGACATTTAAAATACCTACAAGGTCAAAATACCAACATTTATAATGTCGACAGATCAAAATCGATACAAGTTTTTTTTGTGTGTATGTCAATAAAGGTTGACATGGACACCGTATAAGTATGCCTCGTCCCCTCACATGGCTCGCTACGCTCACCATGCTTCGGGCATGGTGCCTTGCTGTGTTCGGCACACTATTATATTCCCCCTCCAGGTCCACTGGGATGGTAAATCATGAACAAGTCGGTTTCAATAAAAAAAATAATGAAAAACTCATGTGGACTTTTGACCTTGTTGGTACTTTAAATGTCGGTATTTTAAACTTGTCAGGATTTTGAGCTTGCAGGGATTTTGACCGTCAGTCAATGGTTGTCAGGATTTTGACCATCGGTATTTTGATTGTAGGTAAATTGACCGCATCCCACATCATCATGGCCTATTTCATAGGTGTAAACAATGCCAGTATCAGACATAGTGGAGCAATAAATTGCTACTGTGCATGCATGCATGTAAGTAGCACCACACATGCACCTTGTGCAGAATTGTGGTTCTAATTTCAGGTGCATGCAGTAAGAAGTGTATTCAAAATGCAGTGGGAGTTCCTGGGTGGTGACAGGGAGGTGTGTTAGCGCACGCACTGGGAGTGTAATGGGAGTGTCAGTGAAAGTGGTTGCAGATGCTCAACTGCTCACATAGGAGGCCATACACGGATGGGGAAACTACACCTGCCATAGGGCTTTAATGGTGCGACTAATGGTGGCATCTAAGGACTCACCAATCGTTATTACTGCTGCGTGTATGGGTGTTGACAGTGGACGTCTCAGTCCTTGCACAGATGTAAACAAGGGAAGGACTTTGTATCGGCTTTTGAGTAAAGCTGCAAACGGGCGACCGCCAATATATATTTAGACTGTCTGGGACTTTGTGTGAGACTGTCCATATTATTAAAGTGGCAATCATTTACATGGCAAAACTGGGTTTATTAAAAAGTGCAGTACAGTACGTTACAGTAGCTGTACCTATATGCCACACACCTTCCACTGCCTGGCTAACAATTAAATTATATATATATATATATATATAAAACAGTCTCCGCGTGCGGCACTCCTGGGCATAAAGCAATCAACTCTTATGTAGGCATATAGGGTAACGTTTCAGTGCCCCCTTCTTTTATTATATCGGCACTTTCATCAGACATTTTGTTGTTCCATGATTAATTTGAAGCTTTCCTCTGTGCCCCTCCACACAAGTAGGAGGTCATCAATAAATCTAGTGTAAAATACAATGTTTGTCGCAATCTCAGGGTCTTTAAAAAATATCTCATGCTCTGCCGCAAACATGAAAAGGTGGAAGCTGTCAAAATGAAAATCTCAGCATTGGAGGTAACGCATGTACCGTTATTAGAGGCTGATAAAAAAATGAGTGGCTTCAAAGGAAAGCTTCAAATTAATCATGGAACAACATAATGATTCCACTAGTCCTGTCAAATTTACGTATAAGATGGACAGACGGGTCATTGATTTTCTTGATGTTAGAATTTCTCTTATGGAGGGCAGGATTACCACCACGGTTTTTACTAAACCTACTGACCGTAACACTTTTCTACATTGGAAGAGTTGTCACCCTAGAAGTCTGAATTATGGCTTGCCATACTCTCAGATGATTAGAGTTAGAAGGATCAACGATGATGTTGATACAGCAGCTATTCAAATAGATGATTTGATCTCTAAGTTTGTAGCTAGGGGATACAAACGGCATAAATTACTGCTTGACAAGAACAAAGTATTGGCTATGGATAGGAAGGATTTACTAGTTAAGAAAGAAAGAAAGGGCTATAGGAAATTCTAAATTCCCTTGGGTTAATCAATTTCACTCACGATCTGAAACGGTCAGTAAAATTACTAAGAGACACTGGCATCTTATCAAGTCAGACGAAAATTTGGGATTGGGTATGGTAGACCTGATGCCTTGCTTTTCTAGGTCTAGTAATCTGCGAGATATTCTAGTCAAAACGGACATTACAGGGAAAGGGCTACCACCATCAAAACATTTTTTGGTGGCAGGTAGAGTAGGTTGCTATAAATGCCCATGTACCACATGCAAATATTGAATCAGTGGTGACACTTTTTGCCATCCTCATCTTGGAACTAAGATCAAAATTCATCACCGTTTAACGTGCGAAAGCACTTACGTTGTATATCAGATCATATGCCCCTGCGGGCTCTCTTACATAGGTAAAACTATTAGAAAGTTCAAGGAGAGGATGACAGTACATCGTTTAGCCATCAGACGGGCACTTACTACTGGCACAAGCGATCAAGCAGTAGCCAGGCATTTTGCCGAATTAAAGTGTAAGTGTAGCTAGCATCAAGTACCGTATGATAGATCACATCCCTTTATCCCTGAGAGGTAGCGATAGGGGTGCAGCCCTGTTGAGGTGCGAGTCCAGGTGGATTTTCAAACTTGATGTTTTGTCTCCACGTGGCTTAAATGAGAAGCTCCCTTTATCATGCTTCTAGAAGACTGCAGTAGTATTAATTGTAACAAGAAGTGTGGAGGGTGACCATTTTTGTGTCCACTGATTATTCTTACCCTATTCAATTAGTCATTTAATTAGTAATTTCCCTGTTAGATATGTATAGGTCCTGTTTTTTGATTACGCCATATATATATATATCCATCTGATTTTGTTATTTTTGCTGAGACTTGTCACACTATGTTTTCCCGTGCATATTTGAGCTGTGTGGTAACTACTAAGTAACATATGTGTATGGTGATTCAGCTGATGATATATGTATATACAACTTTCTAGGATGGATTTTATTGGTATATTTCTGTAACTTATTGCAGCACTGGGATATGTTTATGGTTTCTATGGTGATGGGGCTCAGAGCGGATGTGACGGCGTTTAGCCGCTACGTCACTGAACAGCGTCCCGCTCCGGCGTCCTGGGCTGGCGCCGCGGCGGGCGGGAGAAATGCACACAGTGGTGGGGATATAAGGTGAGAACATTAATGTTTTGTTTGTATCCTTGACGACAATTTGTAATGAAATTGAAACGTTGATTTATCTACACGGAGTCTGACCGTTTATTCATCAGTGTCTACAATGCTGTGAGTGCTGCCTGATACTATTGTATATATATATATATATATATATATATATAAATGCAAACATACAGTAATTCACATTCCAGCATGACCAGAAAAAGTAAAAACTTGTAAAAATTTGATATTCCTGTTAGTCCTAGAAATTAACATAGAAAAAACGTGTGAACTCAGCAATGTAAGACTAAACTCTTTTTTCATATTATCAATAGCTGTGCGTTTTGTTTAATGCTGGCCAGCAAATCCTACTTCTTCCCTAATATCAGTGCTCTGCTGCAGATCACATAGATACAATGAATTTTTAGTGGCAGACAGAAATGGCAGCAATTTAAATGATATAATGTATGACATTGTAGCTACCATTAACATCTATAGTCCATTTTCACAGTTTACAACCAAAGGTATATTTTTGTAAAATTTGCAAACACTGTCTCTTTGCATGGTTGCAGTATCAATGGTCCTTGATACTAAACAGTAATGTTACTTGTTTTTTGTTTTGTTTTTGCAGCCAATACCTCCCCTGCCAGCTTTCTTTCACCGCGTTGCATAGTTCTGCAGTTATACCACTATGTGAGTCCGTTAAAATACTTGTTTATTCATCTTTAGTGCCAAATGAAAAACATTGTTTGGTTTTGCAAATATAAATTTAAACATTTATTTCTATAAAAGCAGTTGCAATGAAATAACAAATTAAAATGTAATACTTCATCCATACATATGATTATGAAATATCAATAAAACCCTATCTGTTCCACATTAGGAATAAAATACCCTCTTTAAACTAGACAAAATACTGAAACTCCCTATTTCTTAATCAACCTTTGAGAGCATAGAAATTGCTTAATATATTTTATGTAGTATGGACAGGGGATGGGAATGACATACCGGCTGACGAGATGCCGGCTGTCAGTATACCGACAGTGGCATCCCATCTGCCGGTATACCGGCAGTGAGACAGCGAGTCTCCTCGCGGGCTCCATGAGCTTGCTATGCTCGCCACAGGTTCTATTCCCATTTGGTTGGTGGCGTGGAATCATGGGGGGATGTCAGCATTCCAACCGCTGGATATATGTCGGCTGTCCGGATTCCAGCATTGGGCTCCTGAACGCCGAGATCCCGACAGCCAGCATTATAACTACATCCCCAAGGACAGATTCCTTATTAAAAATATATAGATGTGTCCATAGGCATTTTCTGAAAGGAGAGGGCTAGTGTGCAGTCTCTGAGCACCCCCCCTGCCCCCCCCCCCACACACACACACACACACACACACACACACACACTTTCACTGGCGCATGAGCTGAGAAGATCCATTTTTCCAGTGATTTTTGTAGTGGAAAGGTAAGTATAATCAATGGATGCATGGTGAGTGGTGTGCTCTCCCCTTGAGTCAGGGGTCAATGTGCACCGAACACCCTGTACATTATAGATGCTCCCCTCTATGCTTTCCTCTTATTTAGCATAGGAGGTATTAAATAACAATACATGGTTTTATGGTATTTTAAGCATATTGGACACTCATAATCCTGTGTCATAACATTGGAGTTATCATTTTCTGTAAAAGAGGATAATACAAACCTTTGGTAAATGATATATTGCACCAAACAAGCAGTTTTACCAATGGGATGTACATAGTAATAATGTAAAGCCTTGAACAGAATTTGTAACACAGCTGGATTTTGTGCCGTTCAAAAAATCTATACCTTGAGACTGAGATAGTGAACAAAATGTGGTCCTTTGTTCAGTTTACCTAAGGAATTATTCTCTGTTCATGTTTATGAATTGTTTGACTGTGTGGTTGTTGTCTGCCTTGTAAATAATGTTCCAGCTACTTTGTAATTGCTTCAGCATCCCTTCATTCTCCAAGGACCTCTTAGAAATGATGCCGAGTACTTGGTTTCCTTCTGTTTGTAATTAAATTGCTGAACTGTAGGTAACATTTGTTTAGTTCAGCTGGCTGTATCAGCTGTTTCTTAAGGGTATTTAAAGATTTAGAATTGAAATAGCAAGGATTTTAAAGGACAACTCTAGAAAATATTATTTTTGGTATAGAGGGGAGATTTATCAAATCTTGGACAGAGATAAAGTGGAGAAGATACAAAAAACAACCAGTCAGCTTCTGACATTTTAAAGGCTCTGCTAGAAAAATGAAAGTAATAAGCTGTTTGGTTGCTCTGAGCAACTTCACAACTTTATCACAGATTTGATAAATCTTCCATGGAAGATCATCTCCACAACTAGTAGAGCTATAGACACCGCATGCTCAGTCCCAGTGGCTCTGAAGATTATCACCACTGTCAGCACTAAAAATGGCAAATTTGTAATGAAATTGTGGTGTACAGTAGGACATATCACTTCATGGAGGTTTGAAGTTCTGGTAACGTAATCATCAAATCCTACTTTAGTTTCACTTTTCTTTGGAAGGCCATTCCGTACTGCATTTGCGCTTCAGCATTTTGCAGAATGAATAAAGCCATGGTGAGGACTGTTGATTTATTCTGAAGTATTGTGTGGTGTGGTTGGGTTAGGACTGGGAAGACTTTGGCCCAAATTCTATGCACGATAAGTGAAATTTTATGGTCACATGCAGAACAAATTGCACTTGTATCTAGTCAGCACTTAATAGTTGCTTCTCCATAATAACCGTCAGACTTAAAAGAAGATTGTGCTAAATGTAAATCTGTTATTGCATGAAACTGGATACCTCTCGGGGTGTTCATCTATAGGCCTGATACAGTGGTAGGTGCTGTTAACACATTTGGATGCAACTGCTTTACAAAAATATGTAAAAGCCACATGAGACATCTTGTGTGAAAAGACACCCATCTGTGGCCTCTGTGATCTGCTGATGCATCCAAAGACTTAGCACCAGATAACCATTGGCCTAAGTTAATCTGACCCTGACCTAGACATGCCCCTGTTTTGTAAAAGCGTTACTGTCAACACCACCCTGTTCCTAGACATGATTGGCATACTGTAGCTTACGGTCACTGCGAGTAATCTTGCAAGGCCAGTTTGGCACATGCGCAGTATGGATCCTGCTAATGCAAAGTCCGCCGAACATCAAAGTTATACGCAAACCAACGGGTTTGTGCACAACTCTGAAGAAGGCCATGTTAGCACTAGTGTTTTCTTTTATTGGAACATTACAGCAGAAAGGCAAGTTGCTACAGTATATTGACAAGCATTGACAATGTTTATCTACTTTTATGCCTTCAAGAAACATTTTTCATTGCAAGTCCAACCAACTCAATATGTATAGATGAAATAAGACTGAATAAGATAATCACTTTCCACGTACAGATAAAAAGAAAACAAGTACGTTTAACATACTCATTTACAAACCTAGAGGCACAGTGCATATTGGGGCAAAAAATCTGTTTTATTCATACACAAGTGTCTTATTGGATACCTAATTGCTAATTAGATTTGTGGGTTTTTAAGAAAACCTATATATCTTAAATTTAGAAAATGGGAAGGCAACACCACATACTGTACTAACTGAAGGTAATAATGACAATGACACTAAGAAAATATGTATTACAATTAGATATTGCCAGAGGTACCAAGTACAATCTTTCTTATATTTCTTGTATAATATATAGAAAAGTTATAAAACTAAAAAACAGAAGCCACATTACAGTACAAGGTCAGTTTGTAATTAAATATATAACCTAGAGGGTAGTGTTACATCTAAGCCATTATTACTCTGAAAGCTCATTATTTCAGCCAAATCTGTGTTCTATTTTCCTGATGTAATATGTTATGTGAAATTAATGTAAAAGAAAAGTAAGCAACATAAATGTAACTGTATAAAAGAATATGTGTATTTATGAATAAATAAAGCAAATATCTTTACAGAAAAACACAAATCTTTCATTAGGAAAAATGGTCCAGAATAAAATAAAATATGGCAATTTGTAGACATCATTCAATCAGTTTGGGAACACGGAATAAAACCTCAAGGATCCAAAAACATTTAGTTTTAGAGTTTTTTTTCTAATTGTCCTCTCTCTATTGTGAAACATTGCTTAAACTATTTAGATAAGTTTTTGTAGCGTTTTTCAGAATATTTTTGTTTTTTCAACATATTTTAACACATTGATGTTAAACAGGTTTTTAATATTATGTGTAATATTTGTCAAAATGTCCACAAAGAGCAATTAACTTTTGTTTTATTTTACTACTTGTTATTTTGAAAATATCTGGTTTGTAGTTCCCTATGCATTGGTCAGTTTCAGATAACCCAATTCTAATGACTGATGGTTCTAGATCTTATAAAAAATAGTTTTATTGCATGTGTAGCAATTTCTCTTCTATAAGCTGACCAATGATAAGACCATCCAATGATTTTATTGAATGCATGTAATTGTCTTCTCATTTACACTATGATCTATAACAAAAAGGTATTTTTTGATCCTGTGTACTTTTGTAACTTTGTAAATGTTATTATAATAAGATCATTGGTTTTGGTAATACTCTGAGGGACAAGTCTCATTGGATAAACATTCTCTCCTGAATATATCTACTGCAGCTTCCATAAAGATTGATTTTAATATTTGTATGTGTGAAAGAATGGGAGGGATGTTAGTCTTTCAATTTTTTATTTTACAACTTGAATAGAATCTAAAGCAGCTGGGAACTACTGCTTATATGGCTTTAGTTGAGACCTTAAGTAATGAAATAATGTCAGTTTCTATTAATAAATTAAGAAAATGGGTTTTTAGCAAATTGATTTTAATGTAAAAATCTTTACTGCTTATTTATTACATAAAATTATTAAACTGTAATTCCAAGCCCTGCCACTCAATTGTAATCAGCCTTTTGAAAGTGACAAGGTTTTTATGGTATGTGTTAACACACAGTATATACTATATACTGTATAATGTATTTAATTGCAGCTGCCCAAAGTCAGAAGAGAAAAATAGGGAGATAACAGTCCCCATGGCCATGCCACAAATTTGGAGATATAATTAACTTTTCAAATAATTGTGCTAATATTCATGAAGTATTTTCAACAAATATAAATGCTATTATTATATGGGGCTATGATACATTCTCATGACTCTAGATATACATTTAATTGATCATTTTATGTTGTATGGAAGTATTATGACTGTACACCAACTTTAGACCGATAATAATCTTGCCATAGCAAATCATCTAAATATACAAAATCTCCAGTGGTACCTTTGAAACAGTATCAGAATATATCAGTAACATTTATTTCTTTAAGAGTAGTTTAACATGTTCAGATAATGCAGATAAGGGGGGTTATTCAGAGTTGTTGAATTTAGAAAATATAGGTGCTAGTTTATCTTTCCAACCATAATCTCATTCCAACCTGCTGTGTTTGCATGTTCTACCATATCTGGAAGCCAAACCATGCTGACCCATTTGGAAGTATGAGCGGCACATTGTTCTGGAAAATGGTGATGTCTGTTATTGCCCAGCCACTCCTTCCCTCTTTAGCATGGTGCTTGACATTGTGGAGACGTGGATATGGTCCGACAATCCAGTAAGACTGACCAGGGGTATCATACACTCCACCAGCGAAGGATGGTTTGAAGGGAGGTACATCATCCATTACCCAGGTCCTCTGCTGTGGCCAATACAGCGTGCTTCACCATGAGCTCCTGCTGCATACATTGCTATACGATTTCAGGAACAGTAACCTATTCATTAAGCATTGTTGAGTATGTATTGTCTATCTATGAGATAAAGTATCCGGATATATAATGACTTTTTACATTCAACAAAATGCTTTTTATAATGTATTTTTATGTGCACAATTTTTCTAATTAATCCACCTTCAAGGGGGAATAATTGTAATTTTTTAGGTTGTTTGTATATATGTTGCATATAAAGTTTTACCTTAATAAATATTGAAAAATATATGATCATTCAAATATATCTGCATATTTTAGTTAAATAAATAGCGATCATTCATAAAATCTTGTTGTGTTTATTCACCCTTACCAGTGCTAAATTTATATTAGAGCAAGGTGTTCTTTAGTAATTATTCAGAGTTGTTAGCAAATCAAAAAAGATAGCTAATTGGGCAAAACCATGCTGCGCTTGCAGGTGGGGCAGATGTAACATGTGCAGAAAGAGTTAGATCTGGGTGGGTTATATTGTTTCTGTGCAGGGTAAATAGTGGCTGCTTTATTTGTACACTGCAATTTAGATTTCAGTTTGAACACACCACACCCAAATCTAAATCTTTTTAGATGTTACCTGCAATGCAGAATGGTTTTGCCCAATTGCTTACCTTTTTGGTTTGCTAACAACTCTGAATCACCCCACTTATTTGCATTTTCTGAACATGTCATTGAATCTTTATCTGGCACAATCGGCCTCCATAGTAGATTTATGTATCTTAGAGAGAAAACTGACTGAGGACCCGTAGAAGTTGATACCATAAATTAAAATGTCTCCTCTATTAATATTGTTCTTTAGGGTCTATTTAACAATTTATCATTATAATTGCTTTGGGCAGCTGAGCGATGACTGAACTTGCCATGTCACCAGGCCAGTGTGAAGGTAAATGCACAGTGGACTGTAAACCTGGACATGTTCTTCCAGCTCAACTGTTGCCAAAAATGAAAAGAAAAAGAAAAAACTGGAAAAAAATGTAAACAAAGTAAATAAAAGGGAAACATTTTTCATGTAAACAAATAAAAAATGCTTTATGTAATTAATTAAATCTTCATTTTTTTCTGCTGGGCATTATTATGCTAAAAAAAATTACAATTGAGATTTGTAAGTGTCCGGTTCTGGAAATGGCAGTTGTGCAGCAATTTTCCAGCAGTTTTGCTTTGATTAATCCTGTTGGTTGTTTTCTGCCCAAAAGTAACTGATAAGCACTAATTTAAGCAAATCACTGCTTCATAAATTTACACTTACTGCCGCAAGATAGATAAGTCAGCTTAACCAATAAATGATCCACTTCTTTTTATTATGTATTATCCTTTAGAAAATTTGTAAAATGAATATAACTCATATGTACTTCACTGTGAAATCTCTCGTAGTCCATAGTGTAACATATGACTTGCGTAATATATTAAATAACTGTAGATAGGGTTTCCTTCACTTATTTATTTTATTTATTAAAAAGTTATTTATATAGTGCACAATTATTACCAAGTGTGGTTGGGTTAAGCCTTTGTGGGGATCAAGGCACTAAGACGGGGCCCTTCCCCACTCGTCCAGCCCAAAACTTACCTGTCCACTACCATTGGCTTCTGGAATATATAGCAGCACAATACCAATGGGACATCTAGCAGACAGAGAGAGAGGAGACTGCTGTTTCTTACCAGCAGCAGCCTCCCTGGACCCCCATGCTTCTAGGTTGAGTAGGGAAGCTGCAGTTGCTGAGCATTAATATTGCAACACAATATGTTCTATGGGCTGGGTATGCGTGACCGGCAGCCTGGAGACCACCGGTCACCATACCTCCACTGGTATCCCAGGAGCAGAATGTCGGTGAGCGGGAGGGGGGTCACAACCAGACCCTTGCAGGCTCGGTGGAGACCTGCGGTCGCTATCAGTACTATTCCCACTCTATGGGTGTCATGGACACCCACGAGTGGGAATAGTCCCTGCTAGTTGGCATGTCGACTGTCGGGATTCTTAGTGGGCAGTATGTAGGGGGAGGTGTTTTCACCGGCAATGTCTCCTGACTGCCAGTCACATAACTACATCCCCTTTCTACAATATGTGTAAAACCAAGCATCTCTATATTTGTTTTCTGTTTTCATAGTGCTAACCACTACTCCAACCAAGCATCATCCACATAACACTTAACCACCCTCTTTTAATATTTTTAGAAATATTACTCTGTGTTTAATCCTATTCAACAGAAGTATTGGCTCTATAGAATTCATGCAAAGCATAGCATTTTCCATGGCTAAACTTGTTTTAAACAGGTATAAAAATATTGATCTTGATTTAAGACAACTAGATGCAAGAATAAAATGTGTACAGTTATCATTATATATAATATATGTAAATGAAATAGAATGTGCTGGGGAAAGTAAAAAGTAAATGAGTTAATTAGAAGCCTGCAATCATGTTTCTTCTCAACTCGCAGGAATAATTACCATGGCATGACATTGATAAGGGTTCATTTATTCTCTATAATTATATTTGCTTAATATATTTTAATTAACACATTCCCTCCTTCAACTCAGTGGTGTCTTTGATATTGTCATGTAATGTTAGATATGCTCCAGTTTAACTCCCTTGAACCTCTGTACCCATATTTAACACACACACACACACACACACACACACACACACACACACACACACACACACACACAAACATACAGCAGCAGTATAACAAACAATGTTTCAGTGCACTTAATTAGCATATGCTAAGTTTAATTCTCATTAGAGGTGTGCAATTATTTTTTATAGAAATCTGAATTCACCTAAATTTAGGGGATCTGAGTCTAACTGAGTCCCGACTCAGATCCCTTTATGGGATCCAAGCTGAACTGAGTCCCAATTCGGAGCTGCCCTCAGTTCAGAACTAAGAATCTTGGGTTATTGATTACCTATAAGTCCCTCCCTCGTGCTTTCAGTTGCCATTTCACACAGGAAAGTGTGGTCAAAATTAACTGGAAACTACTGGAAAGTAATGTTATTGATGTTAATAATACTGTAGGAATGAAAACAGGCCCAAATTACATTATTTCAGCTGTGTTTATTATTTTCAAGAAATGCAAAACCAAATCCGAATCTGACCAAAACACTTGAGGGTGGTTTAGCCAAAACCGAAAAACAAAACACAGAGGGTCCATGCAAATCTCTAATTTTAATGTGATGGCAATTGCCATGTTTATAGTTCTGAGTGGAAAGTAGGACTTGCATAACAATGGGGTTCCTTGGTGGGGCTGCAAGCTTAAATGCATGGATCAATATATGAATGAAAACCCCATTGTTATTATGGGGAGTGCAGAGCCTTTGTGATTTTTATTTAAACAATGTGGTCACATACCACATGCACCCCAAAACTAGGTTTGGCAAGGGCAGAATATCAATACCTTTTGTTTTTCATTATTTTTTGAATTAATCTTTTTGTGATCACATATATATATATATATATATATATATATATATATACGCAGTCCATAGATCAGGTGGCACTAAGAGACTGGACATAGGTAAATGCAATCAGTCTTTAATCAAATGGTGATGTTTCAGGGACTTGTCCCCCTTCTTTAGACCTGTCACCATTTGAGTAAACACTCCCTGCGGGGATATTTTGCATTTAACTATGTCCAGTCTCTGAGTGCCACCTGATCTATGGATTGCAGGTGTGTGGGAGCTATCACCCACTAGGAGGGCACCAGAGCCAGTAATCGACAGACCGGAGTGCCGGGCCTTATTGTGTGTATATATATCTATATCTATTTAGTCTCTCTTTTCCCAGGCAGTGTGAGAGACAGATGACCAAGCTGCCAGCCTTTTTATCACACACCTACAGCTGAAAGACCTAATTAGCCCTCTGCGTGGACTGAGCCACCAGGGGGGGTAAATTTAGGATTAAACAGCGGGGAAGGGCGGGTTATGATTAGGCTGCAGGGAGGGAAGGTTATGTTTAGGCACCCCTGGGGAAGGTTAGCGTTAGGCTGTGGGGAAGGGAAGGTTAGGTTTAGGCTATGGGAAGGGGGGATTAGGTTTAGGCACCACCAAGGAGGGTTAGGGTTAGGTTGTGGGGTGGGAGGGGTTAGGTTTAGGCTGTGGGGAGGGTTAGGAAGGCATTGAGGTAAGGTTAGTATACTTACTTTCCCCATGTTGGGATTCTAAGCATCAGGATGCCGTGGTCAGTCTTCTGACCATCTGCATCCCAACCGCCAGTGTTTCCTACACAACACACATGAGCCCAAGGGTTCATCTAGGCATTATACACAGGTGCTGCAGTATATACTGCTGGAAAGTTGATGAGTTTTGATCAGAGAAAAGTTAGGCAGGTGAGGCACTGCCTCACTTGCTATGGATTTTTTACTTCAGAGTTTTTAGTATAAGTTTTTTTAGAATAAAACAAAGATGATATTTCTAGCATATTCTTTGTATTTTTCATATACTTCATATAGTCAAAGCTCTACCACTACCTGTGGTAAACCCTGAGTATTTCACCTCTTCCATCGCTAAGCAGCATTTATTTGGGTTGGCTGTTAGCCCTGCCTTTCTGTTTAAATCCAACACTGCTTGTACTCTCACTGAGACTCCCAGTCTGGACGATGGATTGTCACATCATCCAGATAGGCAGATGCATACAACCTGTGAAGCTTCAAAATTCTATTCATTGCAAGATGGTAGGTTGCTGGTGCCCATGCAACCCAAAAGGCAACATCCTATACTGAAACAGCTCTTCTGGAACAGAGAAAGCAGTTTTTTCTTTTGCCCTGTCAGTTAATGGGGTATGTCATTAACCTATTTGTTAAGTCCAGTGTGGTGAAATATCTGTCTGTCTAGCCTTTCTATCAACTCATCCACACGGGCATGGGGTATGCAACAAACTTGAACTCTGCAATTAAATTACAAAAATCATTGCAAAAGTGTTTTCAGCACACTTTGTAAGGTTTTGTTGAACCTCTTTACCAACACATCCATTTAAAGGTGATAAACTGTGGCTCTCAGGTGAGTAACTTTAAATAATCAACATACTGTATAGTAATTCCTTCATAATCTTAGACATAAAAGGGGTACCTTTTTTTGGTATTCCCACCTTACTAAAAACATTCACCAGTTTTCTAGCTATTGTCTTAATTGACATATTACACAAAGGGATTGCTTCAGGGTATCGAGTAGTAAAATTTACTATTACGAGAATACACTGATGACCCCAACCTACCAGATCCATGTCTATCCTGTGAAACAGTCCTCGTTGAAAGGCATGGGTGCTAGGGAGCATGATACTGGCACTCGGGGCAGGAAGAACAATATTCAGACATCTTTATACACCCTGGGCTAAAAAAATGCTCTCAGTTGCATTTTTAGCCCCTAATTGTCCTGCAGTGATGTGACCATGAGCTACAGTAGATCCAACACAGTTCTCCTATACAGCTAGGGAACCATGAACTGTTTTTCCACAACTTCATCCCTTTTTGTCTCTTGGTACAAGAGCTCATTTCAGAGGGCCATGTGTGGGTACATAAGCCTGTTATAATTTTCTCTGGCTTTTATCAAGGTGTAGTCCCTTAACTGTTCTGATGCAAACAGATTCTTTCTCACATCAACACGAAGCATACTTTCATCAACAACTACAGCTTCTGCTTCCCCTGGAGGAGGTAACTCCTTTTATTCCTCATTGTCTACATCCCCAGCCATACTAGCAAAATGGGGTTTTCAAGGTCCCACTTGCAGCCAGCATATAACCAAGATGGTATACTGGCTCTATACCATTCAGACCTGTGACCATATAGGATTCTCATAATTTCCATGAATGGGGAAAGTCTCTCCCTATTATAGCATCATGTACTAAGGAGGGGACCACTCCCACATTAACAATAGCTTATCCACAAGGGGTCTCAATATTCACTTCAGCAGTATTATAATGGCAGGTGTTACATGTACAGTATGCAAATTACACCAACAGTTGTTTGCTGGAACTTTAAATAATTTACCAGTGCTGTAACTAAACATTTTGGTACCTGTGCAAGAAAAAGAATTGGTGCCCCATCTCCCACCATATTTAAAATGGGGATGGTGCTAGCCAAAGGCACATGCAAGAATATAGGGGTGTGGATTTTTGGGGAAGGGATGTGGTCACAGAAAAGTACCAATTCACGTTACATGGCACAGCAGTGTCTGTTATTCACTTTTCATGGCACAGTAGTGTCTGTTATTCACATTACACACACAGTAGTACCCCTTATACATGTTACACCACGGTAGAGCCTCTTATACATATTATGCCATGGTAGAGCAACTTAGATATGTTACACCACACCACAGTAGATTCCCTGATACACATTATGCCAGGTAGAACCCCAGGTTTACATGCCAGGTAGAACCCCTGATACACCTTATGCCAGGCAGAGCCTACATTATGGAAGGTAGAGGCCCTGATACACATTATGCCAGGTAGAGCCCACATTATCCAACTAAAAGTTTCCCCAATTTTATAGGGGGTTAATCCCGCACAATACTTGGAAGGTAAGAGAATAATACTAAGACCAACTATTACTAAATATAACATATATAATTACATAATATAACATTGCAGTGATGTTGGGGTAGAGAGGTCAGCGTGAGATAGTGTTTGTAGGGAGAAATAAGAGGGAATGGTAGATAAAAAGGTACCATTGCAGACAGGTGTACAGTGCAGCCTTGCCCATGTGTCTCCGGGAATAAAACAGCAGGACTCTTAGAACTAGACATTCATTTCACATTCGCTTTCTCTGCCTAACATTAAAATCAGATCCTAACATTTTCTTCAATCAATCCTCCCCCTGCATCAAAACTGGGGAGGTGATTTTTTTTGTCACCCATCTATGGGGCTCCTCTTCTATCCACTTTTCTCACTTTCACCACCTGCTCTCATTCGTGAACTTTCATCACGGATTTCAAAAGAGAAAACGAGTAACAATATCCTACAAGTATACCACAGTGAATTTGCCCAATCTCGTCTGATCTTGGAAGCGATAAAGTGTTGGGCCAGGGTAGTACAATGTTGAAGACCACATAGGAATACCAGGTGTTGTAAGTATCCCCAGCCCCAGGACTCTCAGGGTCTAATGTTGAAAGCAGAATCACAACCTATACAATTGTTTTCCATCTCAAGACAGAGTTAATGCACATGGGAGTTCCTCTGACTCAGTCTATTTCTATTTTCATTTCTATTGATAGAGGCATATTTCCCAAGCCCAATACTCCATGCTATGTTTTGATACATTTGGAATGACCGGCATCCTTCTATTGACAGAAATTACTTCTTTCAACCTACAACATTTAAGGTAGAGTGTGATCAGTAGACATCCTATTTCTTGGTCAATTATACTTGTTGTAGACTGAAATCACAAGGTGGGTGATCAGCACCCGTGTGGGGTGGAGGTGACATTTATACCTGTATGTAGACATTACACCTGTATACACAGGTAATTTCAGAGGCTGATGTATCCCTGTATTCTCTTGTTTAATTATGTGACCACCTTTTAAAGGTAAACATTAAAAACTACATTTTATTTTGTAGAAATTTATTTCTCCTTTGGTGCAGAACTCTCTACTATCATGATCATATGTTTATCATTTTGCAATGCCTAGAGATCATACCTGTAACCAGTTACTACCATTCCACTCCACCAGCTGCAGTCTATAGACCTACAGTAGATGGCTTCAGCGTACCCACCCTCCTCAGACTATGGTTTCTGTACAGAACTACAATGACAATCATAGCTCTATAGCTGTGGAGGCCAATATAAACTCTTTTGCAAGAGTCCCCTTGCAGACAGGACTTAGGCACCCTGGAGTCTTCTGTCATTATCAAGAATCTTATGTCTTCCTTCTCCCTCCTTTTCCAGTTTTCTGTCTTCCCGTGCCTTTGTTCTTCTTCCTGCCTGGTTGCCTCTTCTGTGTGGCATCTTTCATGCTTCTTAGGCAACTCTTCCATGCACCTCCACTTCCATCATACTGGTCCCATCGCTGGCCACAGATGTGTCCCAACACATCTCCACACCCATCCAGATACCGGACAGTCTGGTCGATTTACAGAATGATCACAGTAATAACGGATGGGTGGTAATCCTAGGGGCCCTCTATCTGAAGCTAAGTTGTCCTAAGCTTGTGTCTAGGTCACCTATGGCCAGGACTGGTCCTGCTATAGTACATATCTCTTTGCATCATATGAATTACAAATATATAATTTAACATTAAACAAGTTTAAATATAAAAATAATAGAATACAGTTAGGAACATGTTTCCTATTTGTATCACATTTTCTGACTTTTCTTACTTGCTATGACACATTTAGCTACATTATAGTCACACTTCAGTTCCTTTCTAGAACACTGTACTGCATGAAAAAACAGGCAATACTCTAGAGAAGGCAGGTGCTTGATAGAGAAATTTTTTTTATTAATATGAGATCATTTCTTTCCTTTATAATGTTCTAAGTTTGCCACTGCTTATTCACTCTCTAGTTTTGATTCAGTTAAGCTAGGGGAGATTTAAGACTGTAGGGAGACCACTTGCAGTTGTCTGCAGCACTCTTCCTTATGGAATACAAAATATCCTTGGATATGTGCAGAAATGTCTTTCGTGTATGCACTATGGGAGTGATTCATTGATTCATTGACCTGATCGCTGGGCTGCTAAATTTGTTGTCCTGCGATCAGAATGTCACCGCCAAGGGGAGTGTATATTCACCGTGCAAGTGTGTGATTGCATGTGTATGCCGAGCAGCTAAAAAAAAATAATCCCTCAGTAAGCGGACAGCTGCAAATCCGTTCGCACCTCACTCACCAGTGAATGGTTTTTACCTGTGTGTGCATTTTCTGCGCAGCCCAGGGCTTATTCCTACAGTGCGATGAGAACAGACTGATCGGGTCCGGAGCTGACATCACTCACCCTCACTGAAAACACTTGGGAACACCTGTGTTTTCCCTGACACTGTAGGCTTAGTGGGGTTGGACATCGCACTGTATTTCTGTTTGCGGAGGGTTTTGCATATGCCTTCGCAGAGACCAACAATATGTAACAAATAAATGATCCCTATTATGGGTATATATTGTGTATATGTATATGTTGGTGGTGCTCCCAGAGTCAGTATTACACTAGATATCTAAGTGTAATAGTGCAATATACAAATTACTGACATGTGTTAACCTATTGCTTATTACTTATCACCTACTGCTTAAGGTGCTTGCATTTATTTCTACTAAATACTTGTCATGCAGTTCTGACAAAAGAGGTTATAATGTCCACAAATACCTAATAAAAACCATTCAGTCTGGAAAAGGTGAAAGTTTTACCACACATTTCTGGCAAAAAAGGTTATATAGCCCTTTTGGGCCTTTAATTATCTATGCCTATGTTTTGCTAACTGATAAGTTTATCTGATATTTGGGGGTAAATTTACTAAGGTGGGAGATTTTTAGAACTGGTGATGTAGCCCATGGCAACCAATCAGATTCTACTTACCATTTATGTAGTTGCTTCTAGCAGATAATAGATATAATCTGATTGGTTGCTATGGGCAACATCACTAGTTCTAAAAATCTCCCACCTTAGTAAATTTCCCCCTTGGAATCTCTTTTTTTCTGAATAGGCTTACATAGAACCATTGTAATCAGTCAGTATATATGTGCCTGTGATCAATCCATTTTCCTTATAAGGGGTCATTATTGTTTTTCCCATTTTGATGTACCAACATATGCTTTGGACTTTATTTAAAAAGCCATAGGAATTTGAGGGCACATTTTGAATATACAAATTACTGATATGTGTTAACCCATTGCTCATTAATTATCACCTATTGCTAAAAGTGCTTGAGCTTATTTCTACTAAGTACTTGTCATGCATTTCTGACAAAAGAGGTTATAATGTCCACCAATACCTAATAAAAACCATTGTCTGGAAAAAGGTGACAGTTTTACCACACATTCTGGCAAAAAAGGTTATGTTTACAAACCACCTGGTAGAAATATCTGTCATACATTTCTATTAAAATTTTTCTCTCAGCACCCCATCTCTCTCATCCAATGTCCTCTATAACCGTATATGACATTGGACAGCAAAAGTAGGGGTGCACCCTCTCTATCTCTACTTATTCGAGAACTCTCTCATCCATTGACAGACATCAAGCTCCCTGCAATGCACATTGGGAGTAATTCAGAGTTGATCGCAGCAGCAAATTTGTTAGCAGTTGGGCAAAACCATGTGCACTGCAGGGGGGGCAGATATAACATGTGCAGAGCGAGTTAGATTTGGGTGGGGTGTGTTCAAACTGAAATCTAAATTGCAGTGTAAAAATGAAGCAGCCATTATTTACCCTGCCCAGAAACAATATAACCCACCCAAATCTATCTCTCTCTGCAAATGTTATATCTGCCACACCTGCAGTGCACATGGTTTTGCCCAACTGCTAACAAATTTGCTGCTGCAATCAACTCTGAATTAGGCCTATTGTAAAATGGACTTGGGGCAGACTAGCAGGACAGTAGAAGTTCTCACTTTTGGTATACATGCCAAAACCATGCACTCTCTCATTTGTTGGATCACAATACTACTGCCACACTTCACTGGCCACGCCCAAATCCATCTGATCTTGGAAGCAAAGCAGTGATAGGCCTGATCAGTACAAGGTTAGGTGACTACCTTGGAATATCTGGTGCAGTAGCACTATTTCCCAGCAAACAGCAGAAGTGGTGGAGGAAACATTGGCTTTACCTCTAGATCTACATCCTCTTGTTAGGAGTAGAAATCTAATGACAGATATTCAAATACCAAAAAAATTTAACTTTGCTCAGCTGATTACCCACAGCACCAAGCGAGCAATTATCAAGGAGTTTACACGATACTCATTTAATTTTAGTAGTAAATGTACTCCTGATACACTTAGATATCATATATATATATCTCTGTTTTGAAATATTTTTCACCTTAGGCGTAAATCTCAAATTGACACTGTTCACTATGGAATATGATTAGTGTCAATAGAGGGTATTTTAACCCTAATATTTACATAATTTAAGTATCCTAGGTGTTTGTTTTTATGCTAAAGTCTATTGTCGATCCTTTTTCTTATGATGAACTTTAATAAACGTTAAGTTTTAACATATTTAATATTTGCAAAGTGTGCCCCAACAGAGTCTTTATTTTTCCTTCCCAAACTACCACTTTTCCCTGACACTCCCAGAAAACGGTCAGTTACCACCCACAAACTGCCTCTTCCTGTTAATCAGCATGTGAATGGCTGTGCTACTGCATTTTTCGCACCAGCCTGTCACTGACAGGCGATGCCTGTTGTTGTTTGCCAACGCGCCTGTGCATTGCAGTGCATATGCATGCACAGTTAATCGCTGATCGCCCGCTGCGCAAAAACACACAGCAGCAATCAGGTCTGAAACGGGCCCTAGATTCAATGGCTTATATATAATGGGTTCAGTGCACACTGGCCACCGGGCAGCCATAAAATTTTACTTACCTCTCTGGAGTCCCGCAGCAGCCTGTACTGAAGACAGTAATCACCAAGAAAATGGCTCTGTGATTTGCTGATTTGCGCATGCACATTGGAGAAGTCCTGGCAAACAGTGGGCCTAATTCAGAGTTGATCACAGCAACAAATTTGTTAGCAGTTGGGCAAAACCATGTGCAGTGCAAGGGGGGGGGCAGATATAACATGTGCAGCGAGAGCTAGATTTGGGTGGGGTGTGTTCAAACTGAAATCTAAATTGCAGTGTAAAACTAAAGCAGCCAATATTTACCCTGCACGGAAACAAAATAACCCACCCAAATCTAACGCTCTCTGCAAATGTTATATCTGTCCCCCCCCCCCCCCTGCAGTGCACATGGTTTTGCCCAACTGCTAACAAATTTGCTGCTGCGATCAACTCTGAATTACCCCTAATGGGCGGGTGCCATGCTCTCAGAGACCTGTGCTGTTCCAACACACTCTTAAAGTAATACAGCAATCTGTTTGCCACTTATTTATCGGAAAATACATTATCTTTGCCTTGGGATAAACAGAAATTTCTTTTTCAAATAATAGCAGAATTACATAATATTTAAACATGTTTGCTGTCAGGAATATACAGTATATTAAGAACACTGGGTTGATTCATTTTGTGACTGCAACAATCAGGCCTGGTGGTGCCCTGGCTGTTTGTAACCTATCTTACTGAAGAGCCTATGAAGCAATTGAAGCTACAGTATTACTGCTGTGGTCAAGATGAATGCAATTTATTGAAAACAGCTTTAAAATAAGATATAATTTCCTCTTGTGATTTACTTATCAATGCCCCTCCCACGATTCGGTCCACTTAACCACGCCCCTCCCACAAAGTCACGATTCCTTGGCACCCGCACCGGGTATAAAGAGGAGAGTGATGCCTCTGGACCAGGGGTACCCTGTCTGCTGTATAAGTTCAGGGGTGCCCTGTCTGCTGTATAAGTCCAGGGGTGTTCTGTCTGCTGTATCAGTCCAGGGGTGCACTGTCTCATGTATCAGTCCAGGGGTGCCCTGTCTGCTGTATCAGTCCAGGGGTGCGCTGTCTGCCATATCAGTCCGGGGTGCCCTGTCTGTAGTATCAGTCCAGGGGTGCTCTGTTTGCCGTATCAGTCCAGAGGTATGCTAAGTCTGCCATATCAGTACAGGTGTGCCCTGTCTGCCGTATCAGTCCAGGGGTGCTGATAAGTCAGCCGTATCTGTCCAGGAGTGTCCTGTCTGCTGTATCAGTCCAGGGGTGCTGCTAAGTCTGCCCAATCAGTCCATGGGGTACAGTCAGGAGCCATTACTAAAGAAACCATGCACTTTTTGCTTTGTAATCACCCGGTCACACCCACATTTTATTATTTACCAAAAATTCACAAGTCACTTTTCACACCACCGGGGAGACCAATCATTTTGGGAGTGGGTTCACTTACTAATAACCTTTCTTTTTTGTTGATTATTATCTACAAGGATATGTTGAGAAGTTAAAATCATACATTAAAGATACAAAAAGTTTTTTGAATCTGGTGAACAACGTCACCTGGAAGCCAGGCACATACCTGGTAACATACGACGTTGAATCACTATATTCAAATATTCTGCACGAATTAGGTATTAAAGTAATTGAACACTATTTGAGAAATGATCCACATATTGAAAATAATCTAATTGAATTTATTTTGGAATCAATCCGATTTATTCTTACTCACAATTATTTCACTTTTGATTCTTCTTTTTATTTACATGGGGACCAGGTTCGCTCCGAGCTTCGCGAACCTATACATGGGGCACCTTGAGGAGCAACATGTGTGGGGGAGTGAGCTTGGGGTGGACCTGACCCTCTATGGCAGATATATTGATGATTTGTTTATGATTTGGACTGGTGATTTATCCACTTTGCATGCTTTCACAGAGTTTAAATAGTAGTTTGTATGGTCTTAAGTTTACTTGTTCGCTTAGCACAATTACGATTAATTTTTTAGATATCACGTTGACAGTACAGGATGACAAATTAGCTACCCAAACTTATGTTAAACCCGTTGATCAAAACAGGTATTTACACTATGAGAGCTCACATCTAAGGGGGTGGAAAAAGAATATCCCCAAGAGCCAATTAGTTAGAATGAAAAGGAATTGTTCATCAAGTGAGGTATTCAGACAACAGGCAGGAAGGATATTGGAGTCCTTTGAAGAACAAGGCTACCCCCCGGAAATACTACAGAAAGCATTAGCTGAGGTAGACGGGATGGATAGGGATTTACTATTGGTGAAGTAGCTCAAGTAAAGAAGAAAAATAGAAATGAAACAGAGCACTTGAGGACAATTACCTTTACCACCCAATTTAATAGCCATGCTAGGGAAATAAAGAAGATTATAAAGAAGAACACAAACCTACTATGCATGGATGAGATATTAAAAGACCAGATAGACCCTTCAGGACAAGTTACCTTCACGAAATCAGAAAATCTGAAATATAAGTTAGTTCGTAGTCATTTTATGAACCCAGAGTCATCTATAATACCAGTGAAAACCTGGTTACCGCCAAAACCAGTTGGCTTTCACAAATGTGGGAGGACTGCATGCACCACATGTATGTCCTCCCTCAGAAAGAGTACAGACTTTAGGTCATCTCATACGAAGGAAACATCAAATAACAAAATTCCTCAACTGCAACTCTTCATTTGTGATATATTTAATCACATGTGGATGTGGGAAACAGTACGTAGGATGTACGGATTTACTCTCCACGTTCGATTCTCTGAACATAGGAGAAACATTCTAAAGGGTTGTGGTACACATCCTCTGTCGCTCAATATATCATGGTGTCAAAAACAGAGAATGGAAAATGTGTCAGTAAAGGCAATAGAACAGGTGGGAGTAACAAGACGTGGAGGAGATACAGTAGGTTTAATCTGTTATGTAGGAGAGAAGCATACTGGATCTATGTTTTGGGAACTTTGGTACCAGGTGGTCTAAATGACACAGTGGAGTTAAATAATATATAGACCTTTCTTAGGATCCCTGGCCGACATTCGCTATGTTCTCTCTCCTGCATGATAATTTTGATATTAATCATTCTAGTGTCTCTCTTCCGTCTTGACCATAAACTTGAATATAAGATGGTAAAAATAGGGGACATAAATAAATGCCCATATATGTATTTTTGCACTGCTGTCTCCAACTATGCTTTGGGGCTACTACGTTTATGTAAGATAGAGCATAGAGGTCCCCCATTTATTTCTCTTAAATTCTCTCTTTTTCCCTTTTTCCCTCCTCATCTGCACCCGCGTATGTATACAATATATGTAGGTTTCAAAAGTACAGGTTCACTATGTACGTGTTTGAGATCTATGTATTCCTTTTTTTTCCTTTGTCTCTCTCTACTAATAAGAATATAATAAATAAGTTATGATGTCCGTGGTTTGAGATGTAAATTTTTAAGATATGAATGGAGATAGAGAGATATATATATGTACAGAAAATATATAGAAAATATAGAAAATATATATATATAAATAATAATATGTATAAAAAATAAAATAATAAATAAATAATAATAATAAATAAATATAAATCTATACATATATATAATTCCCTTACTAGGGTTGATAATAATACAAGTAATTGATAGAATGAGTTTAGATGCAGAGTATAAAAAATATATACTCTGTATGTGACATCTGAGTTGTTACTTTTTATATGGATATATGCATATATACACATGCATTTAGGCATATGCGTATATATGTGTAGATGTTTATTTTTATTCTGATATGTGCATATACAGTATGTGTTTTTTTGCCATATTTCTGTGGTTTTTTATTTTTATTTTTATTTTCACTTATATATTTGTGTGTACTGTATTTTTATATTTATATGTCTATGGACATTTTATATGATATATTATGAAATAATGAATGAATTTCATCTCCGTGTCTATGTTTTTATGATTAGAAAACTAGGGGACTTTGACTATATAAAGTGTAACTCCAGAAGCCGTGGAATGCACATAGGATATCTAGCATAGTAAAAGTAAAGTAATGCTATAGCCACAAAACGAGGCGTGAGAAGCAGTCACATGACCGGGAAGGGTCACAACTACATCTGAGTATGCATGCGTATGTGTTCCAGTCTGAAATGAGGCTTGATGAGATACGCAACGTGTCCCCACTGGCGGGAGAATGTCCGCTATATTTAAATGGGATCACAGAGAGATAGAGCTACACTTCTCTGAGGAAGCCGCTGAATCTTTGAGAGGTGGAGAAACGCGTAAGAGGTCTCTATCATTATTGTCAAGTACCGGTCTACATTTCGATAACCTGCAGGTGTTTGGACCATTATTGGGACACTCCAGATATGGCACCACTAAACGGTAATTAAAGCACCAGGAGCTGGGAGACACCATCATACTGGACCAAAAAGGGTTTATTTCCAGACCCAGGAAGCACGTTATATTTACACAAAAACGTGGATCACTGTTACTTGCTTTTTCTAAATACATATAAATAGCATGCTATAAAAATCAACTAACTATGCTTTGAATGGTAGTTGCAACTAACTGACTAGCCAGCATCAGTAGCAACAACTACTGCTTTGCAAAAGACTTGCCATCTTGGGAAGAGCTTATTGACTAACTAACTAACCTTAGAAAGCTAGTGCATTGAATACTTGCATAAGGCCTCAGAATTATACTGTGCCTCGAAATGTATGACCTGCAGGACTGACCGACAGTCCCGATGAGAATTTGCTGTATGTTTAAATTTTAAGTTGTTATTAAAAGTTTACACTTTTCTAATAAGCACTGTTATTTGTGTGTATATGCTGCTAAGACTGCCCAATCAGTCCAGGGGTGCTCTGTCTGTCTGCTATATCTGAAAAAGGGGTGCTCTGTCTGCTGTATCTGAAATGGTGATCTGTCCGTCCATCCATCCATCCATCCATCCAGGGGCTCCATCCCAGAGTAAAATTAAAATAAAAGCTAAAAACAAAAAAAAACTAAAATTATAATTATAAAAAATATATATTTTTTGTTTGTGCTGTACCCCAGTTTAGTATACAATTTTTATTTTATTTTCATAAGTACTGTGACACTGCCAGTCAGATTGCAGTACATCATTTCTTACTCATACACGTATTGTGTGATGCTGTCAGTGAAATCAACCACAGTGTGTAATTATTATATACATTTCTGACTCATTTGTGTGATGCTGTCGGTGAAGTCAACCACAGTGTGCAATTATAATATATATTTCTGACTCATTTGTGCAACGCTATCGGTGAAGTCAACCCCAGAGTGTAATTATTATATACATTTCTGACTAAATTGTGCGACATTGTCAATGAAGGTCAAACCCACTTTGTGTTGATAGAATGGAGGCTACTACTAGTGCTGAAGCTGCTGCCACTAGTCATGACATTGACAATGCAAGTTTTCAACGTCATCTGCTAAGGCAGATGCCCAAGGGTATAGAGGGCTTAAATCAGGGTATGTAAAATAATTTAAAATTACAGTGGTAAAGAAAAAAAATTAAAAGGAAAGTTAGCTGCAGAGGCAATAAGACAAATGCATTCAGAATCAGAACCATCAGATATTATTGAGGAACGTTTAGGGGTGTCCACGTTAGCTATGTGTGAGTCTGACATTTCTCATGCTGTCATCATAGAGAAGCCTCTTTCACCTCCCTCCACCTTTTCTGAACCATCTGCACACATGGAGAGCAGTACAAATATCAATAGTAATGAATCTGATGAGGAGGACATAATACAAATTGAGGATTTTTGTGCGGAAGTGGGACAGGATGAGGGGGATATGTGTGTACTATCTGACAGTGAGGATATCGATGATGATATTGTTTGTGTAAGTCAGCCACCAGTTGCTGCAGTTGTTTACCATGATAAAAAGAAAGCCATTGCAATGCCTGGGCATAAGACCAAAAAAGCCACCTCTTGGGTGTGGGATTATTTTTACCCTAATCCTGACAATGTTTGTGAAAACATTTAGTAGAGGTAGGAACATTAGCAATCCAGGCACCTCTTCCATGTTATGTCCTTTGCAGCGAAGATGTGACATTTTTTGTACAAGATTATAATGTAATTAACACCTAATCATCAACATCTTCAGAGTAATTACTTAATGGAGGTAGTCCTTCTAAAACATTGTTTTGTGAGGGCCCAAACAAACCAATCTTTTCAGCCACAAGTGACGGTTCCTGTTGCTGAAATGACTGGTTTGTTAAACTGTGCTTGCACTGTTTAATATATATAACATAAGGACAATTCAATCCTGCACCTCTTTTTTTTGCATTATGTGCTCTTTGTAGCATTTTTTTGGCATAGTTTGTAAAACTGATATCATGTCTGTCACTGCAGTGCCAAGCCTAGATTGCCACATGTTTGTGCTGCCCACTTCTGTCTCTTAATTTAGTCATCCAGCTACCTTGATGCAACCATTTGGCCTAAACTGGATGAAAACAATATTGTGAGCTGTGAGGTGTTTGAAATAGACTGGAAATGAGTGGAAATGAATGTTATTGAGGTTAATATGACAGGAACAAAAACACCCCCCCAATTTGTGTTATTTTAGCTGTTTTTATGATATTTAAAAATAAATACAGATCCAAAACCAAAACCCGCAAGGGCGGTTGTGGCAAAACCAATACAGTTCCTAAACATTAAGGAGATACAAATCTAAACACAAAACCTAAAAAGTGGCCCGAGGGAGAAATTCCCGAGGGAGATACAGGGAAATGGAGTTAATAATAGAACAATAAAAAAAAGATTGATTGTCCACTATGGCAGAGACTGATGTGAATGACTAAATAACTATTCTCTGTGAGACCTAGCAGAAAAAATAAAATAAAATAAATCATGATTGATTGATTGATTGTGGCAGGCATTGGCAACTGTATGGTCCACTAGAACAGAGACTGATGTGAATGAATAAATATACTCTCTGAGGTGAGGCTTAGCAGCAAAAATATAATAAAAGAAGATTTTAAAAATAATTGATTGATTGATGTAGGCTTTGGCAAATGTACAGTATGGTCCTTATTCTCTGTGTGGTGAGGCCTAGTGGCAAAAACACAATAAAAGAATAAGACAGTCACCAATGACCACAGAGAATGCAGTCCATAATGAAAATAAAAGTGGTCCAAGATGGAATGGTCCTTGGGCCCTCCTGCCCACCCTTACGTTGAACAGTTTAAAAACCAAACACTTTAGTGACAGGGATTGGCATTTTTGTGCCACTTTTGAGGCTGATGTGCTTGGTTAGTTTGGACTCCACAGAACAAGCTACCAATGGGCTTAAGGCAGCTAAACTAACAGATTTACAGGAGCAAGATGTCATTGTCATTATAATCCTCACCCTCATCAGTGCTGCTTATATCATCCTCACATAATATTAATTCAATGGAATCCACCATTACAGAAGTGTTTGTAATTTGATGCAATTGCTGGTAAATGTCAACTTCATGGGATTTCCAGTTCATTTTGTTGAACATTATCTTTTCCACATTATAAGAAAGTAGCCTCTTACTCCGATTGTTGACGAGGTTCCCGGCTTTCTGAGTACGCACTGGAGGAGGGTAAGCAGCTTAAGTAATGCGAAGAGTTTGTCAGAAGGGTTTACAAATTGCCTTTTTTCCTTCCAGTACTAAAAGGGACTCTGTGACATGTTTATCTATATGCTGTCATTTAAATAATTCTCCACCATTCTTTGGATGTTGACAGTATTAGATGGAGTTATGGTGGAGGTGTCACACCATTTTGGGGAATTCTTTAAGACCAGGCCAGATGTCAAAATGTTGTGTTGACTCCTTTGCATCACTACTGGGTCTGTTGGGAAAGCTGAGTTCTTTCCTGACAGCAGCTCTTGCCAGAGAAACTTAAGGAGGAGACGTCGTCCTGTCAGGTACCACTTGAGCTGCCAACTTTCTCAATAAGGGCTTTTTGCATCTCTTAAGATCTGGGTCGGTTGGAAAGAAAGACACAACATATGACTTACACCTAGGTTCAAGCATGGTCGCCAAAATGTAGTGATCTGATTTCAAGATATTGACAACTCTTGCATCATGGTGAAGCCAATGAGTAGAGATGACACTATTCAGGTATTTTGCATCTGGATCCCTGCTGGTGTTTTGGATCTGGATTGGTTTTGCCAAAACCACCCTTTCGGGTTTTGGATCTGGATGATTTTGGAAACAAAACATAAAAACAGCTAAAATCAGAGAATTTTGGGGGTAATTTTGATCCTACGGTATTATTAACCTCACTAACCTTCATTTCCACTCATTTCCAGTCTATTCTGAACACCTCACAATATTGTTTTTAGGCCAAAAGGTTGCACTGAGGTCACTGGATGACTAAGCCAAGCGACACAAGTGGGCGGAACTAACACCTGGCCCATCTAGAAGTGGCACTGCAGTGGCAGACTGTATGGCACTTTTTAAAACTAGGCCTCAAAGAGCACATAATGCAAAGAAGAAAAAAGAGGTGTAAAATGGAATTGTCCATGGGCCCTCCCACCTACCCTTATGTTGTATAAACAGGACATGCACACTTTAACAAACCAATCATTTCAGCAACAGGGTCTGCTGTACGACTGTGGCTGAAATTATTGATTTGTTTGGGCCCCCACCAAAAAAGAAGCAATTAAACTCTCCTTGCACAAACTGGCTCTACATCCTGTTTTCCTCATCCTCTGATTCCTCACCCCTTTCAATGTGTATATCCTCCTCACAGAGTATTAATTCGTTCCCACTGGAATCCACCATCACAGGTCCCTGTGTACTTTCTGGAGGCAATTGCTGGTAAATGTCTTCCTGGAGGAATTTATAATTCCTTTTGATGAACATCATCTTCTCCACATTTTGTGGAAGTAACCTCCTACGCCGATTGCTGACAAGGTTACCGGATGCACTAAACACTCTTTCGGCGTACACACTGGAGTGGGGGCAACTTAGGTAAAATAAAGCCAGTTTGTGAAAGGGCATCCAAATTGCCTCTTTTTCCTGCCAGTATACATACAGACTGTCTGACATGCCTACTTGGATGCTGTTACCCATATAATCCGCCACCATTCTTTCAATGGTGACAGCATCATATGCAGTGACAGTAGACATGTCAGTAATTGCTGGCAGCTCCTTCAGTCCAGACCAGATGTCAACACTTGCTCCTGACTGCCCTGCATCACCACAAGCGGGTGGGCTCGGAAATTTTACCCTTTTCCTCGCAGCCTCAGTTGCGGAAGAAAATGAAGGAGGAGCTGTTGACGGGTCACGTTCCACTTGAGTTGACAATTTTCTCACCAGCAGGTCTTTGAACCTCTGCAAACTTGTGTCTGCCAGAAAGAAAGATACAACATAGGCTTTAAACCTAGCACGGTGGCCAAAATGTAGTGCTCTGATTTCAATAGATTGACCACCCTTGAATCCTGGCAAAGCGAATGAAGGGCTCCATCCACAAGTCCCACATACAGTACTTAGCGGAATCGCTCCATCTTAGCTCCTCCTTCAATTTCTCCAACTGCTTCTGCAAAAGCCTGATGAGGGGATTAACCTGACTCAAGCTAGCAGTGTCTGAACTGACTTCACGTGTGGCAAGTTCAAAGGGTTGGAGAACCTTGCATAACACGGAAATCATTCTCCACTGCGCTTGAGTTAGGTGCATTCCCCATCCTTTGCCTACATCATAGGTGGATGTATAGGCTTGATTCGCCTTTTGCTGCTCCTCCTTCCTCTGAAGCATATACAGTAGAGTGTTTAATTCCACCTCGTTACCACCTTTCACTTCAGGTGATGGCAGGACAGGTTCAGGAGTGTTTGCTGGTGCTCCAGTCTTCGGCGCATAGTGGCTGAATGTCAAAAGTGGCCTGTAATTTTTTTTGGGCCACCAACAGCATCTCCTGCATGCCCCTGTCATTTTTAAAAAAAATTCTGCAACACGTAATTAATTGTATGTGCAAAACATGGAAAGTGCTGGAATTTGACCAGATGTAATGTACGCACAATATTGGTGGCGTTGTCTGATATCAAAAATCCCCAGGAGAGTCTAATTGGGGTAAGCCATTGTGTGATGATGTCCCTCAGTTTCCGTAAGAGGTTGTCAGCAATGTGCCTCTTACCTAAACCGGTGATACACAGCGTAGCCTGCCTAGAAATGAGTTGGCGTTTGTGAGATGCTGCTACTGGTGCTGCTTCTGTTGTTCTGTGGACACTGGGTACAACCATTTTTTTCAGGACACTGAGGACACTTTTCTTAATGTCCCTGTACAGTCCGGGAATCGCTTTCCTATTGAAGTGGAATCTAGATGGAATTTGGTACCAGGGACACAGTACATCCATCAACTGTCTAAATCCCACTGCACTAATGGTGGATACCGGATGCACATCTAACACCAGCATAGTTGATATGGCCTCAGTAATTCACTTTGCAACAGGATGACTGCTGTCTTAATTTATCTTCCTCGCAAAGGACTGTTGGACAGTCAACTGCTTAGTTGAAGTAGTACAAGTGGTCTTCCGACTTCCCATATGAGATGACGATCGACTCCCAGCAGCAACAACAGCAGCAGTGTCAGCAGCAGCAGTGGGCGTACCCCTCAAGGATCCTTTGGAGGAATCCCGGTTAGAAGAGGATTAGTCAGTCATGCCAGTGACATGGCTTGCAGGACTACTTACGTTCCTCACTGAGGAGGAAATTGACATTGAGGGAGATGATGGTGTGTCTTGCAGGAGGTTAGGTACAACAAGAAGAAGGTATTTAGGTGTCAATGGACTGCTTACACTCTTACCCAAAGTTTCTGTACTTGACAATGACTTCTGATGAATGCGCTGCAGGTGACGTATAAGGGAGGATGTTCCTAGGTGGTTAACATCCTTACCCCTACTTATTATGGGTTGACAAAGGCAATTCCACACCGAAGAGGTGGCTTTTTTGGTATTTTGCCCAGGCATGACAATAGGCTTTCCCATCCAACAGACAACAACTGTCTCCACTGGTGACTTATTCAAACAAACCACATCGCCATCAGAATCCTCATCGTCAACTTCCTCCTCAGCGCCAGCTACACCCATATCATCCTCATCCTGGTGTACATCTACAGTGACATCCTTAATCTCAATATCAGCAACTGGACTGGCAGTGCTCTTCCCAGCACTTGCAGGGGGCTTGCAAATGGTGGTAGGAGCATCCTCTTTCCATAGAGTCTTGGGAATGTCAGGCCTAGACAACACATCCGCGGACACACGTGGACTCTCCTTGGGGATTTCTGATATCTCTAAATGCACAGTTGTTTTTTCCTGTGCTTTAGCAAGCTTCATTTTTTTAATGTTTCGAGAGGGAGGAGGGCTTCAATCCTCATGAGAAGCTGAGCGACCAGTCATGAACATAGGCCAAGGCCTTAGCCTTTCCTTGCCACTTCGTGTCGTGAATGGCATATTGCCAATTTTACGTTTTTCGTCAGATAATTTATTTTTTTCTGATTATTTACTTGGGCATCTGCCTTAGCAGACGACGTTGATGGAATTGCATCATCAATGTCATGACTGGTGGCAACAGCAGCTTCAGCACTAGTACTAGGAACTAGGAACATCTCACAGGACAGTGCCCCTTAATTATTACAGCACACAGAACAGTGCCCCTTTATTTTCACAGCAACCCTGTATTCTTACAGCATACGTGTCCAGTGTGCTTTTATTTGAACAACTACACCTTTGAATTTTTACAACATACAGAGCCAGTGTAATGTTTTTATAAAAGCAGCACCCCTATATTTTTAAAGTATATAAGACCAGTGTGCTTTTATTTGAACAGAAGCACACCTGAATTTTTACAACATACAGGGCCAGTTAAGGAACCCTGATCAGCAATATAATGTTAGGGGTGCCACGAGGGTGGTACTAGGTGGTGCTCTTGCTCTTGCCCAGCAGTCCTTTAGCCTCCTGCAGCCAAAGACTTTGCCTATAGCAGCCACCTTTCCCGGGAGGATTAGGTCCACCCAGTACTCAGATGCCCCCAGGTTTTAATAATAGACAAGGCTGCTGTGGGAGGCTGGGCAAGGCAAGTAAGAGTTTATAAAGCCAGCAGGGAACCATAGTATTTGCACAATGGTGTGAGGTGGCAGGATAAGGCTAATCCTAATGACTAACAGGGTAAAGAAACTGATGGTAAACTCCAGAAATAATGTGATTGCTAATGGTGCAACCACTGAATAGTCACTAGGATACCCAAACCAATGGAAAGGATGGGTAATAGCCAGAGAATGTAAACTAGGCACAGTCACAATAATATGGCTCGGCGGCCAGATAAATAAAATTATAACCAGGACTTCATGGATGAATGGATTCAGGGTCGGACTGGCCCACAGGGGTACAGGGGAAACCCCCGGTGGGCCCTACTGCCTGTGGGCTCACCTTCTCCTCTAAGGATCAAGTTCTAGACTATGCACTTGAGTTATACATATGTCTATCATGCATGCACTAGCAGTATTTACTAAATATATTCTTTAAGGGTCCCATGCACTCTCTAATGGCTTGCCAAAATCTCTGGGGTGGCTGACCACACCCCTAAACATGGGCCCCTACTACTGCATTTCCCCGGTGGGCCCTTCTTGTCCCAGTCCGACGCTGATTCAAAGCTGACAGGATGCATATGGACTGGTTCTATGAACCAGAATGAATCTTTCCACTGGGACTTGATTGGGATCTTCCTGTACTGGTATTCCAAACATAATCTTCCTGAAGCTGGTAACTAGGAAGTATATTCCAGCAGGGGAACAGAACAAGATCTTCCAAATGAGTCCACAAAGCAGAATCTTTCAACTGGCTTCCTTTGTCAAATGAAGGGCTCTGTATAAGCTATCACTGACACAGACTGCTCAGGAGGAGAGCTATTTAAAGGGAGTTATTTAGGAAACTGAAAACAGCTGAATGCTGCAAACACAGTCTGCTTGATTACTGCCAAACCCCTGTCACAGTGAACCTCAGCCCAGTCTGCTGAAATTTCTAATAGTCCAGATCCAAATAGCAACCTGAAACAGCCGGCTAAAAATGCAACATAACTGTCACTAAACAGCGGCCATGATGGCGGCCTGTGACACCAGTGTAATATTATTTTTTAACAGCAGCACCCCTATATTTTTATACCATACAGGAGCAGTGTGATTTTATTTGAACAACAGCACCCTTGAATTTTTACAGCATAAAGGGCCAGTGTAATGTAATTTTAACAGCAGCACCCCTATATTTTTACAGCATACAGGACCAGTGTACTTTTACATTTTAACAACTGCACCCCTGAATTTTAACAGCATACAGGGCCAGTATAATGTTATTTTAACAGCAGCACCCCTATATTTTTACAGCATACAGGACTAGTGTTCTTTTATTTTAACAACTGCACCACAGATTTTTTAGAGCATTCAGGGCCAGTGTAATACTATTTTTTTTAACAGCAGCACCCCAATATTATCACAGTATACAGGACCAGTGTGCTTTTATTTGGAAAATCTTCACCCCTGAATTTTTACAGCATACAGGGCCAGTGCAATATTATTTTAATGGCAGCACCCCTATATTTTACAGCATACAGGACCAGTGTTCTTTTATTTTAACAACTGAACCATTGAATTTTTACAGCATACAGGGCCAGTGTAATATTATTTTTTAACAGCAGCACCCCTATATTTTGACACCATACAGGAGCAGTGTGCTTTTATTTGAACAACAGCACCCTTGAATTTTTACAGCATACAGGGCTAGTGTAATGTTATTTTAACAGCAGCACCCCTATATTTTTCAGCAAACAGGACCAGTGTGCTTTTATTTTAACAACTCCACCCCTGAATTTTTACAGCATACAGGGCCATTGTAATGTTATTTTAACAGCAGCACACCCCCTATATTTTACATCATACAGGAGCAGTGTGCTTTAATTTTTAAATACTGCAACCCTGAATTTATGCAGCATACAGAGCCAGTGTAATGTTCTTTTAACAGCAGCACCCTTATATTTTACAGCATACAGGAGGAAAGCTACACTCATGTACAGCTGCAGCACCCATAGCAGCACATGCAACGCCAGTGACAGCCAGGACAGCACCCCTAACACAGCACAGATACACCACAGTGACTGTAGCAGAATCCCAACAGAGTACACACTAACCCCACCCTATGCCACAACCCACAGAGAGACAGAGGTTTGTCTCCCTCATTCTCCAAGTCCAGAGTAAAAATGTTGGCAATGCGTGGCTGTTTATATAGAATCCAAAACCCATGAGAATCCGACAGCAGGATGATGACATTTTGCCTCGTTCTGGTTTCCGAGTCTGATGGGAAGTCCGAGCTGGACTCAGATCCAGGCTTGGAACGGAATGTTCGTCGGGGTTCGGTTCTCTGGGAACCGAACCCACTCATCTCTACAAATAAGGGCCTTGATCTACAAATTTAGTGGAATCCTATTGTTTCATCTCCTCCCTCAATTTCTCCAGCTGATTTTCCAAAAGTCTAATTAGGGGAATTACCTGACTCAAGCTGGCAATGTCTAGACTCACTTCACAGGTGACAACTTTAAATGGTTTCAGCAACTTACACAACATGGAAAGTATTCTCCACTGTGCTGGGTTATGGTACATTCTCCCTTCTCTCCCAATATCATGGCTTGCTATGTAGTTTTGGATAGCTTTTTGCTATTCTTCCATCCCTTAAAGTATGTAAAGAGTGTAATTCCACCTTGTTACTACCTATTGGTTTAGTTATTGACAGGGCAAATTAAACTGTTCTTGCAGGTGCTGCAGTCTTCTGCATGCAGCTGCTGAATTCTGAAAATCTACCAAAATCTTTTGGGCCACAAACAGCATCTAATGCATGACCCTGTTATTTCCTTAAAAACTCTGTACCGCCAAGTTGATTGTGTGAGGAAAAACATGGGACATTTTGGATTTCACCCAGCTGTAATGGTTTCACAAACTATGTGGTATTATTGGAAATCACAAATCCTGAGAAAAGTCCAAGGGGGACAAGTCATGTTGCTATGGCATCCTTAACTATTTTTAACAGCTTGTTAGTGGTATGTCTCTTAATAAGGCCACTGATACAGAAAGTATCCCACCTCTGAAAAATCTGGTGTTGTTTGTTAGATGCTGCTGCTGTTCCTGCTAGAGATGTGTGCCAGACCGTTTTTGCTGGATTTGGCCCTGATTCATCTTCCAGTTTTGGATTTGGTTTTGCCAAATAGCGTACCTGGCTTTGGATTTGAATTTGGATTTGAATTTTTTATTTAAATTAACAAAAAAAAGCTAAAATCACATAATGTGTGCCTTTTTTGTTCCTAGAGTATTATTAACCTCATTAACCTTAATTTCAAATGATTTAAAGTCAATTTTGACAACCACACAACTCTGTAATGGTAGGAGCAACTAGTTCTGCCTCTGCCCACGTCAATAGATGATGCTAGCGGCACTAGTGTCACTGTGTCCGCCTCCCCCTTCCTTAGGTCCTGACATCTCCATGGTCCTCCTATGCTTGTGGCCTACCCCTCCCATTATTCACACATGCTGTGTCTGTCAGACAGCGTTCGTCCCTTCCTCTGGTCCCAGCAAGAGATGCAAAGAGCTCAATGTGAGCAAGTTGTCAGCTCAAGTAGCACATAATATGGTAAAGCATATCAGAATGAAACAACATCATGACATCTGGTCAGGAACAATATTGGATAGAAAAAGATTGTCTCTTTGTTGGCGCACTTATAAGAAAAAAAGATAAATCTTAAAATGTAACTTTTAATATTTTTTTTATTAAAATACCTTGCAATGTGAAAGATATATATATATATATATATATATATATATATCTGATGAATTTTTTTGACACCAAATAGAGCCGTGTACTCACAACCGTACCTTCATCCCATCCACTGACCTGGGACATGTCCGCGGCGGTGGTGCCCACACCCATTTCTCCCAAGCGCCCGCACACCCACCAACTGTAATGCCAGTTTCAAAATTAGCTATACACCCTCCCGCACAACATCATCACAGTCGGGTCTGTCTGATGGGCACACAGCCAAAAGCAGCGTCTCTTCCTGGTTCAGCGCTGCATGCTGGGAGTGCAGCTTCATAGCAGGAAGGAAGAGCAACTGCTTCCTCCTACTGCATGCCTGCGTTGCTTTGCCTCTGCTGGCACCTGTAGTGGAGGGAAAGTGGGAGAGACACAGAGGTAAGGAGTGGGCGGAACTGAGGCTGAGTGGGACAGAATGAGTTTGGGGGGGGATAATGCAGACTGAGAGACAGAATGAAGGGGGGTGGATGCAGGCTGAGAGGGACAGAATGAAGGGGGGTAACGCAGGCTGAGAGACAGAATGAAGGGGGGATGCAGGCTGAGAGAGACAGAATGAGGGGGGGCTAATGTAGGCTGAGAGACAGAATGAAGGGGGGGATGCAGGCTGAGAGAGACAGAATTAAGGAAGAGTAATGCAGACTGAGAGACAGAATGAAGGGGGGAATGCAGGCTGAGAGAGACACACTGAAGGGGGGGTAACACAGGCTGGGAGACAGAATGAAGGGGGGAAATGCAGGCTGAGAGAGACAGAATGAATGAATGGGGGGAATGCAGGCTGAGAGACAGAATGAAGGAAGGGAATGCAGGCTGAGAGACAGAATAAAGGGGATAATGCAGGCTGAGATACAGAATAAAGGGGGGAACGCAGGCTGAGAGTTACAGAATGAAAGAGGGGGGAACGCAGGCTGAGAGACATAGAATAAAGGGGGGAGACACAGGCGGAGAGACACAGAATTAAGGATTGGGGGACACAGGCTGAGAGACACAGAATTAAGGAGGGGGGAACTCAGGCTGTGTGGCTAGGAGACGAAGGGGGGAGGATAATGGTGTAACTGTGAGGCTCAGTGGGTAGAAGGTGACAAAGCTGGCATGAATCTGATTGAACCTCTGTTGTATGATGATGACTTTGGTTATATTCCTACACAAACAGGCATCTTACAGACCATGTGATTTCATACATGAATAGTGAATACCGACTAAAGACACTGTCTGACCAGGGAAGATACATTTCTTCAGCGTTTCCCCATTCTTCAGAGAAACCACTATAAAGGTAAGGTGCATATGGAATGTAAATCAATGTTCCCAGAGTGACGAAAAATGGGGGCATGTCATGACGACAAGCCCCATTTTACTGGCCACGCCCCTTTGTGGCACATGGACATTCCCATTTTATGGCGTGCGCCTATGACATGCGCGCACATTACCACTAAGACATTTTTTCCACTTGCACCACTGGAGGTTAGCAATGCTCCTGATACCCGTAGTTAAAACCAAGTATATGTGTAGCGCTGCTGATTGAAGATTTACACGTGAATTATAAATAAAAATTAGATGCATTTATTATACATTACAACATATACAATGCATTCGGCCGATGCTATATATAAACACTTAACACTCTAAAATAATATTATCTAAAAAGGAGATAGACCCCTTAGAAATCACAACATTTGTACTTGTTATAATTTACACTTCTCACACCATATGATGGAAACTTTGTATCCAGCCGAGACACTGCATTAATTATAGTAGGTATCCTTTTTGTAAAAAGTTCCTGCTATGATTATTGTATTGGGGATGAGTAAACAGTAGGGATGTGCACTTGAAATTTTTCGGGTTTTGTGTTTTGGTTTTGGGTTCGGTTCCGCGGCCGTGTTTTGGGTTCGACCGCGTTTTGGCAAAACCTCACCAAATTTTTTTTGTCGGATTCGGGTGTGTTTTGGATTCGGGTGTTTTTTTCAAAAAACCCTAAAAAACAGCTTAAATCATAGAATTTGGGGGTCATTTTGATCCCAAAGTATTATTAACCTCAAAAACCATAATTTCCACTCATTTTCAGTCTATTCTGAATACCTCACACCTCACAATATTATTTTTAGTCCTAAAATTTGCACCGAGGTCGCTGGATGACTAAGCTAAGCGACCCTAGTGGCCGACACAAACACCTGGCCCATCTAGGAGTGGCACTGCAGTGTCACGCAGGATGGCCCTTCCAAAAAACACTCCCCAAACAGCACATGACGCAAAGAAAAAAAGAGGCGCAATGAGGTAGCTGTGTGAGTAAGCTAAGCGACCCTAGTGGCCGACACAAACACCTGGCCCATCTAGGAGTGGCACTGCAGTGTCACGCAGGATGGCCCTTCCAAAAAACACTCCCCAAACAGCACATGACGCAAAGAAGAAAAAAAGAGGCGCAATGAGGTAGCTGTGTGAGTAAGATAAGCGACCCTAGTGGCCGACACAAACACCTGGCCCATCTAGGAGTGGCACTGCAGTGTCACGCAGGATGGCCCTTCCAAAAAACACTCCCCAAACAGCACATGACGCAAAGAAGAAAAAAAGAGGCGCAATGAGGTAGCTGTGTGAGTAAGCTAAGCGACCCTAGTGGCCGACACAAACACCTGGCCCATCTAGGAGTGGCACTGCAGTGTCACGCAGGATGGCCCTTCCAAAAAACACTCCCCAAACAGCACATGACGCAAAGAAGAAAAAAAGAGGCGCAATGAGGTAGCTGTGTGAGTAAGCTAAGCGACCCTAGTGGCCGACACAAACACCTGGCCCATCTAGGAGTGGCACTGCAGTGTCACGCAGGATGGCCCTTCCAAAAAACACTCCCCAAACAGCACATGACGCAAAGAAGAAAAAAAGAGGCGCAATGAGGTAGTTGTGTGAGTAAGCTAAGCGACCCTAGTGGCCGACACAAACACCTGGCCCATCTAGGAGTGGCACTGCAGTGTCACGCAGGATGGCCCTTCCAAAAAACACTCCCCAAACAGCACATGACGCAAAGAAGAAAAAAAGAGGCGCAATGAGGTAGCTGTGTGAGTAAGATAAGCGACCCTAGTGGCCGACACAAACACCTGGCCCATCTAGGAGTGGCACTGCAGTGTCACGCAGGATGGCCCTTCCAAAAAACACTCCCCAAACAGCACATGATGCAAAGAAAAATGAAAGAAAAAAGAGGTGCAAGATGGAATTGTCCTTGGGCCCTCCCACCCACCCTTATGTTGTATAAACAGGACATGCACACTTTAACCAACCCATCATTTCAGTGACAGGGTCTGCCACACGACTGTGACTGAAATGACGGGTTGGTTTGGACCCCCACCGAAAAAGAAGCAATTAATCTCTCCTTGCACAAACTGGCTCTACAGAGGCAAGATGTCCACCTCATCATCATCCTCCGATATATCACCGTGTACATCCCGCTCCTCACAGATTATCAATTAGTCCCCACTGGAATCGACCATCTCAGCTCCCTGTGTACTTTGTGGAGGCAATTGCTGCTGGTCAATGTCTCCACGGAGGAATTGATTATAATTCATTTTAATGAACATCATCTTCTCCACATTTTCTGGAAGTAACCTCGTACGCCGATTGCTGACAAGGTGAGCGGCGGCACTAAACACTCTTTCGGAGTACACACTTGTGGGAGGGCAACTTAGGTAGAATAAAGCCAGTTTGTGCAAGGGCCTCCAAATTGCCTCTTTTTCCTGCCAGTATAAGTACGGACTGTCTGACGTGCCTACTTGGATGCGGTCACTCATATAATCCTCCACCATTCTTTCAATGGTGAGAGAATCATATGCAGTGACAGTAGACGACATGTCCGTAATCGTTGTCAGGTCCTTCAGTCCGGACCAGATGTCAGCATCAGCAGTCGCTCCAGACTGCCCTGCATCACCGCCAGCGGGTGGGCTCAGAATTCTGAGCCTTTTCCTCGCACCCCCAGTTGCGGGAGAATGTGAAGGAGGAGATGTTAACAGGTCGCGTTCCGCTTGACTTGACAATTTTGTCACCAGCAGGTCTTTGAACCCCAGCAGACTTGTGTCTGCCGGAAAGAGAGATCCAAGATAGGTTTTAAATCTAGGATCGAGCACGGTGGCCAAAATGTAGTGCTCTGATTTCAACAGATTGACCACCCGTGAATCCTTGTTAAGCGAATTAAGGGCTCCATCCACAAGTCCCACATGCCTAGCAGAATCGCTCCCTTTTAGCTCCTCCTTCAATGCCTCCAGCTTCTTCTGCAAAAGCCTGATGAGGGGAATGACCTGACTCAGGCTGGCAGTGTCTGAACTGACTTCACGTGTGGCAAGTTCAAAAGGTTGCAGAACCTTGCACAACGTTGAAATCATTCTCCACTGCGCTTGAGACAGGTACATTCCACCTCCTATATCGTGCTCAATTGTATAGGCTTGAATGGCCTTTTGCTGCTCCTCCAACCTCTGAAGCATATAGAGGGTTGAATTCCACCTCGTTACCACTTCTTGCTTCAGATGATGGCAGGGCAGGTTCAGGCGTTTTTGGTGGTGCTCCAGTCTTCTGTACGTGGTGCCTGTACGCCGAAAGTGTCCCGCAATTCTTCTGGCCACCGACAGCATCTCTTGCACGCCCCTGTCGTTTTTAAAAAAATTCTGCAACACCAAATTCAAGGTATGTGCAAAACATGGGACGTGCTGGAATTTGCCCATATTTAATGTACACACAATATTGCTGGCGTTGTCCGATGCCACAAATCCACAGGAGAGTCCAATTGGGGTAAGCCATTCCGCGATGATCTTCCTCAGTTGCCGTAAGAGGTTTTCAGCTGTGTGCGTATTCTGGAAACCGGTGATACAAAGCGTAGCCTGCCTAGGAAAGAGTTGGCGTTTGCGAGATGCTGCTACTGGTGCCGCCGCTGCTGTTCTTGCGGCGGGAGTCCATACATCTACCCAGTGGGCTGTCACAGTCATATAGTCCTGACCCTGCCCTGCTCCACTTGTCCACATGTCCGTGGTTAAGTGGACATTGGGTACAACTGCATTTTTTAGGACACTGGTGAGTCTTTTTCTGACGTCCGTGTACATTCTCGGTATCGCCTGCCTAGAGAAGTGGAACCTAGATGGTATTTGGTAACGGGGGCACACTACCTCAAGAAATTGTCTAGTTCCCTGTGAACTAACGGCGGATACCGGACGCACGTCTAACACCAACATAGTTGTCAAGGCCTCAGTTATCCGCTTTGCAACAGGATGACTGCTGTGATATTTCATCTTCCTCGCAAAGGACTGTTGGACAGTCAATTGCTTGGTGGAAGTAGTAAAAGTGGGCTTACGACTTCCCCTCTGGGATGACCATCGACTCCCAGCAGCAACAACAGCAGCGCCAGCAGCAGTAGGCGTTACACGCAAGGATGCATCGGAGGAATCCCAGGCAGGAGAGGACTCGTCAGAATTGCCAGTGACATGGCCTGCAGGACTATTGGCATTCCTGAAGAAGGAGGAAATTGACACTGAGGGAGTTGGTGGGGTGGTTTGCGTGAGCTTGGTTACAAGAGGAAGGGATTTACTGGTCAGTGGACTGCTTCCGCTGTCGCCCAAAGTTTTTGAACTTGTCACTGACTTATTATGAATGCGCTGCAGGTGACGTTTAAGAGAGGATGTTCCGAGGTGGTTAACGTCCTTACCCCTACTTATTACAGCTTGACAAAGGCAACACACGGCTTGACAAATGTTGTCCGCATTTCTGGTGAAATACTTCCACACCGAAGAGCTGATTTTTTTGGTATTTTCACCAGGCATGTCACCGGCCCTATTCCTCCAACGGACAACAGGTGTCTCCCCGGGTGCCTGACTTAAACAAACCACCTCACCATCAGAATCCTCCTTGTCAATTTCCTCCCCAGCGCCAGCAACACCCATATCCTCCTCATCCTGGTGTACTTCAACACTGACATCTTCAATCTGACTATCAGGAACTGGACTGCGGGTGCTCCTTCCAGCACTTGCAGGGGGCGTGCAAATGGTGGAAGGCGCATGCTCTTCACGTCCAGTGTTGGGAAGGTCAGGCATCGCAACCGACACAATTGGACTCTACTTGTGGATTTGGGATTTCGAAGAACGCACAGTTCTTTGCGGTGCTTTTGCCAGCTTGAGTCTTTTCAGTTTTCTAGCGAGAGGCTGAGTGCTTCCATCCTCATGTGAAGCTGAACCACTAGCCATGAACATAGGCCAGGGCCTCAGCCGTTCCTTGCCACTCCGTGTGGTAAATGGCATATTGGCAAGTTTACGCTTCTCCTCCGACAATTTTATTTTAGATTTTGGAGTCCTTTTTTTACTGATATTTGGTGTTTTGGATTTTACATGCTCTGTACTATGACATTGGGCATCGGCCTTGGCAGACGACGTTGCTGGCATTTCATCGTCTCGGCCATGACTAGTGGCAGCAGCTTCAGCACGAGGTGGAAGTGGATCTTGATCTTTCCCTAATTTTGGAACTTCAACATTTTTGTTCTCCATATTTTAATAGGCACAACTAAAAGACACAGAGGTAGCTACAGCCGTGGACTACCGTACTGTGTCTGCTGCTAATATAGACTGGATGATAATGAGATGAAATCAATATATATTATATCACACTAGTACTGCAGCCGGACAGGTAGATATATTTATTATGTAATGACTGATGACGGACCTGCTGGACACTGTCAGCTCAGCAGCACCGCAGACTGCTACAGTAAGCTACTATAGTAGTATGTATAAAGAAGAAAGAAAAAAAAAAACCACGGGTAGGTGGTATACAATTATGGATGGACGAGCGACTGCCGACACAGAGGTAGCTACAGCCGTGGACTACCGTACTGTGTCTGCTGCTAATATAGACTGGATGATAATGAGATGAAATCAATATACATTATATCACACTAGTACTGCAGCCGGACAGGTAGATATATTTATTATGTAATGACTGATGACGGACCTGCTGGACACTGTCAGCTCAGCAGCACCGCAGACTGCTACAGTAAGCTACTATAGTAGTATGTATAAAGAAGAAAGAAAAAAAAAAAACACGGGTAGGTGGTATACAATTATGGATGGACGAGCGACTGCCGACACAGAGGTAGCTACAGCCGTGGACTACCGTACTGTGTCTGCTGCTAATATAGACTGGATGATAATGAGATGAAATCAATATATATATATATATAATATCACTAGTACTGCAGCCGGACAGGTATATATATTTATTATGTAATGACTGATGACGGACCTGCTGGACACTGTCAGCTCAGCAGCACCGCAGACTGCTACAGTAAGCTACTATAGTAGTATGTATAAAGAAGAAAGAAAAAAAAAAACACGGGTAGGTGGTATACAATTATGGATGGACGAGCGACTGCCGACACAGAGGTAGCTACAGCCGTGGACTACCGTACTGTGTCTGCTGCTAATATAGACTGGATGATAATGAGATGAAATCAATATATATATATATAATATCACTAGTACTGCAGCCGGACAGGTATATATATTTATTATGTAATGACTGATGACGGACCTGCTGGACACTGTCAGCTCAGCAGCACCGCAGACTGCTACAGTAAGCTACTATAGTAGTATGTATAAAGAAGAAAGAAAAAAAAAAAACACGGGTAGGTGGTATACAATTATGGATGGACGAGCGACTGCCGACACAGAGGTAGCTACAGCCGTGGACTACCGTACTGTGTCTGCTGCTAATATAGACTGGATGATAATGAGATGAAATCAATATATATATATATATATATATATAATATCACTAGTACTGCAGCCGGACAGGTATATATATTTATTATGTAATGACTGATGACGGACCTGCTGGACACTGTCAGCTCAGCAGCACCGCAGACTGCTACAGTAAGCTACTATAGTAGTATGTATAAAGAAGAAAGAAAAAAAAAAAACCACGGGTAGGTGGTATACAATATTATATATATATTAGATACAATTATATATATATATATATATATATGTACAATAAAGGTGTATATTGAGCGCTTAATATCTAAAACGTTTACAATAAATACATAAAAAATTCGTGCATAACCATTCACGTCAATTCCAAACAGCACTCCCACGTGTAGGGGCTGCAGTGTAGACTCTCTTATTGACTCATATTTCGCTGAGTCACAAATACAAATGTTCAATAGGAATAAAGTCTCTGCGCCTTCAGTGCTTTGGTGTGGAAACTTCCATCTGTGTATAACCAAAAAAATGTATATGCGTACCGGAAGTATGATCAAGTTGTGCCTGTAGTGGTATCTTTAATTGGTCATCTTCCCTTGTCCTCTTACTCCATGTATAAACGCCCTCAGCGAGGTGTTAAACCACAATTTACATAGGCAGAGAGGGAAGATGTGTCAGCAAAAATGCTCTTACTATTATAAAGTGACTTGTGCCATAATTGTGCCAATATATAAAATATTTTTTATATAAAGTGCTCTGTGCCTATAGTGTTTCTATAAACCACTATATTTCTTGTGATTTCTAATATAAATAATCAGAATCACACCCCAGTGGCTAAAAGAATAATAAAATAATAAAAGGAAGGTAATAACTCACTCCTTTTAAGGATGCTGCTCCTATGAGGTGATCCTTGACCTAGTCTGGTACCTCTATAAAGAAAGTTTTTTTCTCATGGAAAAAAACAAAGAAGAAAAAAAGGGAGCTAATAGTGTGATATAGTTTTTTCACAATTTTAATCACACACATACATAAGCAATGGAATCGTACAATTTAAAAATCAATAATAGGCTTATCTGTTGTACAGGTAGTTGGAGAGGTAGTGGAAGCTGGCCCAACGCGTTTCGTCCCTTTAACAGCTTTCTTGGGACTTCCTCAGGGGTTGCACTACAACCCCTGAGGAAGTCCCAAGAAAGCTGTTAAAGGGACGAAACGCGTTGGGCCAGCTTCCACTACCTCTCCAACTACCTGTACAACAGATAAGCCTATTATTGATTTTTAAATTGTACGATTCCATTGCTTATGTATGTGTGTGATTAAAATTGTGAAAAAACTATATCACACTATTAGCTCCCTTTTTTTCTTCTTTGTTTTTTTCCATGAGAAAAAAACTTTCTTTATAGAGGTACCAGACTAGGTCAAGGATCACCTCATAGGAGCAGCATCCTTAAAAGGAGTGAGTTATTACCTTCCTTTTATTATTTTATTATTCTTTTAGCCACTGGGGTGTGATTCTGATTATTTATATTAGAAATCACAAGAAATATAGTGGTTTATAGAAACACTATAGGCACAGAGCACTTTATATAAAAAATATTTTATATATTGGCACAATTATGGCACAAGTCACTTTATAATAGTAAGAGCATTTTTGCTGACACATCTTCCCTCTCTGCCTATGTAAATTGTGGTTTAACACCTCGCTGAGGGCGTTTATACATGGAGTAAGAGGACAAGGGAAGATGACCAATTAAAGATACCACTACAGGCACAACTTGATCATACTTCCGGTACGCATATACATTTTTTTGGTTATACACAGATGGAAGTTTCCACACCAAAGCACTGAAGGCGCAGAGACTTTATTCCTATTGAACATATATATATATATATTAAACTCACTGGTGGTGATTATTAAACTGGTGGTCAGGTCACTGGTCACACTATCAGCAACTTGCAAGTAGTACTCCTAAGCAGACAATCACAATATATATTATACTGGTGGTCAGTGTGGTCACAATGGCAGTGTGGCACTCTGGCAGCAAAAGTGTGCACTGTACGTTATATGTACTCCTGAGTCCTGCTCTCAGACTCTAACTGCTCCCCACTGTCAGTGTCTCCCCCACAAGTTAGATAATACAGTCACACTATCTATCACTTCAGCAAGTAACTACTAGTACTCCTCCTAATGCTCCCCAAAATTACTACTGTGTCTCTCTCTACTGTCTCACTCTCTTCTCTATAAACGGAGAGGACGCCAGCCACGTCCTCTCCTATGAATCTCAATGCACGTGTGAAAATGGCGGCGACGCGCGGCTCCTTATATAGAATCCGAGTCTCGCGATAGAATCCGAGGCTCGCGAGAATCCGACAGCGGGATGATGACGTTCGGGCGCGCTCGGGTTAACCGAGCAAGGCGGGAAGATCCGAGTCGCTCGGACCCGTGTAAAAAAACCTGAAGTTCGGGCGGGTTCGGATTCCGAGGAACCGAACCCGCTCATCTCTAGTAAACAGTCTCCTTCTTAATGTCTGATGACAAATTATTAACAAATCAGTCCCCCTTTCAATAGCAGGTAACAATATAACCAAGCGATCTCGCTCAGAATGCGGATTGATGACGTAACCGCAGCGAGGTCACTAATGATAAGTTCCACTGTTAAAGCTTATTAACGGCAAATTCAGCCTATAGAGGAACTCCCTCAGAGACAGATCGTATTCATTGTAGAACATGTGCTCCAATTAATATGGGTGATTGTGGCAGACTCCGGTATATCCTCACCATCTATAGAAAACTTTCGGCACGGTGACGGGTCTCCTCTTCCCAATAGGCAGCACACCTTTGCACAGTGCAGTCTCTCCCTGGTGCGTTTACTCACACACCAATGACCCGGTATCTTTACGCGTTTCTCCACCTTAATACCATCAGCAGTTTCATCAGAAGATGAAACCGCTGATGGTATTAAGGCGGAGAAACACGTAAAGATACCGGCTCATTGAGAGACTGCACTGTGCAAAGGTGTGCTGCCTATTGGGAAGAGGAGACCCGTCACCGCGCCGAAAGTTTTCTATAGATGGTGAGGATATACCGGAGTCTGCCACAATCACCCATATTAATTGGAGCACATGTTCTACAATGAATACGATCTGTCTCTGAGGGAGTTCCTCCATAGGCTGAATTTGCCGTTAAAAAGCTTTAACAGTGGAACTTATCATTAGTGACCTCGCTGCGGTTACGTCATCATTCCGCATTCTGAGCGAGATCGCTTGGTCATATTGTTACCTGCTATTGAAAGGGGGACTGATTTGTTAATAATTTGTCACCGGACATTAAGAAGGAGACTGTTTACTTATCCCCAATACAATAATCATAGCATGAACTTTTTACAAAAAGGACACCTACTATAATTAATGCAGTGTCTCGGCTGGATACAAAGTTTCCATCATATGGATTGAGAAGTGTAAATTATAACAAGTACAAATGTTGTGATTTCTAAGGGGTCTATCTCCTTTTTAGATAATATTATTTTAGAGTATTAAGTGTTTATATATAGCATCGGCCGAATGCATTGTATATGTTGTAATGTATAATAAATGCATCTAGTTTTTATTTATAATTCACGTGTAAATCTTCAATCAGCAGCGCTACACATATACTTGGTTTTTTCTTTTCTTTTATTGAGGGGACAAAGTGATCCCTGGTGTGTGGCTGCAGCTGGCTGAGGGTTTTTTCACTATTAATTAACAGAATCCATCTTGTCAGAGCAGTCAGCGCCCAAAGAGTCTGTCATTTATTTGGCGGACGATATTTTTGATACCCGTAGTTATTGCAGTAATGTTCAGGCCGCTAGCAAGTGCGCGCATATACACACACTTGTGACTATTAGAATATCAAAGGATTTTTAGCCTAATTCAGACCTGGTCACAAAAGGAAAATCTTCCTCTAATGGGCAAAACCATGCTGCACTGCAGGTGAGGCAGATATAATGTGCAGAGAGAGTTAGATTTGGGTGGGGTTATATTGTTTCTGTGCAGGGTAAATACTGGCTGCTTTATTTTTACACTGCTATTTAGATTTCAGTTTGAACACACCCCACCCAAATCTAAAGGGCCCTACACACTGGCAGATTTTCGGAAAGATATGAATGATCTCGTTCATAAATGAACGAGAACTCGTTCATATCTTTCAGTGTGGAGACTCCAGCGATGAACGATGCGCGTCCCCGCGCTCGTTCATCGCTGGTCTCCCGTCGGCTGTGCATGCAGGCCAATATGGACGATCTCGTCCATATTTGCCTGCACTTCAATACAGCCGCGTGACGGGGGGAGTGAAGAAACTTCACTCCCCCCGTCACTGCCCCCCGCCGGGTCGCTCGTCGGCCGTATCCGCCGTCGGGCAGCTCGGCGGCGGGTCGGCCAGTGAGTAGGGCCCTTAACTCTCTCTGCACATGTCACCTGCACTGCTCATGGTTTTGCCCATTAGAGAAAAAAATTGCTGTTGCGATCAGGTCTAAATTAGGCCTCCCACAGCAAGAGTGTTAGAGGACACATCTGTAAGTGCGAGTCTGCAAATGCATTTTTTTGTAATGAAACAAACTTCCGCATGAATGTGCATACCTGAGGGTGGCCATACATCAGAAAGATGAATTGCATGTGATCATCGCATGTGATTTCCCTTGAAGTCCCCTGAAGCTCCCTGGCAGTCCTGGTTAGAGATGAGCGGGTTCGGTTTCTCTGAATCCGAACCCGCACGAACTTCATGTTTTTTTCACGGGTCCGAGCAGACTCGGATCCTCCCGCCTTGCTCGGTTAACCCGAGCGCGCCCGAACGTCATCATGACGCTGTCGGATTCTCGCGAGACTCGGATTCTATATAAGGAGCCGCGCGTCGCCGCCATTTTCACACGTGCATTGAGATTGATAGGGAGAGGACGTGGCTGGCGTCCTCTCCATTAGAAATTAGATTAGAAGAGAGAGAGAGATTGTGCAGAGTCAGACAGAGTTTACCACAGTGACCAGTGCAGTTGTTGTTAGTTAACTTTTATTTATTTTAATATAATATATCCGTTCTCTGCTATATCCGTTCTCTGCCTGAAAAAAAACGATACACAGCAGCAGCCAGTCACACAGTGTGACTCAGTCTGTGTGCACTCAGCTCAGCCCAGTGTGCTGCACATCAATGTATAAAAGGCAAAGCTTATAATAATTGTGGGGGAGACTGGGGAGCACTGCAGGTTGTTATAGCAGGAGCCCCCAGGAGTACATAATATTATATTAATTTAAAATTAAACAGTGCACACTTTTGCTGCAGGAGTGCCACTGCCAGTGTGACTAGTGGTGACCAGTGCCTGACCACCAGTATAGTAGTATATTGTTGTATGTATTGTATACTATCTCTTTATCAACCAGTCTATATTAGCAGCAGACACAGTACAGTGCGGTAGTTCACGGCTGTGGCTACCTCTGTGTCGGCAGTCGGAACTCGGCAGGCAGTCCGTCCATCCATAATTGTATTACAATATATACCACCTAACCGTGGTATTTTTTTTTCTTTCTTTATACCGTCGTCATAGTGTCATACTAGTTGTTACGAGTATACTACTATCTCTTTATCAACCAGTGTACAGTGCGGTAGTTCACGGCTGTGGCTACCTCTGTGTCGGCAGTCGGCAGGCAGTCCGTCCATCCATAATTGTATTATTATTATAATATATACCACCTAACCGTGGTTTTTTTTTCATTCTTTATACCGTCATAGTGTCATACTAGTTGTTACGAGTATACTACTATCTCTTTATCAACCAGTGTACAGTGCGGTAGTTCACGGCTGTGGCTACCTCTGTGTCGGCAGTCGGCAGGCAGTCCGTCCATCCATAATTGTATTATTATTATAATATATACCACCTAACCGTGGTTTTTTTTTCATTCTTTATACCGTCGTCATAGTGTCATACTAGTTGTTACGAGTATACTACTATCTCTTTATCAACCAGTGTACAGTGCGGTAGTTCACGGCTGTGGCTACCTCTGTGTCGGCAGTCGGCAGGCAGTCCGTCCATCCATAATTGTATTATTATTATAATATATACCACCTAACCGTGGTTTTTTTTTCATTCTTTATACCGTCGTCATAGTGTCATACTAGTTGTTACGAGTATACTACTATCTCTTTATCAACCAGTGTACAGTGCGGTAGTTCACGGCTGTGGCTACCTCTGTGTCGGCAGTCGGCAGGCAGTCCGTCCATCCATAATTGTATTATTATTATAATATATACCACCTAACCGTGGTTTTTTTTTCATTCTTTATACCGTCGTCATAGTGTCATACTAGTTGTTACGAGTATACTACTATCTCTTTATCAACCAGTGTACAGTGCGGTAGTTCACGGCTGTGGCTACCTCTGTGTCGGCAGTCGGCAGGCAGTCCGTCCATCCATAATTGTATTATTATTATAATATATACCACCTAACTGTGGTATTTTTTTTTCTTTCTTTATACCGTCGTCATAGTGTCATACTAGTTGTTACGAGTATACTACTATCTCTTTATCAACCAGTGTACAGTGCGGTAGTTCACGGCTGTGGCTACCTCTGTGTCGGCAGTCGGCAGGCAGTCCGTCCATCCATAATTGTATTATTATTATAATATATACCACCTAACCGTGGTTTTTTTTTCATTCTTTATACCGTCGTCATAGTGTCATACTAGTTGTTACGAGTATACTACTATCTCTTTATCAACCAGTGTACAGTGCGGTAGTTCACGGCTGTGGCTACCTCTGTGTCGGCAGTCGGCAGGCAGTCCGTCCATCCATAATTGTATTATTATTATAATATATACCACCTAACCGTGGTTTTTTTTTCATTCTTTATACCGTCGTCATAGTGTCATACTAGTTGTTACGAGTATACTACTATCTCTTTATCAACCAGTGTACAGTGCGGTAGTTCACGGCTGTGGCTACCTCTGTGTCGGCAGTCGGCAGGCAGTCCGTCCATCCATAATTGTATTATTATTATAATATATACCACCTAACCGTGGTTTTTTTATACCACCTAACCGTGGCAGTCCGTCCATAATTGTATACTAGTATCCAATCCATCCATCTCCATTGTTTACCTGAGGTGCCTTTTAGTTCTGCCTATAAAATATGGAGAACAAAAAAGTTGAGGTTCCAAAATTAGGGAAAGATCAAGATCCACTTCCACCTCGTGCTGAAGCTGCTGCCACTAGTCATGGCCGAGACGATGAAATGCCAGCAACGTCGTCTGCCAAGGCCGATGCCCAATGTCATAGTACAGAGCATGTCAAATCCAAAACACCAAATATCAGAAAAAAAAGGACTCCAAAACCTAAAATAAAATTGTCGGAGGAGAAGCGTAAACTTGCCAATATGCCATTTACCACACGGAGTGGCAAGGAACGGCTGAGGCCCTGGCCTATGTTCATGGCTAGTGGTTCAGCTTCACATGAGGATGGAAGCACTCAGCCTCTCGCTAGAAAACTGAAAAGACTCAAGCTGGCAAAAGCACCGCAAAGAACTGTGCGTTCTTTGAAATCCCAAATCCACAAGGAGAGTCCAATTGTGTCGTTTGCGATGCCTGACCTTCCCAACACTGGACGTGAAGAGCATGCGCCTTCCACTATTTGCATGCCCCCTGCAAGTGCTGGAAGGAGCACCCACAGTCCAGTTCCTGATAGTCAGATTGAAGATGTCAGTGTTGAAGTACACCAGGATGAGGAGGATATGGGTGTTGCTGGCGCTGGGGAGGAAATTGACCAGGAGGATTCTGATGGTGAGGTGGTTTGTTTAAGTCAGGCACCCGGGGAGACACCTGTTGTCCGTGGGAGGAATATGGCCGTTGACATGCCAGGTGAAAATACCAAAAAAATCAGCTCTTCGGTGTGGAGGTATTTCACCAGAAATGCGGACAACAGGTGTCAAGCCGTGTGTTCCCTTTGTCAAGCTGTAATAAGTAGGGGTAAGGACGTTAACCACCTCGGAACATCCTCCCTTATACGTCACCTGCAGCGCATTCATAATAAGTCAGTGACAAGTTCAAAAACTTTGGGTGACAGCGGAAGCAGTCCACTGACCAGTAAATCCCTTCCTCTTGTAACCAAGCTCACGCAAACCACCCCACCAACTCCCTCAGTGTCAATTTCCTCCTTCCCCAGGAATGCCAATAGTCCTGCAGGCCATGTCACTGGCAAGTCTGACGAGTCCTCTCCTGCCTGGGATTCCTCCGATGCATCCTTGCGTGTAACGCCTACTGCTGCTGGCGCTGCTGTTGTTGCCGCTGGGAGTCGATGGTCATCCCAGAGGGGAAGTCGTAAGCCCACTTGTACTACTTCCAGTAAGCAATTGACTGTTCAACAGTCCTTTGCGAGGAAGATGAAATATCACAGCAGTCATCCTACTGCAAAGCGGATAACTGAGTCCTTGACAACTATGTTGGTGTTAGACGTGCGTCCGGTATCCGCCGTTAGTTCACAGGGAACTAGACAATTTATTGAGGCAGTGTGCCCCCGTTACCAAATACCATCTAGGTTCCACTTCTCTAGGCAGGCGATACCGAGAATGTACACGGACGTCAGAAAAAGACTCACCAGTGTCCTAAAAAATGCAGTTGTACCCAATGTCCACTTAACCACGGACATGTGGACAAGTGGAGCAGGGCAGGGTCAGGACTATATGACTGTGACAGCCCACTGGGTAGATGTATGGTCTCCCGCCGCAAGAACAGCAGCGGCGGCACCAGTAGCAGCATCTCGCAAACGCCAACTCTTTCCTAGGCAGGCTACGCTTTGTATCACCGCTTTCCAGAATACGCACACAGCTGAAAACCTCTTACGGCAACTGAGGAAGATCATCGCGGAATGGCTTACCCCAATTGGACTCTCCTGTGGATTTGTGGCATCGGACAACGCCAGCAATATTGTGTGTGCATTAAATATGGGCAAATTCCAGCACGTCCCATGTTTTGCACATACCTTGAATTTGGTGGTGCAGAATTTTTTAAAAAACGACAGGGGCGTGCAAGAGATGCTGTCGGTGGCCAGAAAAATTGCGGGACACTTTCGGCGTACAGGCACCACGTACAGAAGACTGGAGCACCACCAAAAACTACTGAACCTGCCCTGCCATCATCTGAAGCAAGAAGTGGTAACGAGGTGGAATTCAACCCTCTATATGCTTCAGAGGTTGGAGGAGCAGCAAAAGGCCATTCAAGCCTATACAATTGAGCACGATATAGGAGATGGAATGCACCTGTCTCAAGTGCAGTGGAGAATGATTTCAACGTTGTGCAAGGTTCTGATGCCCTTTGAACTTGCCACACGTGAAGTCAGTTCAGACACTGCCAGCCTGAGTCAGGTCATTCCCCTCATCAGGCTTTTGCAGAAGAAGCTGGAGGCATTGAAGAAGGAGCTAACACGGAGCGATTCCGCTAGGCATGTGGGACTTGTGGATGCAGCCCTTAATTCGCTTAACAAGGATTCACGGGTGGTCAATCTGTTGAAATCAGAGCACTACATTTTGGCCACCGTGCTCGATCCTAGATTTAAAGCCTACCTTGGATCTCTCTTTCCGGCAGACACAGGTCTGCTGGGGTTGAAAGACCTGCTGGTGACAAAATTGTCAAGTCAAGCGGAACGCGACCTGTCAACATCTCCTCCTTCACATTCTCCCGCAACTGGGGGTGCGAGGAAAAGGCTCAGAATTCCGAGCCCACCCGCTGGCGGTGATGCAGGGCAGTCTGGAGCGACTGCTGATGCTGACATCTGGTCCGGACTGAAGGACCTGACAACGATTACGGACATGTCGTCTACTGTCACTGCATATGATTCTCTCAACATTGATAGAATGGTGGAGGATTATATGAGTGACCGCATCCAAGTAGGCACGTCACACAGTCCGTACTTATACTGGCAGGAAAAAGAGGCAATTTGGAGGCCCTTGCACAAACTGGCTTTATTCTACCTAAGTTGCCCTCCCACAAGTGTGTACTCCGAAAGAGTGTTTAGTGCCGCCGCTCACCTTGTCAGCAATCGGCGTACGAGGTTACATCCAGAAAATGTGGAGAAGATGATGTTCATTAAAATGAATTATAATCAATTCCTCCGCGGAGACATTGACCAGCAGCAATTGCCTCCACAAAGTACACAGGGAGCTGAGATGGTGGATTCCAGTGGGGACGAATTGATAATCTGTGAGGAGGGGGATGTACACGGTGATATATCGGAGGGTGAAGATGAGGTGGACATCTTGCCTCTGTAGAGCCAGTTTGTGCAAGGAGAGATTAATTGCTTCTTTTTTGGGGGGGGTCCAAACCAACCCGTCATATCAGTCACAGTCGTGTGGCAGACCCTGTCACTGAAATGATGGGTTGGTTAAAGTGTGCATGTCCTGTTTTGTTTATACAACATAAGGGTGGGTGGGAGGGCCCAAGGATAATTCCATCTTGCACCTCTTTTTTCTTTTCTTTTTCTTTGCATCATGTGCTGATTGGGGAGGGTTTTTTGGAAGGGACATCCTGCGTGACACTGCAGTGCCACTCCTAGATGGGCCCGGTGTTTGTGTCGGCCACTAGGGTCGCTAATCTTACTCACACAGCTACCTCATTGCGCCTCTTTTTTTCTTTGCGTCATGTGCTGTTTGGGGAGGGTTTTTTGGAAGGGACATCCTGCGTGACATGCAGTGCCACTCCTAGATGTGCCCGGTGTTTGTGTCGGCCACTAGGGTCGCTAATCTTACTCACACAGTCAGCTACCTCATTGCGCCTCTTTTTTTCTTTGCGTCATGTGCTGTTTGGGGAGGGTTTTTTGGAAGGGACATCCTGCGTGACACTGCAGTGCCACTCCTAGATGGGCCCGGTGTTTGTGTCGGCCACTAGGGTCGCTTATCTTACTCACACAGCGACCTCGGTGCAAATTTTAGGACTAAAAATAATATTGTGAGGTGTGATGTGTTCAGAATAGGCTGAAAATGAGTGTAAATTATGTTTTTTGAGGTTAATAATACTTTGGGATCAAAATTACCCCCAAATTCTATGATTTAAGCTGTTTTTTAGGGTTTTTTGAAAAAAAACACCCGAATCCAAAACACACCCGAATCCGACAAAAAAAATTCGGTGAGGTTTTGCCAAAACGCGGTCGAACCCAAAACACGGCCGCGGAACCGAACCCAAAACCAAAACACAAAACCCGAAAAATTTCCGGCGCTCATCTCTAGTCCTGGTTTTACAATATCATACACAAGTGCTCTAAAACTAGTACAAAAACATTACTAAGGGTTCCGTGTGGTGTGATATGGAGGTCCATGGTGGTGACACCATGAGTCACCAAACCGGGTGACACCTACCCTAGTGATGCCTCTGCCCAAACATACCAAGCACTTTAGCCACAAAAGTGTCAGTCCTTGTCGCTGAAGTGCTTGGTTTGTTACATTATGCACGTCCTTTTTAATATACAACATAAGGGTCGGTGGGAGGGCCCAAGGACAATTCAACATTGCATCACTTTTCTTTTCATTATGTACTTTTGGGGTACAGTAGTACTTTTTTGCATAGACAAACATTTGTATTATTAATTCACAACCCATTTTTAATCATAAATAACTACCTTGTGTTTGTGCTGCTGCCCTGTTGCTTAGTTTAGCCAGCCAGCCTTTAACCAATATTGGTGAACAATACTGTAAGCTGTGAGGATGGTCAAAATTGACTGAAAATTATGGGAAAGTAATGTTATTGAGGCTAATAATACTGTTTGAACATTAAAAGGTTCAAATTACATGATATTAGCTGTTTTTAACAATTGTTTAAAAAAAAACAACACACATATCCAAAGCCAAAACATGTGAGGGTGGTTTTGCCAAAACCAGAAAACAAAAACAAAACATTGGGACCGTGCACATACAGTATTTATGATTTACTCATTACTCCAGGTTTTAAAAACAGCTGAAGTTTGTTCATTCATTGCTTTAAAATTTGTAATTGAATTTTATCCTAAATATGTACATGGGGGAATTCAGTGTATGGGCCCATGCTTAGGGCATGGCCAGCCACGACAGTGGTTTGGCTAACCATTAGAGAGTGCATGGTCTGCGACCCTTGATAAATATATACTGTATAGTAATTACTACTAGTGCATGCACTTTAATGTACCAGATTGGCAACTGTTGAAAATACACCATAAGACTGTGCAGTATAATGTAACATATGTATAATGTATAACTGAAGTAAACAGTCTGGAACCTGATGCCTAGAGAGGAAGGTTGGGTCACAAGCACAAGACCTTGGCCTTAACAATCCCCAATGCTAATATGAACTTTCTTACCTCAGATGTTCTAGGTTTAGGCTTAAACAACATTAGCTCAAATGTCTTAATAGTTTGAAGATGGTAAAAATCATATAATCCTACATGTACATTGTATATTTAGGTCAAGTGACTTGTTCAGTGAATCTGCCTTACAAAAGGGAGGGTATGAAAGGCTATCTAATCATATACGTATGTCAGTTCTTTATTCTTTTGAACTATCCTGATGCTGCATGATTTTGCTATTTTTATCAATAAATAAGCATTCATTTTTGATGTTTGATAGTCTTGATTTTTTTTCATTCATTGCTAATTGAAGAGTCATATCAGGCTCCAACAACAGATGTCCAGCCCCATACTGTATTTAAAAAAAACTATATTTTAAGGTGTAATTTTATGTTCAGAGCTAAATGAAGCATTAATATTTGTTCTTAAGAGTTTTAAATAAAGTTTTTGTTATTTGGTTTTATTTTTTTATGGCAAAGAAATAAAAACTTTGCTAATGCTTATAAATTGGCTAACTAAGATTCTATTGTGGTCCAAATCTATTGCTGCTTCTCCTCCGCAGATTTAAATTTATCAGCTATTTTTGCATATTTACATGTCTTAAAAAACAAACAAAAATTACTTTATCATGTTTATCTTAGGGCTAGGGCCACTGAGAATGGCCACAATCCTGGTTACTGAAAGGGGGCGTGGCCAAATCTTAGGAGGTGTGGCCATACTCCTTCAAATAAATAGCAGAATAGGTTTCACATAGGGGACATTGGTGACCGCACCGGTTGCAGTGGCGGTGGTTACACAGGAGGATATTTTTCCCCTACAGCAGCGCTACAAAGAGGGCCAAGGTCCACCTTGGAAGCTGACCCAGGCTGGACCCCTGCCAGGCCCTTCCACTCAAGCCCAGGCTGGGTAAGTACTAGTGCACCCCTCTCGGCACCACTGCTTAGGACAACACACTGCCACAGATACTGTATAACAAACAATGGTGGGAATTCAAATGTTTGAAAAGTCGGTTGGGTATCTGCTTTTTCCCATCTATTAGATAGATTAGAACACCCAACTGACTTTTCAAACATTTGAATTCCCCCATATGAATGCCAGTGTGTACACAACATCATGAATTGGTCTATCCGGTGCAAGCAACGCTGCCTACAGTACATACTGATTTATTTATTTTTACCTTCCTATGTTTTTTGTGCTGGTGGTGACTGATTGGGAGAACCAATGTTGAATCTAAATGTATGTAGTTATTACTTTTGCTTTATAGGTGGTGTTTTTCTGTTAAGAAATATATGAACTACAGAAACAATTAGTCCATTTCATCATGACATATAAAATAATAGTTTACTGTAAACCTTTCTTGATGTTGTTTTCTCCGGTCTTATCAGAATATATCATTTTTTGCTTCTTACAAAGCAACACTTAAAAATCAGCACAGTTTCTCAATGCCACTATTGATTGTGAACACTGGCCAGTGCTTTGAGATCTATTTAGCTGTTGAAAGACTTGTGCTAACCTTTCAGATTATTGATTTTATTTAGAAATGGGAGTGCATGACTTTCATTTCAATGATAGCAATGCTGATTCACAAGTTTTCTCCTAACTCTCAACAATTGTGTATGTGTATAAGCAGGGAAACGGAATAAAATACAAGATTGTGCTAAATCAAAGTACAGTATCCTCCGACTAAAGTTGCACCACCTACTGCACCTGATGATATATATATATATATATATATATATATATACTGCAGAGATGTCCGGTACTCGAGGGCTTAATGAAAATAAAGAGGCAGGCTGTTGTTTCAACATTTCGGGGCTGAAACCCCTTTATCAAGACCGGGTCTCAGCCCTGAAATATATATATGCATGCTAAGAAGAATTGGAGAGCGCACTCATCCATAAGGTATTAAAAAAGCTTTATATAAAGAGCAATATCCACTTACTGTATATAGAAGTTTAAAATCTTGAGTATGTCAATGCAATAGCCAGAATAAAAACTGTCAGTGCTGTGATCTGTCTGGCCGAATCTCTCACACTTGCTCTGGACCAAGCGGGTGACGTCACAGCATCCACATAGTTTAGCAAAGGGCTTTGTGGAGGGAAGAGGTGGAGCAGCCAGAAAAGAGATTATCTCCCTCCTGACACTAGGGTATCTCCTTCCTGACACAAGGGTAACCCTAAATGGAGGGTGCACTGCGCCTTATGATTCAGTACATTAAGTGGTGCCTCTCAAATGTTTTCGACCCATTCTGACCCATTCCAACACCTATGTTTATAAGCCATATAAACTAAAATCACTAATGCAGTATTTTACTAGGGTCATGATTTGGTACAGAATGCCAATGATCACAATTCCAACACCGGCATCCTGGTCAAGAGCCCAACAGGGGTGAGGTAAGTATTCAAACTACCCCCTAACCCTAATCCTCCCTACCACAGCCTAACCCAAACCTCCCCCTTAGTGTCTAAACCTAACTCCCCCTTCCACAGACTAAACCGAATCCTCCTTAGTGCCTAAACCTTACTCCCACCCACATTGGTGCCTAACCCCCCCTTCCTGCAGCATAACCCTAACCCCCCCCTCATCCTAACCTTACCCCCACGGGTGGTCCCTAAACCTTAAACGCAGCCAAACCCTCACCCTCATGGCTATACTTACCTTTGGGATTCTGTCTCCTTGGGATTCTGGCATTGGAATCCTGACCTTTTTTGGATTCCAGTGTTGGTGTTCTGACGGGTGTTGGGATTCCGGCATCAGTATTGAGATTGCCAGGATTCTGACAGTTGGGATCTTCGACGTATACCCATGATTCAATAGTCATTGTTATTGGCTATTAATTATCACTGTGGCCTTCTTAATGGCAGCAGCTGCCCTCATAACTTCTGCCCGACAGTGAGGATAATGCCTTGCCAAACAAATACTGTATAGTGGGAACTGTCAGGTTCTGTTTAGTTTGTGTCCCCGGAGGGGGCGCTAGTGGGTCAGTGGAGGTAGGATGGAAGAAGTGAGGAGGCTGGATTGGATTCCTGCGCATGTGCGCAATGTTGTTTATTAAACAGTAGGCTTTAAACAGTATGGCAGCAGGAATACTTGAAAACAACAGAAACAAATGCAATTGTGAATATGCAGCGTGGAAGCTGAGAGTCTATGGCAAAGTCTGTATGGTAAGTTCAATCGATCAGGGGATCGATGTGTCGGTATGGGAACCGATAGTTGTTGGACCGTGGAGCCAGCAGAGATGTTGGTGGAAATAGCAAACCTGGTAGCAACTGCAGGAGACAAGTGTTAAAAGTTCTCAGTGCAGTTTGAATAACACTGGCAGCTTGCAGGCTGATGAACAGGTGTAGATGACGAGATGCACCTGGAGGAGAGTCTCTACTGCAGAGGGCTGAAGCACACTGTAGCTGGTAAAGGTGTGAAGCTAGAACTCAAGTGCAAGGGTTGCTGGTGCCTGTGGTTCCACGGCAGTACAGGAACAAACTGGAAGGCAAAGCAGGCAAACGGAGGAACAGGAGAACGGAGCCAGAGACACAGGTCATAGGAGTGACACGAAGTCCAGGACAAGGACTGACTCACCCTGCTGCTCCTGATATACCCCCCGGTCTGCAGGCATTGGCTGGAAGGGAAACAAGGAGGTGTGGCCAAGCTCCGGATTGGCTGATGCGGGAGTCTAAGGACAGCTGTCATGGCGGCGCCCATGCCGCGGCCCGGCGGGAACGCGGCGTGCATGCACGCCTGCTGACAACAGGAGCGTTCCTAGGCCCAGGATGGCATCCGGCGACAGGGAGACCAGCGACAGCGAGACGTAGGAACCCCGGACGGAGTCCGCACCGACGAACAGATGCAGCTGTGGTAAGTCGATTCCTGACAGTACCCCCTCCTTTACGGGTGGGCACCGAACACCCACGTGGATTGGAAGGATGAGTTCTGTGGAAAACATGGACCAACCTTGGAGCATGGACATCTGTAGCATTTACCCAACTCCTCTCCTCAGGACCATAACCGGACCAGTCGATGAGATATTGCAGACGACCGTACCGGCAATGGGAATCCAGAACCTTCTCTATTTCGAACTCAATGCCCCGCTGGGTTCGTATTTTGGGACCAACTGGAAGAGCTCTTGGGAAACAATTCAGGATCAAAGGTCTGAGGAGAGAGACATGAAAGGCATTAGGTATTCGTAAAGAAGGAGGCAATTTGAGCTTGTAGGCCACAGGACTGATGACTTTGTCAATGGGAAAAGGACCAATGAAGCGTGGTGCAAACTTCATCGACGGCACTCTGAGACGAAGATTCCGAGTGGAAAGCCAAACCATATCTTTGGGTTTTAGGCTGGGAATTGCACGTCTTTTGCGGTCGGCAAAGAACTTGTATCGACTTGAAGCCTTTTTAAGGGAAACATGAATTTTCTTCCAAGTTGATGAAAACTGACTTAGAACAGAAGTGGCTGCAGGAACATCGATGTTAGGAAGGTCTTGGAAATCTGGGACACGAGGATGTTGTCTATATACAGCAAAGAACGGAGTGGTTTCCGTGGCAGTATGATAGCGAAAGTTGTGAGCGAATTCAGCCCACGGAAGCAGGTCTACCCAGTCATCTTGGGAAGATGAAACATAAAGTCTCAAGAAGGTCTCCAAATCTTGATTCACCCTTTCCGTCTGTCCATTTGTCTGAGGGTGGTAGGCTGATGAAAACTTAAGGTTGACTTACAGGGCAGAACAAAGGGCTCTCCAAAATCTTGCCACGAACTGAACTCCACGGTCAGATATAATTTCAGTAGGCAGTCCATGTAAACGAAAGATCTCCCGTAGGAAGACTTGAGCAAGTTTCGGAGCAGAAGGAAGACCTTGGAGAGGAACAAAATGGGCCATTTTGGTAAACCTGTCGACAACTACCCAGATGGTATTGAATCCTTGAGAGGAGGGAAGATCAGAGATAAAGTCCATGGACAGGTGTGACCAGGGACGGCTGGGTACTGATAACAGCTGTAACTGACCTGCCGGAGACTGACTTCTGTTGAACACACTTGGGGCAGGACGCCACAAAGTCCTTGATGTCGACCTTCATTTTCGGCCACCAGTAAGTTTCAGACAGGAACTTGAAAGTCTTTAGGACACCAGGATGCCCAGTGAACTTAGACTGATGAGCCCAAGACAGTAACTTGGAACGAAGCTCAGGAGAAACAAAAATCTTGCCAGGAGGCGGAACAGGAGTAACTTGAGACGAAGCAAACACAACTGGATTCAGAATGGAATGCGGAACTGGATCGGAAATCTCCTCTTCGGATTCCATAAAACGAGACAGAGCATCAGCTTTGGTATTCTGAGAACCTGGACGGAAATGAAGCTTAAAGTTGAAACGAGAGAAGAACATTGCCCACCGGGACTGGCGAGGATTAAGACACTGGGCTGCCTTTAGGTAGCGGAGGTTCTTGTGATCCGTATAGATGTTAAATGGGAACTTTGCTCCTTCCAGGAGATACCTCCACACCTCAAGAGCCAGCTTGATCGCCAGTAGTTCTTGGTCACCGATGGAGTAATTAACTTCCACAGGAAGGAATTTGCGAGAGAAGAACCCACAAGGGTGAATCTTCCCATCAACCCCCACTTGGGAGAGAACAGCTCCGACTCCCACTGTAGAAGCATCTACCTCCAACTCGAATGGCTTGCTAACGTCTGGTTGTGACAGAACTGGGGCGGTCATGAAAGCCTGCTTGATTTTCTGAAACGCAGCCAAGGCATCTTCTGACCAGTTGGAATAATCTGCCCCCTTTCGAGTTAGGCTGGTAATAGGAGCAATGAGAGTTGAGAATCCTCTGATTAACTTCCTATAATAATTAGCGAATCCCAGGAATCGCTGAATGGACTTGAGAGTACTCGGAATAGACCAATTGGCAATAGCTTCTAATTTTGTCGGGTCCATCTGGAGATCCGATCCAGAAATTATATACCCTAGGAAGGGTATGGAAGAAACTTCGAAGGTACATTTAGACAACTTGCCGTAGAGACGGTTCTCACGAAGACGTCGGAGGACCTCACGAACTTGTAGGCGATGTGAGGAGAGATCTTGAGAGACGATAAGGATATCATCCAGGTAGACTACGAGATATTTGTACAGAACATCACGGAAGATTTAGTTAACAAAGTGCTGGAACACTGCTGGGGCATTGCTCAATCCGAATGGCATTACTAGGTACTCGTAATGACCATCCCGAGTATTAAAGGCAGTTTTCCATTCATCACCACTTCGGATCCTGATGAGATTGTAGGCACCGCGGAGATCTAACTTGGTGAAGATGCGGGCTGCCTTGACTCTGTCAAATAATTCAGTGATGAGAGTTAATGGATAGCTGTTTTTGACGGTAATATCGTTGAGCCCCCGGTAATCGATGCATAGACGTAATCCTCCATCTTTCTTTTTAACAAAGAAAAAACCTGCTCAAGCGGGTGAAGACGAAGGGCGGATGAATCCTTTCTGTAAATTCTCCCTGATGTACTCACTCATTGCCTTGGTTTCAGGTACGGATAACGGATAAGTACGCCCTCTAGGTGGCTTCTTGCCGGGAATGAGATCGATGGGGCAATCCCACTCTCTACGGGGCGGCAGAACATCGGCGGCCTTTTCGCTGAAGACGTCACAGAAATCTTGGTAGGCCACAGGAAGACTTGACTGAACTTTAACTTCTGAAGACCTCACAGGACGAACTTGGGCTAGGCAGGACTGATGGCAGTGTGAACCCCAAGAAGTCAGTTGTAACGTGGACCAGTCAATCTGCGGATTATGTAGCTGGAGCCAGGGCATACCCAAAACGACCTCCTGGGTTGCCTGAGGGATGACTAGGAACTCAATTAATTCAGAATGCAGGAACCCGACTCCCAGCACCACTGGCTTGGTTTGATGAGAGATGTTACCCTTGGAAATTCGGCTACCATCCACTGCAGTGATGTAGGCTGGATATGTGAGTTCGCAGACAGGCAGACGGAACTTATCAACTGCAGCTTGAGTAATGAAGTTTCCAGCAGCTCCACAGTCCACTAATGCAGTTACAGACTGGAGTCCAGCCCTAGTCTCTAAAGTCACAGGAAGGATAAGGTCTTGGTTTGAAGGAGCTTGTCTAAAAGATCCCAACTTGACTCCTCCTTTACAAGTCAGGATATGGCGTTTCCCGAACGCGCTGTACAAAAATTAATTTGGTGACCTGTAGCCGCACAATAAAGACACAGTCTCTCTCGAAGTCTTCTTGACCGCTCCTCAGGGGTTAAGCGGGACCTATTAATTTGCATAGGCTCGTCAGAAGGTGGAGGCTGAAATTGTGTAGGAGGTACCATTCTTGGCTTGTGAGACTCACTACGAGCACGCTCACTGTTGCGTTCGCGAATGCGAGAGTCCAACTTGATACACAAAGAAATTAACTCTGATAATTGCTCAGGAATGTCACGGGTGGCTAGTTCATCTTTAATCCGATCAGAGAGTCCATGCCAGAAGGCTGCTACCAGTGCTTGGTTATTCCATTGAATCTCTGCGGCTAACGCCTGGAACTGGATGACGTATTGACCCATGCTACAGGTACCTTGACGAAGTTGGATAAGATCTGCAGAAGCTGATGTTGCGCAATCTGGTTCATCAAATTTGGTATAGTTATTCATAAGAGGGTTGGCACGTTCCCACAGAGGAGACACCCAACTCAAAGCTGATCCAGAGAGCAGTGATATGATGTAGGTAACCTTGGATCTTGGCGTGGGGAAATTGTGTGATAACAACTCAAACTGGATTTCACATTGATTAAGAAACCCGCGACATAGCTTAGGGCTGCCATCATATTTGCTGGGCACGGGCAGGTGCAAGCGTGACACTGGAGTTGATGCAGCCGGTGAAGGAGAACCTGCTGCACTTGCAGGCGCAGGGGTGACTGGAACTAAAGAAACAAGAGCACTGGGCAGAGATTGTTGTAGTGTATCGAGACGGGAGGACATTCCTTGCAGGAACTGGAACATCTGCTGCTGCGCAGCCTCTTGACCATCCAAGCGGGAGACCAGATTTTGTAAGGCCCCTGACCCCACATTCTGACCACCATCCGAGCCCATCGGTCCTGGACTTACTGTCAGGTTCTGTTTAGTTTGTGTCCCCGGAGGGGGCGCTAGTGGGTCAGTGGAGGTAGGATGGAAGAAGTGAGGAGGCCGGATTGGATTCCTGCGCATGTGCGCAATGTTGTTTATTAAACAGTAGGCTTTAAACAATATGGCAGCAGGAATACTTGAAAACAACAGAAACAAATGCAATTGTGAATATGCAGCGTGGAAGCTGAGAGTCTATGGCAAAGTCTGTATGGTAAGTTCAATCGATCAGGGGATCGATGTGTCGGTATGGGAACCGATAGTTGTTGGACCGTGGAGCCAGCAGAGATGTTGGTGGAAATAGCAAACCTGGTAGCAATTGCAGGAGACAAGTGTTAAAAGTTCTCAGTGCAGTTTGAATAACACTGGCAGCTTGCAGGCTGATGAACAGGTGTAGATGACGAGATGCACCTGGAGGAGAGTCTCTACTGCAGAGGGCTGAAGCACACTGTAGCTGGTAAAGGTGTGAAGCTAGAACTCAAGTGCAAGGCTTGCTGGTGCCTGTGGTTCCACGGCAGTACAGGAACAAACTGGAAGGCAAAGCAGGTAAACGGAGGAACAGGAGAACGGAGCCAGAGACAAAGGTCATAGGAGTGACACGAAGTCCAGGACAAGGACTGACTCACCCTGCTGCTCCTGATATACCCCCCGGTCTGCAGGCATTGGCTGGAATGGAAACGAGGAGGTGCGGCCAAGCTCCGGATTGGCTGATGCGGCAGTCTGAGGAAAGCTGTCATGGCGGCGCCCATGCCGCGGCCCGGCGGGAACCGCTGACAACAGGAGCGTTCCTAGGCCCAGGATGGCATCCGGCGACAGGGAGACCAGCGACAGCGAGACGTAGGAACCCCGGACGGAGTCCGCACCGATGGACAGATGCAGCTGTGGTAAGTCGATTCCTGACAGGAACACAACAACTATGAATCTGTGAATAACGACATGAGTGCCCACATGGCATAAAAGTAAAAATCTTCTACAAAATCAAAGCTTGAATGATGTAAATGGAGAAGGACACTGATGGTTGCCGGGAGATGATTGTCTTAAGATTTCTACAGTGACTTCTGATGTATCCTCATACATCTAGCCTCAATACGCCATGTAGTTCGAGATGGTCCAGCCAGGTCCCGTGCAACTATGCTTGCATTGGGCAGCTTTTAATGTAGAAAATGCATCTTAGTCGCAACCTGTTACAACAAGGATGCACCAGACAACTGTTCTCATTGTTTTGATATGCAACACTTGTATAGTGTATGTGAATGAGTCTGTATACAGAGTACAATGGAACTTGCATTGGGAAAAAATCTGCAGCTGCTATAATGCAGCACTTTGTGTAAAGATATACTGTGTCGCATATCAAATTAATTAGCACAGTCTCCTGGCGCGTCCTACTGTAGCCGCATTTCATTGCAACTAAAATGCATTTTCAGCAAAAAAGAAGCACAACACAAGCAGGGTCTTATTGGTCCAGGTGAGCCGAGAGGCTTTGGCACAACTTCAGCAAGGATATATGAGGCCACATCTGTAATTCATCTTTCATGTTGACTGTGTCCCACACCACCTGCATACCTCCCAACATGACCCTTTCCAGGAGGGACAGAATATTCTGCTTCTGGACTTTTTTCTTAATTTATGATTGCCGGCACCGGTGTTGAACAGGTTAATGGATAAGAAAAGTGTTTCCGCACATGGCAATCATAAATTAAAAGGGTAGTCCAGGAGCAGAGCATTCTGTCCCTCCTGGAGAGGGTCATGTTGGGAGGTATGCACCTGTATATATACACACACATACACAAATCATCAATGGCTTCTTTAATATCAGCAGGTGAAAATGCTTTAGAATTGCAGTAGCCAAACACACTGCATACCTCCCAACTGTCCTGATTTTGGCAGTACAATCCCATTTTCCTGGGACTTTCTCGCTGTCCCACCCACGGGTCACAGCTTCCTGCAGTGGGGGCGACAGTTGGGAGACCCTCTGCTAAGCAGAGCAGTGGTGAATAGACGTGTGTACATGCGCACAGCATCTGTTCAATGGGAGAGGACAGGCGGCATGCCCCCCACAGCTGTGAAAAACGGGGACGTGGCCCATGATTGCGGTACTTTCGTGAGGCCATGCCCCCTACCCATGAGGCCACGTCCCCTTAAATGCGCGTCTGTGTCCCTCCTCCCAACTTTCTAGAGTTGGGAGGTATGCATGCTGTACTCACCAGCAGTTAAAATGTAATTTTTATAGTTTGAACCAATTTGTAGAAAATGCTTCATATTATATACACCCACTTTTGCAGTACAGCACTGAATATGCATCTAAGTGTAAATATAGTGCTGTTCACACAGAGTGATTGGCACCACATTTCTGCATTTGTCTACAATAAACTTGCTACATGTTTACATTTAAGCTGGCATTTTATTTTTGCCTTTAGTAATTGGTGTGTAGTCTATTTCTGTGGACTGCATTTACGTCTTCCATAGACGTGAAACACATCTCAGCTAGAATTCCCACAGGGATGATTGTCGATTCTGTATAAACTCTACACTACAGTATGTTGCTGTACAAGACTTCAAAGATCTCTAATCTTCTACTCTGGTGAAAAGGCTTTGATTGAACATGCTGTTGTAGAGTTACTTGGTAGTTTAATGGATGAGTGGCTGAAATGTGCATATTGTAGGAAGTATAAAAGACAAACAACAATAAACAAATTGCAGTAAATATACAAGATGAAGACACTGACATAAGCCAACGTTTAACATAACTAGCTGCTATGTAATATAAATGTAACAGCTTAATTATTTATATCAATTGTAAGAAGCTTATTTACCCACCTTCTGTGTATCTTGAATACTGAAGATTGGTGGTCATTCCGAGTTGTTCGCTCGTTGCTGATTTTCGCAACGGAGCAATTAAGGCAAAAATGTGCATGCGCATGGTACGCAGTGCGCATGCGCTAAGTATTTTAGCACAAAACTTAGTAGATTTACTCATGTCCGAACGAAGAATTTTCATAGTTGAAGTGTGATTGACAGGAAGTGGGTGTTTCTGGGCGGAAACTGACCGTTTTCTGTGAGTTTGCGGAAAAACGCAGGCGTGCCAGGATACAACACAGAAGTGTCTGGAGAAACGGGGGAGTGGCTGGTCGAACGCAGGGCGTGTTTGTGACGTCAAACCAGGAACAAAACGGGCTGAGCTGATCGCAGTGTAGGAGTAAGTCTCGAGCTACTCAGAAACTGCTAAGAATTATTTATTCGCAATTCTGCTAATCTTTCGTTCGCAATTCTGCTATGCTAAAATACGCTCCCAGAGGGCGGCGGCCTAGCGTGTGCAATGCTGCTAAAAGCAGCTAACGAGCGAACAACTCAGAATGAGGGCCATTATACAGTATTGGCTACTTAGCTATATTCTATGTAACCAAATTAGTGACATTTGAAAAGCTACTTTTCTAATTTTCTAGCAAAGTAATTTTCTAGCAAAATCATTTGTTGAATGAAAATATCAATAATATGACATTTAGCCAAAAATGAACTGAACACTTTTTGCCCAAAACTTGAATGTCAGTCTAATTGTAGTGTGACACTGATATGTTTTATTTATCAGTTAAAGTGAAATGCTCATGGAAAAAAATAATTTGCGTTAAAACATGTTAGTATAATTTTATCATATAGGAGCATATCCCATTAAATGTGAGATTTGCTCTGGATAGATTAATGTGACTATTGTGCCCATTTTTCAATTACCAATTTTTTTTTTCAAATTGGTACAACAGTTTTTAAATGTGTAAATCAGCAAGTACCCTTAAAGACTACAAATAAATATTGGGTAACAGTATAAATGTCTGTAAAACTGGATACACACTATAAGATTGGGCAGTACGGATGGTGAAATGGTTAACATTACTGCCTCACAGCACTAAGGTCATGGGTTTAATTCCCACCATGGCCCTAACTGTGTGGAGTTTGCATTTTCTCACTGTGCTTGCATGGGTTTTCTCCGGGTACTCTGGTTTCCTCCCACAACTCCAAAATATATAAGTTAATTGGCGCCTAACAAAATTAACCCTTGCAAATGTCTGTGCATGTACATGTGGTAGGGTATATAGATTGTAAGCTCCACTGGGGCAGGGACTGATGTGAATGGACAAATATTCTCTGTAAAGCACTGCAGAATATGTGTGCGCTATATAAATAACTTGTAATAAATAAATAAATAAGATTATCTGTTCAATCTTTCTGGTTGGTGCAAAAATCTGGTAATGTATGGAAGCAAATAACAATCAACCATTTGCCCCCAAAAGCAGAAAAAAATAGGCAAAAATTGTCATTTGGATAAATTGGTTAAATCAAATAGATGTAACAAATTTGTCTGAATGTCCATTTTTGTCTGTTTTCCAATGTTTGGGAGCAAAAGGTCGATTGTCATTTACTCCCATACATTACCATACTTTTGTTCCTTTCCAGATATTATTATTATTATTATTATTATTATTATTATTATCCTTTATTTATATGGCACCACGAGGGATCCGTTGTGCCCAGAGGCAGATTTAGACCTCATGGGGCCCTAAGCAAGACACCAATTTGGGGCCTCCTTCCACAAACAATCCATAACACTAGCACATATGCACTTATTTAAACAACTCTGTCCAGGTGCTCTCCGCAACAAGTAATGGTACATGTGGACAAATAAGCAGTGGCACTCCGCTATATATATATATATATATATATAATCCAAATGATGCAACTCTTGATGACAATAAAAATAAAAAAGCAACAAATGTGTCATTGCTATTTTCAATGGTTCAGTGCTTTTATTGCACTATTGTCAGGATTAAAAGCACTGAAACATAAAAAAAAGCAAAGATATAGGTTTTTTTTTTTTTTTTTGTTATTGTCGCTGAGTGCTGCATTATTTGGAGCAATTAGCTATATAGCTGTGCGGGCACCGGTGCAAGGTATTTTTGTTGTCTGGTCCATTGCTTTGACACTTTGTATATATGTGACACATACACAGGGCATACACACACAGCATACATATAAACACATGTAGCATGCATTCACAAACACATCCTTTATTAAAAGCATATAAGCATCCCACACCCTGCGACTTCAGAGAGTGTTTACCATGACAGCATCAGTTCTTAAAGATGCCTGCCTGCCTGCTGCACCCCCCCATCAACATGTGTCCTGCAAAAGTAGTGTTAGGGTCTCCTGCCCTGTGCTGCCACGTCGTCATGGCAACCGGGAGACAAGTGCTAGCGGAGTAACCTGAGCGCAGCTGATACTCCGGTTCGGGTCTTTTGCTGTGCAGTGGTTACAGGCAGGGGATCCGGTGCTGGTTTTTGCGCTCACAGTCTGTGAGGTCTGAGGGGGGCGTGGACGGCACCTGCTTTATAAGGCCTCTTCTCAGGTTAAGCAGATGCTGCTGAATCTTTGTTGGTTAGTCAGTTCCTGAAAGTTAGCCAGTACTGTGTAGCTTTGTATTTGTTGTTGCTTACTGCAAATAGGCCTGGGGATTTGGTACTACACTCTGCCAATCCAGACCTAGCAGTAAGACTGGAGTCAGTCGTTTAGCCTGCTGAGGTTCTTTTGTTATTCTGTGAACCCAGCAGGTTTGTGGCTGTACTTTCAGACCTGCCTGCATAATCCTCTCTCACTGTGCAGGGTGTCCATGTGTCAGTTTAGTGGCAGTAAGCTGTACCTGGGCCCTGCAAGTGAGAATTAGGATTGTGGAGACTCTCCTTGTGTCTATTATTCCATCTCTGACCAAGGAGTTTACTGCCACACCCGTTGGTAACCCTTTAGGGTTTTGCTGTTGCCCTTAGCAACAGCATTTCGGGTTCTCTACGTATTAAAACACAACATGTTGCTTTTTCCATCTGAGCATTTCTAATACTAGGGAGACACCCAGTTTCTTAGCCTCTGGGCTTCTCTGTTCACTCTGTGTTGGTTTTGTTACCCTATCACCTTCTGTGTACGTTATGTCATATTTCCCAGTCTGTCTGTGAGTTCATTTGTTTTGCATCCCTCTCTGTTCAGACACCAGTACATTCCTGCAGGCACTGGTGTGCATAACAGTTCAAACACCAGTACATTCCTGCAGGCACTGGTGTGCATAACATATTCAGCAGCCCAATACTCATGTTGAAATTTTGTGGGAATATGGAGCATACCCCTCAAAATACGTTGCAACAGGTGGTCGATCAGGTGCAGGTCCTGACTCGTCAATTTAATGATTTGTCCATTAAAATGCACACCTCCCAGGCCGCTGGCGGAGCTCCCGCAGCAGCAGCACCTTCAGGGGTTAAGGAGCCGAAAGTAAATCTTCCGGATCGTTTTTCTGGAGATCGCTCGCAGTTCTTTTGTTTCAAGGAGAGCTGCAAGTTATATTTCTAGCTTAGGCCTCAGTCTTCTGGGTCAGAGATTCAGCGGGTGGGCATAGTGATTTCCTTGCTACAAGGAGACCCACAGGTCTGGGCATATGGGTTGCAGCCTGACTGTCCGTCGCTTAAAAGTGTTGATGCTTTTTTTACGGCACTGGGCATGTTGTATGATGACCCTGACAAGACGGCCTCAGCCGAGGCTCAGATTTCGATCCTTAAGCAAGGGCGAAGGCCAGTTGAGGTTTACTGTACGGAGTTTCGGAGGTTGGCCCATGATACCCAGTGGAATGACCCAGCCCTGAGACACCAGTACCGAAGAGGTCTTTCTAACCAGATAAAAGACCAACTGGTACAATATCCCTTGCCTGATAGCTTGGATCAGCTCATGCAGTTATCCATCCGGGTGGATAGACGGCTGAGAGAGCGTAGGCTTGAAAGGGAGACCGAGGTTTCCTTCTTTCCCAAGGGAACCTCAGACTCTGAGGAATTTTCCGAGGAGCCTATGCAGATTGGGGCTACCCGCCTCTCCTCGCGTGAGAAGACGCGGAGGAGACAGCAGGGGTTGTGTTTGTACTGTGGGAATAAGGGTCATGTGGTAGTATCATGCCCAGAAAAGCCGGAAAACTTCAGGGCCTGAGGGTGATGGGAAATATCCTGTCAGGCCAGAAGTCAGAATTTCCAAAGAAGACTTTTATCATTCCGGTGACCTTGAAGATCCTCGGTCAAACTGTCAAGACTGAGGCCTTTGTGGACAGTGGGGCCGACGGGGTTTTTATGGACCGCCAATTCGCCCTGAAACACTCTGTTTCCTTAGTACCCTTGGCGTCGGAAATTGAGATTTGTGGGTTAAACGGGGAACCATTATCCCAGGGTAAAATTACCTCTTGCACTAGCCAGATTTCTTTGTTTATTGGAGCCACACACTCTGAAAAATTGTCCTTTTATGTGACTGTCTGTACTTTTGCCCTATTGGTGTTGGGGTTACCCTGGTTAAGGGCCCACAATCCTCAATTTGACTGGGTCTCTGGGGAGATTCTTAGTTGGGGTACTGATTGTTTCAGGAGTTGCTTGAGCCTTCCAGTCAGGCTCTCGCAGCTAAGTTTGCCAGGATTGCCAGGGTGTTATGCAGATTTTGCGGACGTGTTCTCCAAAAAAGTTGCAGAGGTACTACCTCCCCATCGCCCCTATGACTGTGCCATTGATTTGTTGCCGAATGCTAAGCTTCCCAAGAGCAGGTTGTACTCCCTGTCACGTCCTGAGACTCAGGCTATGGCAGAGTACATTCAGGAGAACTTGGCTAAAGGATTTATCAGACCTTCACAGTCTCCAGTTGGGTCGGGGTTCTTTTTCGTGGGTAAAAAGGACGGTTCATTGCGACCCTGCATCGACTTCAGGGAATTGAACCGTATCACGATTAAAAACTCATACCCACTGCCTCTCATTTCGGTCTTGTTTGACCAGCTTCGTACTGCCACCATTTTTTCTAAGATTGACCTACGCGGTGCGTACAATCTAATCCGAATAAGAGAGGGGGATGAATGGAAGACTGCCTTTAATACCCACTCAGGGCATTATGAATATTTGGTGATGCCTTTTGGGCTCTGTAATGCCCCGGCAGTCTTCCAGGATTTCATGAACGATGTGCTCAGGGAATATTTGGATAGATTCTTAGTTGTATACTTAGATGACATCCTAATCTTCTCCCATTCCCTGGAGGAACATCGGAAGCATGTACGCTTAGTCCTCCAGAAACTCAGAGACCACCGGCTTGGGGCGAAGCTGGAGAAGTGCGAATTTGAAGTTCAGCAAATCGCATTTCTAGGATATATTAACTCCCCAGAAGGTTTCCAAATGGAGGGTTCCAAGGTACAGGCAGTCCTGGATTGGGTGCAGCCCACTAGTTTGAAGGCGCTTCAGCGTTTCCTGGGCTTTGCAAATTTTTATAGACGATTTCTCGCTGGATTTTCGTCTATAGTGGCGCCCTTGGTGGCACTCACTAAGAAAGGGGCGGATGTTGCTCACTGGTCTCGTGAGGCCAAAGCGGCTTTTGCCCGTCTCAAAAGGGCATTTGTCTCGGCCAAGGTGCTGCGACACCCAGATCCAGAGCGTCCTTTTGTGGTGGAGGTGGATGCCTCTGAGATGGGTATTGGGGCAGTGCTCTCTCAGATGGGAGTGTCTGATAATCGCCTTCATCCCTGTGCTTACTTTTCCCGTAAATTTTCGCCTGCCGAGATGAATTATGACGTGGGTAACCGGGAATTGTTGGCTATTAAGGATGCACTCGAGGAGTGGAGACACTGGCTTGAGGGGGCTAAGTTTGTGGTCTCAATTCTCACCGACCATAAGAATTTGGCATATTTAGAGTCAGCGAAGCGTCTCAATGCCAGGCAGGCACGATGGGCTTTGTTTTTTGCTCGCTTTAATTTTTTGATAACATATCGCCCTGGGTCAAAAAACATCAAGGCTGATGCGCTCTCGCGGAGTTTTGCTCCAATCCAGGAGACCACCGAGGAGCCGTTGCCCATTGTGTCCCCATCATGTATTAAAGTGGGCATTACCCAGGACCTCTTGTCATTAGTCCTTAGAGCACAGGAGCAGGCTCCTCCAGACCTTCCGGTAGGTCTTTTGTTTGTGCCTCCTAGGTTAAGACAGCGAGTGTTCCTGGAATTCCATGCCAAGAAGTCGGCAGGTCACCCGGGTATTGCCAGAACTCGGGAGTTGCTATCTAGGGTGGTGTGGTGGCCCTCGGTGGCTAAGGATGTGGATCAGTGGGTTCGGGCATGTGACATCTGTGCCCGAAATAAGACTCCTAGAGGGGTTCCTGTTGGCCCATTACATCCACTCTCTATTCCATCTAAGCCATGGACCCACATTTCAATGGATTTTGTTGTGGACTTGCCCAAATCCTCGGGGATGACAGCCATCTGGGTTGTCGTTGACAGGTTTTCGAAGATGGCGCACTTCGTTCCACTGGTTGGGCTGCCATCGGCCAGACGCCTGTCTGAATTATTTATGCTGCATGTTGTGCGTCTCCACGGGTTGCCACTTGATGTGGTCTCTGACCGCGGATCCCAGTTTGTGGCCAAATTCTGGAGGGCATTTTGTTCCGATCTCCAGATTTCTGTCAGCTTGTCGTCAGGCTACCATCCGCAGTCTAATGGGCAGACTGAAAGGGTGAACCAGTCCTTGGAGCAGTTCCTCAGGTGTTATGTCTCCAAGTGTCAGACTGACTGGGTTGCTCATCTGTCAATGGCGGAGTTTGCCTATAACAACGCGGCTCACTCTGCTACAGGGATCTCTCCCTTCCTTTGTGTGTATGGGCATCATCCTAAGGCCAATTCTTTTGACCCCCTGGACTCCACGCCTGGTGGTTCCTCTGTCGTTTCGGTCCTTAGAGGTATTTGGAGGAAAGTGAAGAAAGCCCTTGTGTCTGTGTCATTAGTGACCAAAAGGGTTTTTGATAAGCGGAAAAGACCCTGCAGCTTCAAATTAGGAGACTTCGTCTGGTTGTCTACCAAGAATTTGAAGTTGAGACAGCCATCTCATAAGTTAGGCCCCCGGTTCATCGGCCCTTATAAGATCACCAGGGTTATCAATCCGGTGGCATTTCAGTTAGATCTGCCCCGTTCTTTGGGTATCAATAAAACATTTCATTGTTCCCTTTTAAAACGGGCGATTAGTAATCCTTCTTCCAGAGGAAGACCTTCCCCTCTTCTGATACGTGGCCAGAGGGAGTTTGTTGTTGAAAGGATTCTTGACTCCAAGATGGTTCGGGGTCGGCTGTCATTTTTGGTGCACTGGAAGGGGTATGGCCCGGAGGAGCGGTCGTGGGTGCGCAGTTGTGATCTTCATGCCCCCAGACTGATACGCTCTTTCTTCTCGCAGTTCCCCGATAAACCCGGTGGTAGGGGTTCTTTGACCCCTCGTCAGAGGGGGGGTACTGTTAGGGTCTCCTGCCCTGTGCTGCCACGTCGTCATGGCAACCGGGAGACAAGTGCTAGCGGAGTAACCTGAGCGCAGCTGATACTCCGGTTCGGGTCTTTTGCTGTGCAGTGGTTACAGGCAGGGGATCCGGTGCTGGTTTTTGTGCTCACAGTCTGTGAGGTCTGAGGGGGGCGTGGACGGCACCTGCTTTATAAGGCCTCTTCTCAGGTTAAGCAGATGCTGCTGAATCTTTGTTGGTTAGTCAGTTCCTGAAAGTTAGCCAGTACTGTGTAGCTTTGTATTTGTTGTTGCTTACTGCAAATAGGCCTGGGGATTTGGTACTACACTCTGCCAATCCAGACCTAGCAGTAAGACTGGAGTCAGTCGTTTAGCCTGCTGAGGTTCTTTTGTTATTCTGTGAACCCAGCAGGTTTGTGGCTGTACTTTCAGACCTGCCTGCATAATCCTCTCTCACTGTGCAGGGTGTCCATGTGTCAGTTTAGTGGCAGTAAGCTGTACCTGGGCCCTGCAAGTGAGAATTAGGATTGTGGAGACTCTCCTTGTGTCTATTATTCCATCTCTGACCAAGGAGTTTACTGCCACACCCGTTGGTAACCCTTTAGGGTTTTGCTGTTGCCCTTAGCAACAGCATTTCGGGTTCTCTATGTATTAAAACACAACATCTTGCTTTTTCCATCTGAGCATTTCTAATACTAGGGAGACACCCAGTTTCTTAGCCTCTGGGCTTCTCTGTTCACTCTGTGTTGGTTTTGTTACCCTATCACCTTCTGTGTACGTTATGTCATATTTCCCAGTCTGTCTGTGAGTTCATTTGTTTTGCATCCCTCTCTGTTCAGACACCAGTACATTCCTGCAGGCACTGGTGTGCATAACAGTTCAAACACCAGTACATTCCTGCAGGCACTGGTGTGCATAACAAGTAGCCTCACCTGGCCAGCCCATGCCTGGGAGGAGCTGTGCGCTGCAGCTTCCCCCCCATTCATGCAGCTCTGCAACATGTCAAATACACCTGCCCGTACTCCACTCTGTGATCGGTGGCTGGGGAGGTGTTTCCTAGTATTCGCTACGGTCCTGCGCTCATCATCCAATGCCACAGCCCAACCCCCCCCCCCCCCGCCAGCAGCACCTCCCCCTCTCTTATTCTGGGTGCACTCCATGCTTGAAGTTGTCTACTCCTCTCCTTGTTCGTGTACACGGAGAGGTCGCAGCACAACAAGGGATCAGTGCATCAGTACATACAGATAAGCGTGGAGCACCAACTCATTAAAAATTAATTATCCCTGTAGCGGGGCCCCTGGGAACCGTCGGGCCATAAGCGATCACTTAGGTTGCCTTGTGGTAAATCTGCCCCTGGTTGTGCCCAATTACAGAGTACATAAATACAATACAAAGTGGGCGCTAAAATTTGGTATACTAACAATTAAGATATTGATTGGCTGCTCACACAAGGAGGATCTGGGTATCCTCCTAGATAAAGAGACACTGCACCTAAGAAATATAGTTACAAGTGTGAGCGCACATGTGGTTAAAATTTATGGTTAATTAGGCTGCTGGTTTAATAAATAATCTTTTATTCCTTTAAAACAAACTAAATAGACATTACCAAAAATAAAAAAGGAACATCACAATGGAAATCACAATGTGAAAATATGCATATATCCCCGCTTTGGCCAATTGAGCTTTAAAAGCAGACCAAGGAAGTGAAGGATTTGCAGAAGGATAGGATGGGCAACAGTGTCAAAAGCAGCAGAGAGGTCAAAAAGAATAAGCAGAGAGTAGTGGCCCTTAGATTTGGTAGCTTGGAGGTCATTGCAGACTTTTGTGAGGGCAGTTTCAGTGGAGTGGGAGAACAAAAGCTAGACTAGAATTGTCAAGTAGCGAGTAGGAGAAAAGAAAGGCAGTAAGGAGATTGTAGACAATACACTCAAGGAGTTTGGAGGCAAAAGAGAGGAGAGAGATGAGTCGGTAGTTGGAGAGGGTGTTTGGATCAAGGGTAGGTTTTCTAAGAATAGGAGAGACAAGTGCATGCTTGAAGGCAGAGGGGACAGTGCCTAATGAGAGGGAGAGATTGAGATGATGAGAAAGATGGGAACAGGCAAAAGTAGAGATGTAGCAGAGGAGGCGGGAAGGGATAAGGTCAAGTGGGGAGGTGGTGCTGGGGGGAGGAATTCGATGAGGGCCATGACTTTCTCACAGGTACAGTACATGTGAGAAAGATGTCAGAGTTGGTGGGAGGGATGGAGAGGGGTGTTAAGGGATAGAAGGTTGCTGATTACTGATGGTCTGGTGGGATGTGATGTCCTGATGTATGGAGTCAATCTTGGATGTGAAATAAGTGGCAAAGTTAAGCACAGACAGTGAGGAGGGGAAACAAGGTGGGGGTTGGGTCGTGGAGGGAGTTGACAGTGGCAAAGAGGTACTGGGGTTTGCAAGCCTGGGAGGAAATGAGATTCTTGAAGCATGACTGTTTAGCTAGGGAAAAGATAGCACTGAAGAATGAGAGCATATGTTTTAAATGTAGGTTGTCTGCCTTAGAGCGTGATTTCCTCCATTGTCGCTCAGCAGTACATGAGTATTTTTTGGTGTGCCAATGTCGAGGTTTTATTCTGCAAGGGTGAATAGTGGTCGGTGGAGCGACAGAATCAGGAGCACTGTGTATCCAACTTTACTGTTTTGTTTAAATAAAAAGTGTAGTTAAATTTTTGGTGCATAAAAATACAAAAATGTTGATTTTGGTGTAAAAACAAAAAGTCACTTTTTTTTTTTTAATGAACACCTGTAACTACACCTGCAATCTTAAAACACCTGTCCCATCCATGCAACACCCCCATATAGCTGTTCAAAATATTTTAACCCATCATTCTACACTTTTTATAATAATACTCAAATAATTGCATGTACTTATTGGACCAGTTAAGCTTATTGAAAACTTCCATTTGTCTAATTAGTTATGGGGTCCTGGGGTCTGATCAAGTCTCGACATTTTTACCATAACCCTTTCATGCATAGAGGCCACTACAGTGGACAGCTGTTTTTAAGTTATTATTTCCAATAGAAACTGTTATGACATCACTAGTGCATGGTGTCCTTAGAAGATACAGTTTCCACATAATGGCAGCTTATAAAAGCAATATGGTCAAAATAAAATAGCAGAGCCATGATCATCAACACAACGCACTTCAGGGATTTCTGTAAAATCTTTTTACTCAAAAATAGCAATGCAGGTAAAAAAAACCAGGACATAATATAGTAGATGTTTTGATCAAATATTTAATTTCTTTTTTTCACAGTTGATGTAAAATCATATGTCCACTTCAGTGAATGTCAGGCAATACAAAGATCAATACTTCATGCATGGTTTATCCTGGCATATAGGCCTAACCTAAATATATACTCCTGACGAAGTCCCCTAGTGACGAAACGCGTTGGGTGTGGCTTGCATCTGCAGACGAAGTTCTGTCTCCCATTTGATACAGAGCAAACGGCGTCTCCGTGAGAAATACCCCGCTGACTGAAGGAATACATCGTAGTGGCAGTTATCGGAGAGAGTGGCTAAGTGCATTATTTTAAACTTACATGTACGTGGATATTTACATAAGTAAAGTGTTACTTTTTATTATTATTCATTGGTGCACTCTCCTTATTTTTGACATTATCTAGAAACCCCCGACTCCTGGTTGGAGTGGATGAGCGGGCACTACATGTATTAACTAATAGACTCTGGGAACTACTACAGTGTGCACGGATCAGAATTCTACATTATATATATATATATATATATAGTCCCAATACAGAAAACAGCGGCACTCAGGGATTTTCAAAAACACAAAGTTGTACTCAAAGTGTACAAGAAAGCCGACGTTTCGGGACTCACCCGCCCCTTTGTCAAGGTGTGTAACTAAAAACAAGCAGAAACATACCTTATATCTAGAAGAAGCCCGCCAGTGCTTGTGCGCGGACCAGAGTCGCGGCTTCCCGCTACACTTCCGGTCCCACTGTGATGACCTCACTACGGCTGCGTCTTTTGGTTGTCAAGGCAACCCTGACGCTCCTCCGTGCACAGGTCCATTCTGTTAAACAAAAACAACATGACAGAAGTGTATCCTCACTGTCTACAGAACCCTCCACCTTATCAATGATCGGGGCGCACATCTCATGTCACCTATTAGGCAACCCGGTCTATATAGATACAAATACATATATGATGGTGTTATACAAATAGAGCGTCCTTCAGTATCAGCTCCAAACCTATAGAATTGTATCTATTTGTATCTTTATAGACCGGGTTGCCTAATAGGTGACATGAGATGTGCGCCCCGATCATTGATAAGTTGGAGGGTTCTGTAGACAGTGAGGATACACTTCTGTCATGTTGTTTTTGTTTAACAGAATGGACCTGTGCACGGAGGAGCGTCAGGGTTGCCTTGACAACCAAAAGACGCAGCCGTAGTGAGGTCATCACAGTGGGACCGGAAGTGTAGCGGGAAGCCGCGACTCCGGTCCGCGCACGAGCACTGGCGGGCTTCTTCTAGATATAAGGTATGTTTCTGCTTGTTTTTACTGTTACACACCTTGACAAAGGGACGGGTGAGCCCCGAAACGTCGGCTTTCTTGTACACTTTGAATACAACTTTGTGTTTTTGAAAATCCCTGAGTGCCGCTGTCTTCTGTATTGGGACTTTGCAAAATTTCTTCCAGAGGGCACCAGGGTAATTTCCAGCCATTGGGAGGAGTGCCGGCCCGCACCTTCTCTCTCTCTCTCTATATATATATATATATATATATATATATACAGTTGTGCTCGTAAGTTTACATTTCCTAGCAGAATTTGTGATTTTATGGCCATTTGTCAGAGAATATGAATGATAACTCACAAACTTTTCTTTCACTCATGGTTAGTGGTTGGGTGAAGCCATTTATAGTCAAACAACTGTGTTTACTCTTTTTAAATCATAATGACAACAGAAACTACCCAAATGACCCTGATCAAAAGTTTATATACCCCAATTCTTAATACCGTGTATTGCCCCCTTTAACATCAATGACAGCTTGAAGTCTTTTGTGGTAGTAGTGGATGAGGCTCTTTATTTTCTCAGATGGTAAAGCTGCCCATTCCTCTTGGCAAAAAGCCTCCAGTTCCTGTAAATTCTTGGGCTGTCTTGCATGAACTGCACGTTTGAGATCTCCCCAGAGTGGCTCAATGATATTGAGGTCAGGAGACTGAGATGGCCAATCCAGAACCTTCACTTTATTCTGCTGTAGCCAATGACAGGTCGACTTGGCCTTGTGTTTTGGATCATTGTCATGTTGGAATGTCCAAGTACGTCCCATGCGCAAATTCCGGGCTGATGAGTGCAAATTTTCCTCCAGTATTTTCTGATAACATGCTGCATTCATCTTGCCACCAATTTTGACCAAGTTACCAGTGCCTTTGTAGCTCACACATCCCCAAAACATCAGCGATCCACCTCCGTGTTTCACAGCAGGAATGGCGTACCTTTCATCATAGGCCTTGTTGACTCCTCTCCAAATGTAACATTTATGGTTGTGGCCAAAAAGTTCAATTTTGGTCTCATCACTCCAAATGACTTTGTTCCAGAAGTTTTGAGTCTTGTCTCTGTGCTGTTTGGAGTATTTTAAGTGGGATGCTTTGTGGCATTTGCCTAGTAATGGCTTTCTTCTGGTGACTCGACCATGCAGCCCATTTTTCTTCAAATGCCTCCTTATTGTGCATCTTGAAACAACCACCCCACTTTTTTTCAGAGAGTCCTGTATTTCAGCTGAAGTTATTTGTGGATTTTTCTTTGCATACCGAACAATTTTCCTGGCAGTAGTGCCTGAAATTTTTGCTGGTGTACCTGACCGTGATTTGGTTTCCACAGAATCCCTCATTTTCCACTTCTTAATTAGAGTTTGAACACTGCTGATTGGCATTCTCAATTGCTTGGATATCTTTTTAGATCCCTTTCCTGTTTTATACAATTCAATTACCTTTTCCTGCAGATCCTTTGACAATTCTTTTGCTTTCCCCATGACTCAGAATCCAGACATGTCAGTGCAGCACTGGATGAAAGATGCAAGGGTCTTTTAAGGAGTCCAGAAACTCACTGATGTTTTATACACACACACTGATTACAAGCAAACAGATCACAGGTGAGGATGGTTACCTTTGGTAGCCATTCAAACCCGTTTGTGTCAACTTCTGTGCATGTTATCAGGCCAAAATCTCCAGGGTATGTAAACTTTTGATCAGGGCCATTTGGGTAGTTTCTGTTGTCTTTATGATTTAAAGAGTGTAAACACAGTTGTTTGACAATACATGCCTTCACCCAACCACTAACCATGAGTGAAAGAAAAGTTTGTGAATTATCATTCATATTCTCTGACAAATGGGCAGAAAATCACAAATTCTGCTAGGGTATGTAAACTTATGAGCACAACTGTATATATATATATATATATATATATATAAAATTATAGGTGTAAGGGGAGCGCTCAAACAACAGTCTCAATATTTCTTCAGATTGAATATCCACATTCGACAAAGGTTTCTATAAAAAACCCTCTCACCAGAATACACCCAGACAGCAAAATCACTGATTAGTCCATTTCCTTTAAAACGGTAGAATTTATTAAAACTTTATGTATTAACAGCTCTTACATTTGTCTTGACATTCATGGGATAAGATCTTAATTGGACTCGCTGTCTACCCTAGCCGGGGGGAGCTCCTAAAACAGCTTGTCCACCCACTATGTCTAAGACCGTCACCCAACGCATTTCATCTATACAGACTTCCTCAGGAGTGTCTTTAATACAAAATAAAACATATAGTACCTTATTAACAAAATAACATACAAAAATCCATATAGAATACATATGAAAATATAATATAGACAGAGATTAAATAGTAACATTATCTGGGTGTTGGTGTATACATATATAGGAAAAACATTTACTAACTTACATGGCCTTTTGTATATATCTTAAAAATATATAACAAATATCTCACTTCAACCATAATCTCTAATAAAATGCAAAAATTCAAAAAGCTCCACATTAGAAATATTAGTAGTATTGATGATTTAGAGAAGAAAGTTTTCCTCTCTCTATAAATTTAACAATTTAGACCAGAATAATTTCATAATAAATTTCATGTATATTCACAATAATGTCCTATAGTAAGAGGTATTCACAAATATCTTTTCAACACTAGTCAGTTGTATCATCTATAGAGGATTTTATTTAAGCAAATTAAAAAAAAACTTACTTTCTTCAGGTAAGAGCAATATGTCCCAGCGGATAATTTGTATAAAATGGGGGACTCCCATACTGACACAATTCTGTGGGCATAAAATATTAAATCAATCCCATATTTCCAATCATAATTTTATTAAAAAAATATTATTATTGAAAAAAATATTAGCAAATAATACTTACATTAACATTAATATATATCCTAATATAACCAGATGATCCCAGAATCTTAAATAGCCAACGTTTTAATAAGAACCTCCAAATGTCTCTATAACATTCGTTATTCTAAAGATAGAGAAAAATTAATTTACTAAATGAACTATTCTACAATACACAAGACCACCAGTATTCAAACCAACACTTACTATTACTTGTAATCTGGAGCTTGTGTCCTCTGTGCTGGCTTAGCTCTGAATGAACTACAGAGGCTCTATTTGAGCTTTTATTCTCTCCAGTCCTTACCTCACTTCCTATCATTATGGTTGATTGAATTTATCGAATAACCTTCTTTTTATTGATATTAGCTGTCCTTTTGAAATAATAAATCAAGTATACCTTCTTTTAAACTTTTAATCTATACTAAACTTAAATTTCTATTTCAAAAAGGCTCCTATTGTGACCAATGTATGTTAATTGCTCTAATTAATTCAGTACACATGGACCAATTCTCCTATATGTGTGTATCAAGCCTCGTTTTGAATCTCCTTAAGCTCCCATAGAATAGAAGCCTGCATTGCTTCTTTTGTGCATCATGCCTCACTTAAAGATCCCGTATCATCACTTCCTGGTTGTGGAACGCTCTGCGTTCCACTCCCTTCAAACCAGTGCTCTTTCTCATAGCACGTCAACCTCCCGTAACGTCGCTTCCTGGTCGTGGAACGCACTGCATTCCTCTCTCTTGTTCCGCTCTGACCAACGCTCTTTCACATAGTGCGTCATGACGCTCCACTCATGAACGTCATGACACCGTCTCCTAGCAACCCGACGCCTACCCCCAGGCTCAGCTCCACAGCGCGCTTCATTGCGCATCGGTAAGTAAAGTGCAGTGACTTTATTGTCAACTTCAACATGATGTTGAAGTTGACAATAAAGTCACTGCACTTTACTTACTAAAATCCAGGCTCCGAGTGCCGCCCATTTTGTTCTCTTATACTACTGGGTTGCATCCCTGTGGGAAGGCACCGGCAGCAAGATACACCGCATCAAGGGTCTGCGAGTGCCGGGTCATTCTGCACCATATATATATATATATATATATATACAGATGGAGACACACTCAGCTTGGCTTCTCTGCTGCGCCTAGGCACACCATGGTTTATTAGCATAAGCCTTTCATCTATTGTTCTCAGCTGCAATACAATACAGAGAGAACAATACATCAGGGGATTAAGTCATTACAGCAGGGGTTTAAATCCAACTGCCCTGGCTCAATTAATCCTATTAAAGGCCAAGATAAAGATGGCTCCATCTGTATATATAAATTCCTCATATAATAGCCATATATGCCAGCTTTGAAAGCTTTATATGTATCATTAGATATTATCATAGCTTTTTTAAATTGTAAATGTCAAATTATACTAATTAGAAGCAGCTGTGGTAGTAGTGGTGGGCGCTTTATTAGTATTGTTTTTATTTTATCCAAACATCAAGAGCATCTAGCAACAGGGTTAGGTACAGAGTAGTATAACATGCACATGGTGGGGAATGGATAGCATGGATCAGTGTGTGGCGATGTTACTACACAGAGGCAATAACAGGAGATGATACATTCAGGTGTTCTTTCACTTTCTTGATGTGACTTATAAATGCAAGGCTGCTGTATCAAATGCCCAGATTCAATGACAAGAATCTGTTGGATTTCAAAGCATCCATGGCTCAAGCTTTGATCAACACTGGCTTTATGTTGCAATGTCGAAGAGGATAAACCACCTCTGTTGAAGCACAGGGACAAGTCAAATACACCCCTGATATTAATTTCAGTGAGGGAAATCACTTGCTAAAGGTTACAGATCTAAAGCATCCTAAGGGATGCCACGAAGCATCATGTACATGTAAAATTAAAGCACATGCAGTGTCTTTAGCCTTTGTATTTAGGGTGCTTCTCCAACTTTTACTACAAGCATTAACATCAGTCAAATTTAGTTTGGAAAGAAGGCTAACTTTATAGGTATGAAACAAACTCAGAAGTAAATGAAAATATTTAAATTATTAAAACTGAGGACATTTTTGTTCTGGATAAATATATCCATAAATAGGCATAAAAATGTATTGTTTTTTTATTTAGAGGGTTTTTTTGTTTCTGAAGAAAAAATACAGTAAGCAACATGAAAAGAACAAATTGGAACCATACCAGACATTTTTTTTAATTTTACCTTACTTTTTTGCAAGAATTATAATTAACAAAAATGTTCATGGTTAAATTACTGTTCCATGATAATAGGGATTTTTTTTTTATGTTGTAGACATAAGTGGACATGTGTATAACTTTTTTATTATTATTATTAGTTTTAAAAACAAAAACAAGAAAATTTGTGTTTTTCTAAGTCTTGAGGACTAATAAAAAAACATTGAAAAATAAATCTTGCATTAGGTTATAATAATTCATAAATGAAGTGTTAAAATAATGAGTTTTCCTAAATTTTAACCTGTTCTGAAGCTGGGAGAAAAAAAATGCATTAATTTCTAGAGAAATGGCAGAGACTATAATTCTTGTGTCTAATTGAATACCATAAACCCTGTGGCTGCCCAAACTTTTACGCACAGTGAGAAAAAAGTAATGCGTTTAATTGAATATACCCCTTAAAGTCTACTGTTTTTAATTTCTCTCTTTACTTATATCTCTTTATTTATTTATTTTTAATCTTATAGTTTGAATCCATTATCCATACTTCAATATTAATGCTAGATGGAGGCAACAAGGTAGATGAAGCAGTTTTAAAAATAGAAAAAAATGTTTGAAAGATTTACTAGATCTGGTAGAAATTATATACAAATAGCGCTAATTGGTGGCAGGAAAGCCCCACTGTGAACTGTGTAAATGTCATGTGAAAGTGTTATGACTTCATCACTTTCCAAAATGTAATGTGAAGCTTTATATTACTTTTAACTAGAGATGTGCGGCGAGCACTTTTCATGTTTTGTGTTTTGGTTTTGGATCTTGATCTTTGCTCATGTTTTGGATCTGGATTGGTTTTGCCAAAACCACCCTTTCAGGTTTTGGTTTTGGATCTGAATGATTTTTGAAACCCCCCCATAAAAACAGCTAAAATTACAGAATTTGAGGGTAATGTTGATCATACGGTATTATTAACCTCATTAGCATTAATTTCCACTAATTTCCAGTCTATACTGAACACCTCACACCTCACAATATTGTTTTTAGGCCAAAAGGTTGCATCGAGGTCGCTGGATGACTAACCTAAGCGAGCCAAGTGGGCGGCACAAACACCTAGCCCATCTAGGAGTGGCACTGCAGGGGCAGACAGGATGGCAATTTTAAAAACTAGGCCCCAAAGAGCACTTAGTGCAAAGAAGAAAAAGAGGTGCATCAAGGTCACAGGATGACTAAGCTAAGTGACACAAGTGGGCGGCACAAACACCTGGCCCATCTAAGAGTGGCACTGCAGTAGCAGCCAGGATAACACTTTTAAAAACTAGGCTCCAAAGAGCACATAGTGCAAAGTAGAAAAAGAGGAGCAATGAGGTAGCTGGATGGCTAAGCTAAACAACACACGTGTGCGTCACAAACACCTGGCCCATCTAGGAGTGGTACTGCATTTGCAGACAGTTTGGCAGATTAAAAAAATAGGCCCCAAACAGCACAGCATGCAAAGTAAAAAAAAAGAGGTACAATGAGGTACTGTAGCTGTATGACTAAGCTAAGAGACACAAGTATGCGGCACAAACACCTGGCCCATCTAAGAATGGCATGCAGGGGCTGAATGTCGAGAGTGGCCCATAATTTTTCGGGCCACTGACAGCATCTCCTGCATGCCCCTGTCATTTTTCAAAGAATTGTGCACCACCAAATTAATTGTATGTGCAAAACGTGGGACGTGCTGGAATTTGCCCAGATGTAATGCACGCACAATTTTGGTGGTGTTGTCCAATATCAAAAATTCCCAGGCGAGTCTAAGTGGGGTAAGCCATTGTGCGTTGTCAGCGGTGTGCCTCTTATGGAAACCGGCGATACACAGCGTAGCCTGCCTAGGAATGAGCTGGTGTCTGTGAGATGCTGCTACCGGTGTCACTGCTGTTGTTGCTGTAGGAGGCAATATTTCTACCAGTGGGCTGTCACAGTCATGTAGTCCTTAGTTTACCCTGCTCCACTTGTCCACGGTTAAGTGGACATTGGGTCAACCGTATTTTTCAGGACGCTAAGGACACTTTTCTTAATGTCCCTGTACAGTCTGGGAATCGCTTTCCAAGTGAAGTGGAATCTAGATGGGATTTGGTACAGGGGACACACTACCACCATCAATTGTCTAAATCCCCCTGCACTAATGGCAGATACCGGACACACGTCTAACACCAACATAGCTGTCACGGCCTCAGTTATCAACTTTGCAACAGGATGATTGCTGTCATATTTCATCTGCCTCACAAAGGACTGTTGGACAGTCAATTGCTTAGTTGAAGTAGTACAAGTGGTCTTCCGACTTCCCATATGAGATGACGATCGACTCCCAGCAGCAACAACAGCAGCAGTGGTAGCAGCAGCAGTGGGCGTACCACTCAAGGATCCTTTGGAGCAATCCCGGTTAGAAGAGGATTAGTCAGTCATGCCAGTGACATGGCTTGCAGGACTACTTACGTTCCTCAACTGCATTGGCAGCAGCAGCAGTAGAAAGAAGTGGTTCTTGATATTTCTCTATTTTATCCTCCAAATTTTTGTTCTCCATTATTTTTCTGGAGTTATATAACAATATGCGGCACAGGAGAGTGTACCTCTACACAACACCAGGCAAACCCTGTAAAAATTATTTGGATTAAATATTAATAACCCCTTTATATGGAGTAAATAATATTCAGCACAGGACAGCACCTCTGAACTTATATGGCAGCACCACTGGACTGGACTTATATGGCAGTACCACTGGACTGGACTTATAGGGCAGTACCACTGGACTGGACTTATACGGCAGTACCATTGGACTTATATGGCAGTATCACTGGACTTATCTGGCAGTTTCACTGGATGTATATTGCAGTACCACTGGACTGAACTTATACGGCAGTACCACTGGACTGGACTTATGTGGCAGTACCACTGGACTAATACGGCAGTACCACTGGACTGGATTTATACGGCAGTACCACTGGACTTATACGGCAGTACCACTGGACTGGATTTATATGGCAGTACCACTGGACTGGACTTATGCGGCAGTACCACTGGACTAATACGGCAGTACCACTGGACTGGATTTATACGGCAGTACCACTGGACTTATAGGGCAGTAAAACTGGACTTATACGGTAGTACCACTGGACTGGATTTATACGGCAGTACCAATGGATTTATACGGCAGTACCACTGGACTTATACAGCAGTAACACTGGACTTATATGGCATTACCACTGGACTTATATATCAGTACCACTGGACTGGATTTATACGGCAGTACCACTTGACTCATACGACAGTATCACTGGATTTATATGGCAGTACACTGGACTTCTACAGCAGTACCACTGGACTGGACTTATATGGCAGTATCACTGCACTTACACGGCAGTATCACTGGACTTATATGGCAGTAGCACTGGACTTATATGGCAGTACCACTGGACTTATACGGCAGTATCACTGGACTTATACGGCAGTATCACTGGACTTATTCGGCAGTAACACTGGACTTATACGGCAGTACCACTGGATTTATATGGCAGTACCACTGGACTGGATTAATATGGCAGTACCACTAGATTTATACGGCAGTACCACTGGACTTATACGGCAGTATCACTGGACTTATATGGCAGTACCACTGGACTTATATGGCAGTATCACTGGACTTAAATGGCAGCACCACTGGACTTATGGCAGCACAGGGACACCACCACTGAACTGATGCAGGACAACACAGCACCACTGCACTGAACTGGACTTATAGAGCAGCACTGGACATATGGCAGCAGAGGACACCACCATTGTGACTGGACTGATGCAGCACAGGACACCACCACTGGACTGATGCAGCACAACACAGCACCACTGGACTGGACTTATACAGCAGCACTGGACATATGGCAGCAGAGGACACCACCACTGTGACTGGACTGATGCAGCACAAGACACCACCACTGGACTGTTGCAGCAAAACATAGCACCACTGGACTGGATTTATGCAGCAGCATTGGACATATGGCAGCAGAGGACGTCACCACTGTGACTTGATTGATGCAGCACAAGACACCACCACTGGACTGATGCAGCACAAGACAGCACTGGAATGACACATAAGACAGAGCAGATTGCCACACCACTTTCCCGCACAGACAGCCACTGAGGAGAGAGATAAGTCCTCTCGCTACACTCTCCAGGACTTGAGTGAAAATGATGGTGACGTGTGGCTCCTTATATGGAATCCAAAACCCACGAGAATCTGACAGCGGGATGGTTATGTTTTGCCTCGTTCTGGTTTACGAGTCTGGCTTGAAGTCCCAAGCCAGGCTCGGAACCGGGCTCGGGACGTGATGTTCGGTAGGGTTCGGTTCTCAGAGAACCGAACCCGCTCATCTCTACTTTCAACAAAGTTTGCCCAGAAATGCAACATTGAGATAAAACAGATCCTAATAAAACTGCTGTCCTCTCCAAATCTCTGCAGTTTGAGGCTTGTAGTTAGGGAGTTCAAATGGGCCCATGGTCAAATTGGAATTAGCTGTAGCCCAATTTTTTGGCTTGAAATGTTCAGTTAGTTCCCGCAATACTAATTTGATCTTTCAGGGTTGCATTCAGCATTAGCATTAAGAATAATGTTTTTGTTTTTTTTTGAAAATTTATATAAAAAATATTTGAAAGTATTAAAAAAAAATTAATTTTTTTATTGGATCTTGAACATGTTTGAAGTTACTCATTCAATATCACCATTTGCAATAAAATACCTCTAAAGTTAATCAGTTTTAGCATTATCATATTCAAGCAAGCTCATCCATATGTGACCAAGTTCATTTATGTTTATGTGTGAATTGGATTGGATCTCATCAAACCAGCTTCAACAAATCAGTTTGACATTTTCAAATTCAGCTTGATTTTAAAAAAAATTGAGAAATTTTGTCAAACTTTTGAATTGGAGAACCAATTCAAGAATCCACATGTGGCCGGTTTATGCATCTCTAGCTGTGGTCATCATGGGGAAGAATAAACAATTTTGCTGTAGTTGTTAAGAGAACACAGCAATAGTGTAAGAAATATCCAATCCTTTAGCTTTTGCATGCAAAACAAATGTAACAGCTTTGCCTATTAAGACCATGTAACTTGAAGCCAGCTAAAACATAAGGTGGCAGCTCCTAAATAGTATCCCCCTCTTTCAATATAACCTGAGAACCAACTGGCAGTGTTCCAGAACACTTTGTTAATGTTTAACTTAAAACACAGTTCTGAAATTTATCAGGATGTCCTGACTGCATCTTTATCATACATGTTCCTCCTCTAAAACAGGTTTCACTTGGTTAGATTACTTTATATGATCAAGGATCTGCTCCCGTTATTGCCATATGCAATTAGTGCACATTCTTAAGCTAGGTACACACTGTAGAATTATCGGACTGATTTGGCAATAATAGGGTGCTAGGCCTGTAAAGTGTGTAAGAACAATAGTTTCAGTATTAAACCAGAGAAGTCATGGTCACAAACATGCTACTGTACATTAATTAGTGGATCAGTCAGCTAGAAAATCTCAGCCTCAATCTCCTGAAATCAAGCAGTGAGTGGGCATTTGCTTCCTATTTCCAAAGTTTCTCTGTGGGCAGACAAATACAAAGTCAGTGTGGTAGAAAATTGGTTGCTTAAAATAAAATATTTTATTGTGTAGCTTAGATATCGGGGCCTTTGATTTGCTAAAAAAATGTTAGGATGACGAAAAAATCATATAGTGGGTACATAGCTTCAGCTTGTCTTCTCTGCATATTCTTTAGTAAGCATCAACACACAGTAGGTAATTTGAATCTGCTCTACAAAATAATAATTTCCTCCACATCTCTGACTGACATGTTTCTCTATATGTTGAACACTGGATTGACAGGTGTATCAACCCACACTGACTGCAATTGCTGACGTGCACCAGCTAATTCATACCTTGCTTTACAGTATATGTATTGTGTTTTGTAAATTCTTTGCTTAGTATTAAAATTGGCCTCTTGACTATATTGAATCCATTATTTCAACTTAGGCTTAAGTGGTCTCTTTTATTTAGGTCTGATGAAGCCTCTGAAGGACTAAGGTGGAGAAATGCGTCAAGTAAAACATGGTAATCAGCAGTTTGGTGCTTTTACACTTTCTCTCCTAAAATTAATTAATTTGCTGCAGCATAAAAATCTATTTATGTAGATGGACTCTTTCTAAATAATAGGTATGCGTACCATGTATATTCTCATCCCTCCTTAGCTGTATAATTGGATTTACCAGCAGCTGAGAGGATCAAGGAGACTGACAATTATACAAGTTTGCTTCTGCTAACGAGCGTGTTTGTATGTGTCATTTGACAGTGAATGCTTACAAGAACATTGCTTTGCTTGCTTCACGCTAAACATCTCAAGCTGTTATTGATAACAGGATGCTATTAAAGCTTGCTTACTAACATATACCTTACTGACATCTGCCTTGATTAACATGAACTAAATGTAATATTTAAAGATATCTGTGGCTACAGTTTAATCCTCGTCAATTATTATGTTGTTAGCGTCATGCATAACTTACTTCATAGTGCTACAAGTGAAGTCCTGATGTTTTGTATAGTGAACATTAGAATGTCAAATACTGAACATCCTGGATATTTTTGATCAATTGATTAACCATTTTGAAACACTGTATCAATGCAGGTAGATATTTATCTAGCATAGTCTATGAAATCACAGTTAGAAGCTGACTCATTGCTATGGACAACTTTTCCATTTTATTTCTCTCAAATGTTACAGGCTGTGTTTGAAAAATGACAGTTAGGAGCTGATTGGTTGGAACCTTATCACCATGCAATGTATCACTTTTCAAGGATTAGCACAGTACAGTACAGCTGGTCCAAAGTATTGATACATCTCCACCTAAGAATAAGAGCTGCTGTATGTTTAAGAGCACACTGCATATGCATACTACCTGCACCAATATTGTGACATACTGTATATACAGCACTTGCAGTCATAATCACATGCAAGTGCAGTGCAGAAAATATGTACAGATGCAATCTGGACTTTTCCAATGAAATATGTTGGGTTACATTTATTGTACAGTATTTGTTAAATACATTTAGTGTTTTAACTTTCCTTGCCAAGTACAAATCCTGTATAACCAGCTGCAGTTTTTGAGTTGATGATGATGACTGCTGAATATTTTCCACAAAAGCATCTACAGTATACAACAGATTAATGGTGGCATGTATGTAACACTCCATTCTGTAGTTTGCAATGTGTGGCTGTATGTATGTTGCACAATGTAGGTGCTTCTAACCTCTGTATTTGGTTTTCAGTGCCTCTACCTGAATCAAGGCTTTCTCTTCTGGGGAATGTTCTGGAAATACACATGGGGTAGATTCGGGAAACCCCATGCCCAACACTAATATGCTGTGACACACTGCGGATACCAACACAGCACAATAACCACTTGCCTGGTATTATTACATCAGATGCGACCAAGCCAGGCTGTGATTTCCCTGACATGGTCACATCTGATGAAACCAGTTAGAAACACCCACTGGGCAGTACCCAAATACTCTGTATCCTTGTATCCTCCCACAGAGTCTGCCATGCAGCCAATCACTGCCACTTCTCAACCAGTAGCTGCAGAGAGGAGCCACCACTGGGGAAATTTAAATCCAGTAACCCTCAACCCCCCAGTATATACCTGGAGGCTGCAGAAAGGAACAAACTGCCAGGTAAATGTAAAGCCAACAGTTTATTAATGGTCAACGATTGTTCTAATGTTCATGAAATTGATTTTAATATTATTTCTGGTCATGGGTTCCCTTTTGATTACAGTGATTCCGTATCGATCAATACAATTGGTACAGGACCGCCAGCTAAATACTTGTACAGTAGTTTAAAGTTCTAGTTCATGCACAGTGTATAGTGCAATAACTATTGCTTTCTTAATGGTATACTGTGTTTAAAAAATGTGTACTTTTTTAGTAAAATATGTTGGGAAAATTTTAAATAGATGTTTTTCACCTAATTAAATCATTAAAAAAATAAACATTTCTGAGCAGTTTTTGGAAAACATAATAGCCAGTTAAATTGGTAAATGAACTGGAACAGTTAAATGCAGTTTTAGTGATTTTACAGAAAATATATTTTGGCATAGTATGAAATAACATCATATTCTACAAACATTGATTGTCACATCCTCATACACTGGATCAATTATATACAGTGCATCCGGAAAGTATTCACAGCGCTTCACTTTTTACACAATTTGTTATGTTGCAGCCTTAATCCAAAATGGAATAAATTAATTTTCCCCCCTCAAAATTCTACACATAATATCCCATAATGACAATGTGTAAAAAAGTTTTTTTTTAGATTTTTGCTAATTTATTAAAAATTTAAATCTAAGAAATCACATGTATATAAGTATTCACAGCCTTTCCTTTGACTTTGATGGTGCACCTTTGGCAGCAATTACAGCCTCAAGTCTTTTTGAATATGATGCCACAAGCTTGGCACAACTATCGTTGGGCAGTTTCACTCATTCCTCTTTGTAGCACCTCTCAAGCTCCATCAGGTTGGATGGGAAGCGTCGGTGCACAGCCATTTTCAGATCTCTCCAGAGATGTTCAATCGGATTCAAGTCTGGGCTCTGGCTGGGCCACTCAAGAACATTCACAGAGTTGTCCTGAAGCCACTCCTTTGATATCTTGGCTGTGTGCTCAGCGTCGTTGTCCTGCTGAAAATGAACCTTCGCACCAGTCTGAGGTCAAGAGCGCTCTGGAGCAGGTTTTCATCCAGGATGTCTCTGTACATTGCTGCATTCATCTTTCCCTCTATCCTGACTAGTCTCCCAGTTCCTGCCACTGAGAAACATCCCCACAGCATGATGCTGACACCACCATGCTTCATTGTAGGGATGGTATTGGCCTGGTGATGAGCGGTGCCTGGTTTCCTCCAAACATGACGTCTGGCATTCACGCCAAAGAGTTCAATCTTTGTCTTACCAGACCAGAGAATTTTGTTTATCATGGTCTGAGAGTTCTTCAGGTGCATTTTGGCATACTCCAGGCAGGCTGCCATGTGCTTTTTACTAAGGAGTGGCTTCCGTCTGGCCACTCTACCATACAGAAACACAACAGTATTACAGCGCACAGGAACTGAGTATATTAATTTATTTAAAACATATAAAGAATACATCCAAAAAGTATATATATATATATATATATATATATATATACAGACACTCACTTTTTCACTTTTGCAAAAGAAAAGAAAAAAAGACCAGCACTCACGTTTTGATGATGAAAAGAAAAAAGGGGTTTATTCCTTACAGAAGAAACATCTGGACATGATCCTAGTACTACAGTCCGACGGCCGTTACAACTCTCTGTGGTTTTCGCATGCCCCTGACGAAAACCACGGAGAGTAGAAACGGCCGTCGGGCTGTAGTACTAGGATCATGTCCAGATGTTTCTTCTGTAAGGAATAAACCCCTTTTTTCTTTCCATTATCAAAACGTGAGTGCTGGTCTTTTTTTCTTTTTTTTTGCAAAAGTGAGTGTCTGTATCAATTTCCAGGACCCTGCACCACCATGTCAATTTAATTTGATTTTTACTGAGTGCTGTCATTTTGCTATGTTTTATATATATATATATATATATATATATATATATAAATCAATTACAACCACCGGCCGATATTCCACACTAAGAATTATACATCATTGGTCTAAGGTAAGTAATGTAGCAAAAGTAGCCTAGTTCACTGTTTTTTAGCTTGCTTAAATATGTATCAGCAATCTGTTAACTTAATACCAGTTAATATAGAGACAAGGATTAATACTGCGCCACATGTGATATAATACAGATATGTTTGTGTAAAAATGGCAATACAATGTTACACTCCCCTATTGAACTAATGGGGCGTCAGCTGGGTCCCTCAGTATAAACAGGGGTGGTAATTCCCTGAGACAAGTAAGAATGGAAACAGGGGGATGAGGGATGTATAGCGACCAACGGTGTAAATTAAGTAAGTTTGCCAGTAATAAATACAATAAAACTATTTATTTGATACAATAATAAATTAAATGACATATATATAAAATGGGACAACAATACAATCACAGCTGGACTAAAACACTTAAAATGAAAATCTAAAACTACAATAAAATCAAAATAAGCAGATTTTCCTTATCTGTGATATGAGGTAGGTATAGGTCTCCCAACGCGTTTTGTCACTTGGACTTCATCACAGGGCTGGGGTAGAATGGGACAAGCTGGCTATATATAGTGATATCAATCAGTGAACAATTATGACCTCACTTCCTGTTTGGGACTAGACTGTCATTAACTGTTCTTCATAACCAAAATTACAGGTGCTTGGGAGTATCTTAATGTGCAAGAGGACCAGTGCCTAAAGTCAGAATGCAAAAACGAGTGCTCCTCAGAGCATAAAACACAGTCTTTTCAATACTAAGAGCCATCAAAGCGGTACTTCCGCCCTTCTTCCGGTGTCCGGGCGCATCCACGACTTCCGCCCCATTTCCGGTATGGCACTGCGCATGCGCCCACCCCGGGCTAAAGGAGCAGACATGTTTCTTTCAGTTCTAGGATCACGGTGGCCATCTTTTTGTGGATGTTTGCAGTGGTTCACAGTGCGGCTGCCATCTTTCGGAGGAACATCTTAGGGGACATTTTTATGTTTTTGTTGCAGTGTTCCCATAAAAGAAAACAGAGAACATATGTAAGGCACGGCTGTCATTCAAAATAGACTTTACAGTCGTGTTTTTAAAAAGAAGCAAACTTACTTAATTTACACCGTTGGTCGCTATACATCCCTCATCCCCCCGTTTCCATTAATACCAGTTAATTTCACATAAGCTAGATTGCTACATTCATTACTATCCAAAGATCTGCAGCTGATACAATTAATACAATTCTGAAGAAGCCACTGACACCGGAAAGGAGGAGGGGAAATGCATCAAGACTCATTTCATTTGATTTGGACCATCCAATCAACAACTTCCACATTGCGCTCTATTATATCATCACTGGATCCTCTACCTACGTATGGCCCCCCAGAGAAATCTGCCACATAAGGTACCAGCACCAGCAGTGGGGAGGACCTTTCTTATAAATGAGGAGTGTGATCAAAGAGCATTAGTCTCCCAGAGAAGTCTTCAAACGTATCGGTTAACAGCACCAGCTGCCGGGGAGGACCATTGCTCTGCAGTCAGAAAGCCTGATGAGTGGCGAGATTACTGTTAATGTAAAGTCTGGCCAGACCAATTAATGTGCTTGATCGAGTACTTTGGATTCCTTTATGGATATGACATACAAGAGAAATATTGATTAATCCAAACAATTGTGCTATTTGTGACTTTTTATTACTTTATTACTTTCTGTAATCCAAATTGAAAGGAAATCAGCTCTTCTTGGTACTTTTAATACTGATTTTTAAAGTGTCGTTTCTATATCAAAATAACAACTTTGTGTTTTAATTGTATCAGTTGCAGTTCTTTGGATAGTAATGAATGTAGCAATATAGCTTATGTGAAATAAACTGGTACTAAGTTAACACATTGCTGATACATATTTCAGCAAGCTAAAAACAGTGAACTAGGCTACTTTTGCTACATTACTTACCGTAGACCAATGATGTATAAGTCTTAATGTGGAATACCGGCCGGTGGTTGTAATTCATTGATTTTATTATATATATATATATATATATATATATATACTTTTTGGATATATTCTTTATATGTTTTAAATAAATTAATATACTCAATTCCTGTGCGCTGTAATACTGTTGTGTTTTTGTCTTTTTCGAACTTATAGGGTAGAGTAAGCCCTATTTTTTACTGGCTGTGCAGGAATTGTGTGTTTGATAAGTGCTGGGTGAATTTGTACATATTATTCTCTACCATAGAGGCCTGATTGGTGGATTGCTGCAGAGATGGTTGTCCTTCTACACCTATTTGCTGTAGGAAACATATTTTAAAATAACCTTGTATACAATTTTATAAAGGATAAAACTATTACTGACCATAGGGCTTCTTTTTGGGTGATTCGGTGGAAGAGTATATTTCTAGATCTGATTGGACACTACAAATCATCATTCTATGGTGACTGAAGCTAAAAAATATGTAAAAAAATATGTACAGAAAATTGCATGAACATTTTAATCCATCCCTTGCATAGCATAGGAACCATGGGTCATTTTAAGAGAGGAGAGGGCCTGCATGCAGTCTCCGCTGCGCCCCCCCCCATCTCTGTCAGTGAGTAGACTCTGCAGGCATTGTGCTGCTGTGGCCCTTTTCCAACTGATTTATGTCTGCAATGCCGGCTGCTGTCGCGGGACTCTGGAGGGGTAAGTATAAAATATGGGTGCACAGTGTGTGGTGTGGGGTCCCCTGGACCCAGGGGCCCATGTGCCCTGCATACCTTTCACCCATTATAGAAACACCTATGATAGGAATAGTTAACATTATGGATTTTTTTTGTACAGTGCCCTCTAGTTATCTTTCTCTCTCTCTCTCTCTCTCTCTTTCTCTCTCTCTCTCTCTCTTTCTCTCTCTCTCTCTCTCTCTCTCTCTCTCTCTTTCTCTCTCTCTCTCTCTCTCTCTCTCTTTCTCTCTCTCTTTGGGGTAGATTCAATTGAATGCAAATTGAATAGTGCTGGGAAGGAGGTCCTGGTGCTATTCAATTAAGCAAGCTGCTTTGTCTGAGAATGCCTGTATTTGCGCCTTAAACAGATTGTTTAAGTGGGAGAAAGGGCATTCTTCGACATAAGTGCCCCGTGACGATGCTGGTTGCATTGTGCTAGGGCAAAAACAGCATTGTGGCACTAGTCTTGAAGATTTCTGCTCGCAGCCCCAGAGGGGGTGCGAGCAGAAATCCACTTGTCGCACTGAATTGAATACTGACCTCCTTCACAGCGCTATTCAATTCACTTTAAATTGAAAAGTTTCCTATAAATCTTCATATACCACCAGCCACAAACATAGACAGCACTTAAACACATCACACAGATGAAGCAGTGTGCTGCAAGTTTTGTATGGATACCAACATGGCATGGAAGCAACATGTGTGTAGTACACAGCAAAGCAGCCACGGTATGCAAACCTTTCTGTAGCAACAAATATAAAAACCTCAGCTTGTATAACTATTTAATTGTACCCTGGGACTTGTAGTTCCACAAATTTATTTTCCTACCTGAGCATAATGTGTTATAAGTTCAAATTGAAAATTTTAATGGTTATGTTGCCCATAGCAACCAATGAAATTCTGTCCATCATTTGTCTATTGCATTCTAGAAAATGATAGACAGAATCCTCTTTTTACACCATCCGCAGGCAGAGTCCCCTGTTTACACAGTACACACAGTGCCAGACACACATTACCCCACAGTGTCAGATACACATTGCCCCACAGTGCCAGGTACACATTGCCCCAGAGATACACATTGCCCCACAGTGCCACTGCCAGATTCACATTTCCCCAGAACCACTGCCAGATCTACAATGCCCCACAGTGCCACTGCCAGATACACAATGCCCCACAGTGCCACTGCCAGATACACATTGCCCCACAATGCCACTGCCAGACACACATTGCCCCACAGTGCCACTGCCAGACCCCCACTCCCACCCACTTCCCACTGCCTCGCTCACCGCCGCAGCGCCTCTCCAGCCCGGCCAAAACGCACCATGAAGTCCGGTCTCTGGCTGCAGGTATGTTCTTGGCGCCGGTTCGTTAGCCAATCAGAGCTCACAGACCAGTAGCCAATCAGAAGCCGGTCCGCGAGCTCTGATTGGCTACCAAACCAAGGAGACTCACCCAGCCGCCGCACTGGACCGTCCGTCACCAGACATTGAGCACATTGAGGTGTAGGAGAGGCGCTGCGCTCTCCTCCCCTCACATTATCACATAGCAGCAGAATGCGGGACTGTCCAGGGGCAGAGGAACAGTAACTGGGGTGAGAGGGCATGATGCCCTGGCCGCAGGTGGTGCCCCCCTCTGCTGGGTCTGCCAAGGCGCCCAGGGCACGTGCCCTTCTCGACCCCCCTTAGTTACACCTCTGCTGAGATAACACGTTTCAGGTAACGATGGTGAAAGTGTGAGATGAAGAAATATCTTTGGACACAAAAAGTATTAAACTTTCAAGAAACTAATGCTGGGTATACACTGGAGTGACAGGCATTCATTCCAACATCAGAACAAATGCCTTGAGCTCAGATTCTGTGCACAAGATAGAACAAATATGTTCCATCCTCCATTAACATAATCAAGGTCACTAGCAATATTGCAAGGTTTGATGTGCAGCACATCAAACCTAGCATCCATCGTTAGTGACCATGGAAGTGTGCAATCACCCGTACACACTTAGCGATGTAGGTAATTTGTTAAAATGAAATTGCAAATCAGCCCAACATCGCTCCAGTGTGTACCCAGCTTCACACAGCAATAACATTGACTAAAGTATACTGGGCTAAAAACAAGTAAAAATGGAAGCTGCTTAGTCAAAAATGGAGGGGTTGCTCTAAAACAGAAAGTTACACAAACTAGATTTTCCCCAGCACACCAAAGGGCTCCAGCAACAAGATTTGAAAAACGACATGGTACTAGATAATTTAGAGATCTTAATTACATATACTGTATTTGCAAAGATATGGTAAGCCTCCAGGACAAACGTCAAGGTTTCTCTGATACTGGAGGAACCTATACTGCATGATAACAAATACCCACTCTGGTCCATATAATTGTCTACTGTAAGGCTACATGATAATAGCACATACAAAAATATATATAAATTGAGAGCCAGCTTACCAGGAGTCACCCCAGGTCCTCCAAATTACACCATAGGAACCAGCATGCACGCCAAATGCAGATCCCATCTATGCCTGTCTAAATTGAAGTTAAAGTGGGAGCTACTCAGTCAAATGATACCACTTTCACATCGCAAATGCCAGGCCGCACCCAGAAATTAGAAACGGGTCCTTAATAGGTGCGACCTGGCATTGGTCCCTTTTCAACTGGCTAACCGACCCGGCAATATGCTTGGTCAGGTTGCCATCAGGGCAAGGATAGTGGCGGCATCAGGGGTGGGGGCATAGGCAGTCCTGGCAGATGAGATCATCTGTACACCGCTTCTGCCTATACTGTGAATGGGTGCCGGGTCGCATCAAGCCAGCAACCCGTTCACACTGCACCTGACCCGGTAATAACCTGGGTATAACCCTTCTTTATTCCTGGGTTGAATTACTGGGCCAGGCAACCCAGGAATTTGGTTGTAACCCTTTCACACCACACAGCGACCCGCGTTGACCTGGCAATATACCGGGTCCATACTGGGTTATTTGTGCGGTGTAAAAGGTGTATTAGTTATGCCTTTCTAGCTGAAAGAATTTTTTGTTAGTCAACATAGCAAGCCTTAAAAAGCCATTACATCTTACACAATGTTATATTTTCAAAAAAGTAACTTTTACATCCAAAACAGCTTTTTGTTAAATCAGTTACTAGCAACAAGTATTTTCTAGGTTTTTTCAATGTTAACTCATAGCAAATAAATAAGTCTAGTTGATACTCAGTGAATCCAAGTTCAAGCAATATTCCATAAAACTTCTTTTAATAACAACTTATTATAAGCTACAGCACAATACAATTCTATATAATTATTTAAACCTTGGGGCCCCATAAATATAATACTTCAGTTCAACAACATGTAGCTTGGTGGTGCACTTTCCAGAAATATAGAACTCCTTGTACTATTTCACCAAGATACTGAATCAGGGATTTAGTTTTGTTAATGGAATTTGGCAACCGAATGTCTTCAATGCAGAAGCTACTGTTTCTCTATTATGAATTGTTTCAGTGGTGACTCCCTTAACACTTTTTTGTTCCTCGATTAATGTTTCCATCACACTTTAATTTTTCCTTCACACTTTACTCCACACTGTTAACACTATACTTGTGCTGAAGAAATTATTAGCTATAGCTTTTCATAGAAAGAGCCTGTCCTTTTGCTCTATTTGCATGCTAAACACAGGGTCGGACTGGCCCACAGGGGTACCAGAGAAACCACCAGTAGGCCCCACTGCCTGAGGGCCCACTCCTTCCTTCTTCTAGGGATCAGGTACCAGACTGTGCACTTGTATTATACATGGTAGATATGTTGCATTACACTGCACTAAACTATTGTGTATTTCAAGCCTCTGTGAAGGCTGGCCACACCCCCTTTGTAGGCTGGTCACACCCCTAAGTATGGGCCCCTATAACTGCATTCCCCCGGTGTGCCCTTCATGCCCCAGTCCGACACTGGCTAAACATTACTATCTTCCCAATATACCAGGAACTAAATGTCTTCTCGTGCATTGCACAGGTCTTACTCTCCCTAGGTAATGAAGCTAACAGGTATGGGTAGCTTGCGGCCTATGTCTGTCCTCTTGTATTAAACTTAATCTGAACTTCTCCTGCCACTAATGATTTTTCTGGGCTTAAGAATTATAATGGGGCTATTTATAAGGCAGAATGTCCGCTGGGTTTTAACTACAAAACTGCCCCAGCCAGTAATGATATATTAGGCTGCCACCTGTCAATCTTAATCAATGTCACTAGTGTAGCCACTTGCTGTAAAAGATTTATAAGGTGTGTCAAACATGCAAAGTTACAGACATCTCTTCAGATGCTTATGTCCACCCCTGGGCTCAGTGGCATCAGTTCATCCCAGTTGCCCAGAGGCAAGATAAATATTGGTACCCCTCCCCCCCTCCATATTGTATATTTAGATAAATAATCTGGGAATAGGTACTGTAAATGCCATGGAATAATGCATTTTGTTTATTAGATTAATTTTTAATTAATCATTTTGTGATCACATTTTCTCATGCACCCTGTTTTAACTTAATTATAACTTGTGTCAGCTGTTCTCCTAGGTGCTTTAAATTACAACAGGTGTGTTGGTAACTGTCTGACCTACTGTATTTAAGCAAAGTTGCTGTGAGCTTTAGACCAGATAAGCATACTTAAAAGTTTAACACTAATGTAACATACTTGCCTACCTGACCCTCTCCATGAGGGAGAAAATGCTCTTTTGCTGGACTTTCCTGGTAATGTATGATTGCCATCACCTGTGGTGAGCTAGTTAATTGATAAGAAAGGGTTTTCACCACAGGTGATGGCAATCATACATTACCAGGAAAATCCAGGAACAGAGCCTTTTCTCCCTCATGGAGAGGGTCAGGTAGGCAAGTATGTAATGTAATAGTTATTTTCATGATAATTATTTTGAGCAATAGAATAGGACCTGCAGTATAGTGGGGTCCCTTGCTGGGGACTGCAGGCTTAAATGCATTGATCAATACATGAACTAAATCTCCACTGTTTATTATTGTTAGTTAATATATCAAGCGCAGAGCCCCTGTGATTTATATACATACCTCCAAACATGACCCTCTCCGGGAACTTTCTTCTTAATTTATGATTGCCGTCATCTGTTCTGAACAGGTTAATGGATAAGAAAGGTGTTTGGCAATCATAAATTAAGAGGGAAGTCCAGGAGCAGAGCATTCTGTCCCTCCTGGAGAGGGTCATGTTGGGAGGTATGTATAGATTGTAAGCTTGCGAGCAGGGCCTTCCTACCTCTGACTCTTTGTTATCACCCAGTTTGTTATATCATTGTTATTTCCAATTGTAAAGTGCAACGGAATTTGCTGTGCTATATAAGAAACTGTTAACAAATAAATAAATATATATATATATATATATATAAAGAGAGAGAGAGAGAGAGAGAGAGAGAGAGAGAGAGAAGGAATGTTCTGAAAAAAATGTTCAGTATATATATATATATACACACATTTCATTGTCATTTCTTTTCAATCACAAATTTGTTAGCAGTAATACCCAGGATTAGAGCCCTAGGTATAACCTGTAACACTGAAGGCAAACACCTAACTGATAGAGCTCTTTGCTTTTGTATAGCAAGCATGCAGATTCTAGCTTAGAATTGTCCATACAAAACCATTGCAACTAGGCAGATCTACTGTATGTAGTGTGCAGCCACACACTACATAGATCTGCTCAGTCACACACAATGCTGATTATTTCTCTGACAATTATTTTGCAAGTGTCATACCCAGGATTATAACCCACGGCCTACTGTATTACACTGGAAGCAGGCACCTTAAGGTTAGAGCTATTTGCTCCTTTGTAGGAAGTATGAGAATTCTAACTATATGAAGTTGCTTGTAATTGTCAGATTAGTAACTTCATATACTGTAGTTAGAATTCTCTTGCTTTCTATACAGGAGCAAATAGCTTCATCAGTAAGGTACCTGCTTCCAGTGTAATAGGCCATTGGTTCTAATCCTGAGTATGACACTTGCAAAATGTGTATCTATAATAAAAAGGGTGTGACTTGTAAGCTGCAGGGACCAGTGGTGGAGTTGGTCATGGAAGAGATAGCGGCAGCTATCAGTTAACTTAATTGAACAGGAGGAGAGGTGCATCCACTCATAAGGAGCCTAGCGGCAGCCTCCCATGGCTATGCCTCTGCCTGAGCTAGTTACTATGTACTGTGCAGGTGTACTTACCTCAGTGAGCCAGGTACCTCCTAAGAGTGTCCATCAGCTGTCTGTCAATCATAGATGTGCCCCACCTCCAGGTCCGTTAGCCAAGCTGCAGCTGTCAATTAGAGGAACTCCAGCACCGCCTCTCCGAGCTGTCGATCACTGGATTCACCGCCCTTTCACAGATGATAGTGCTGCTTCACCCCTTGCTCTCCATCCTCCAAATATGGCCACCGCCCATCTGCCAACAGTACCAGAACCCTTCTGTAACTGCCCCAAAACATGCCAGCTACAGCACAAAATATGTTCTTAACCATTTCCCTGCTGCAAGTCACAAAGTTTAGCCAGGCTGCATTTTGTAAGGGGGATAGGGGCACACTACACTTTGTGGCAGCTTCAGTGTGATGCCACATTAGTGCACATTTACCTGCCACCCACCTATATAGGCCAACTTCTACTTGAATACCAGAGATAGGTAAATTAAGCACAGATACTTACTGTATCTGTACTAGATTCATTCTGCAACATGTCTGTTGGAGAATGAATCAGAGGTGCATGCAAACCTCCACTCAGCTCCAAACTGCAACGTTCCAGCAGGTTCCTGCCCTGAAATGCCACAAGACTGTTAGCTCACCCTGCCCAGACCACCAATCTAGTGCCCTTGGTTACCTTCCCTGGGCTTGTTACCGAGTTCATTCTCTTTCATGTTGCTCCCCCATCAGCTGCCCTCCCTGCTATCAGTCTCCAAGCACACTGCTCTGTTAGGCTCTGTTACCTTTTCAGAGTAGCCTTCTGTGAGATGTAGTTTCTCTACCTGGACTGGTTACAGTGGGACTTATTCAGAGCTGTACCTTGCTGCGTCCACTTTCCAGACCGCTACCAGGGTTCAACAATATGCAAATTCTAGTTTCAGCCTTTCCTCAGTGCACTAGTGTGCCCCAGAATGAGCAAGCACTGAGATATCCGCCTGTGCACAGTAGCACGCCTATGGTCACAGACAATCTGGCCCTGCCCTGGGATTAAATGTAAAATGCATGTAACTCAAAATACAGATGATGAAACTGCAATTAGTGCAAATGGGCAACTTTTTTGTTCAACTCCAGTGCCATAGTCTGTAGCTGTCAGTTTCAGTTTAGTCATAAATGTGGCTACAAATAAGGTGTCTGGCATTAGGTGAACCCAGACATAATATTTCTTCTCCAGCATCGCAGTGTTCTTAACTTCTGATAATCTGTAATTTTCTTCTTTATTAATCTCTGAAAATATCAGTATGGCAAACAAAATATTATGGAAAGAAGGATAATGAGCCATACTGCTGGTGCAAATGTCTGCTTTCATTTGAACAGAGTCATTTGCAAATGTGCAATACAGGAACAATCTTTATCTGCTGGCTTCTTCCACCAAAGGTGATGCCATCTTGGACTCCCTAGAAAAGCAGGTGATTTTGCAATGATATAGGTGACGATGATATGGAATACATACCTATTACCGGCGGTCGGGATCCCGACAGCGGGATCCCGCTCACCAGTATGCCGGCAGTGGGACAGGTGTTAGAGAGTCCCTTGCAGGCTTGTTGCGCATGCCACGTCATGGACACCCATAGAGGGAGAAAGGCATGTAGCGCCTATATTTCGGCAGAGGAATTTCACCTCCTGTCACGATTCCGGCGTCGGTATTGTGACCACTGGAATCCCAACAGGCGTTCTAATGATTGCTTCCCAATGACATGAGCCAGGGGTTCTCAAACTCGGTCCTTAGGACCCCAAACAGTTCACATTTTCCAGGTCACCCAGCAGGTGCACTGTGTATCACCAAATGTCACATTTTAACAGGTGACATGGAAAATATAAACTGTGTAGGGTCCTGAGGACCAAGGTTGAGAACCTATGACATAAGTACTGCAAGTTTAGCCTGTTTAAATCCCTTTTTATGTGATGATGATGATGATGATGATGATGATGAATAATAGTGTAGGACACTTTTTATATATCCTATAATAATGATGACTATCATGAGGGCCACCAAGAGATCTTAGTGTGGTGAGATATGTCATGAGCCATTGTAAATTCTGGGGTCCACTCTGCATACTGCCCCGCCCCATGACCCTAAATACAGCACTTGTCATATAATTATTATATGATCAGCAGCATGACAGTAGAATAGAATACATTAGGCATTAGTAAGAAGTATGTTGTTCTTTAAACACATATATAATAGCAGGGAAAGTACTGTATGTGGATCTACAACACGTCTTTATCTCCCTAATATTTAATTGCAGAGTACAGAATTTTTCTTAAACTCACATAAGAGGTAATCCAAGTACAGCAGAAAATAAGGAAGATGCAAGAATAAAGAACATGATAATGTTAAGTTAACGTTAAGTTATCAAATTAATTTATAGAGCAAAGTAAAGAAATTTGTATGAATTAAACTGAATTATGACTTAGTAAGTACAATAAAAGTGTTTTATGTTTTCATTAAAACAAGGATTATGAATTGAGTTTGTGAAGGCTTTTTAGATTACACATTTCCTGTAAGAATAAAAAGGTTTGTAATTATGTCCCGTGTAGCTTCTGTTATACACCTTTCTGAGTTGAATAAATCTGAAATTGTATTAGCTTTTCATTTAACAATTTCAACATATTAGAACATAATTTCTAACTTCCTATTCTGGTTTATATTATATTATTTAGTTACAGCATTAATGATCATTGTAAAAGAGTGAGCTCGCTGCAAGTTCAATTCTTAATTATCACACATCACATTTTTTTTCATGATGAAGAGGCCCCTTAGGGGTAAATTTACTAAAGCTTCTAAGGGGCCTATTTCTCACCATCCGCATCCAGGATGCGGATGACAGGTGAAAAAAATCACCCAAACTCGCACTGCGATAATTGATTACATCGCTGGGATGTATCAATTATCGCATGCAGGGACAGAGCTAGCGGTCAAGCTCTGTCCCTACGATGATACTCCGCAGCATCATCGGGGTATTTTTCGTAAAAAATACCCCGATGTCCTACTGCGCATGTGCCGCCCGACGACATCGCTGCTACCACCGCCGCCCGATCGACCCCCCCATCACGACTACTCCCGCGCGCTGCGGACACCCCCTCCCCCAAGAAGATCAATATACTCACAAGTCCAGGGAGCCGGTCCACGCTGCTTCTGCTGGGCTGCCCGGCGCCGGATTCTGTGCGCTGTGGTGACTCCCGGTGCTGTAAAGTGCGCTGTCGCTTTGCAGCGTCACTTTACTGCACAGGAGTCACATTGCAGCACATGGGGGACCCGGCGCCCGGCAGCGCTCACTGGAGCAGCGGACACCATTTACCTGGACAGGCGAGTATGGTTTTTTGGGGGGGGTTTACTTTTTATTTTATTTTTTACACTGTGATCAGCTTGTGTGTCCATCAGACACACATAGCTGTTCACTCTGCTGGGTCCCAGCTCAGCATTGTCTGCCAGGGGCAGAGAAAACTTGGCAAATGCCACATTATCGCAGTGCTGCCCTGTGAGCTGGCGAGATTATCACAGGGCACACTGCTGTATTTTTTCACATTTTTTTGTAGTAAATTTGGCCACATCACATTTCCCATTATAAGTATAGGGAATGCGATGTGGCTTACATAAAAAAGTGAATTAAAGGGTTTGGAGCAGTTTTTCATGAAAACTGATCCAAATACCCTTTAATACATTCAGGTGATACTAAAATAATGTGGAACGGATGTGAAAACACCCTTTTTCACATTATTTTAGTAAAAATAATGTTAATAAATAGACCCCTAAAAATGAAAAGAGGTGATGTTGCCCGTAGCAATCAAATCAGATTCTCTCTATTATTTCTTTATTGCATCCTAGGAAATGATAGCGATAATCTGATTGGTTGCTATGGGCAACATCACCTCTTTTCACTTTTAGAAACTTTAGTAAATGTACCCCTTAGTCAACAGATCTAACAGGACAATTTGGGCTTCTGTTTTCTAAAATATTTGTTGTATATTAATATTAACCATGGGCCTGATTCAGAGATGTGTGCATTAACTAGAGATGTTTACTGACCTCCATGTTCTGGTTTTGGTTCTAATTCATCATCATGTTTTGGTTTTGTCATAACCACCCTCAAGTATTATGGTTCACATTTAGTTTTTGGTTTAATTAAAAAAAAAAAATATATATATATATATATATATATATTTCCTCATGAACAAACAGCGGCACTCTGGAGACTTCTTTAAAGATGGTAAAGTGTAAAATTTAATCCATTTCAAACATCAGGTGACCAACGTTTCGGGGCCGTACACGCCCCTTCGTCAAGGTGATATAAGTGTAAAACAAAAGTGACATACCTTATATAGTGAGGGAAGACCCGCGAACGGGACACACGCCGCGGGAGGGAGTTAGGAACTGCATCCGTCCCTCATCCATCGCGCTGTGCACACAGTCCGCGTCACTGAGCCGCCGCATTCGTCACTTCCTGGAAGCCGGAGTTTACTTGGTAACCTTGGTGACAAGCGCTCCTTAGCAACCAGGACTCGGCTCGGTGTCAGGGCTGCGGTGAAAAATAAAAGTGAACTAAGCAGTGCTGTGCCGTTCCAAAGTACAAGGAACTGGTGTACAAATTAATGCAAGGGACATAACAAGCAATCACAATAAAAAATTATGGTTGGTATAAACACAGCCGTCTAGTAATCAGAGACATTTGTAGTTTGAAAACCGGACTATACAACATTATGTGTACATAGCGCTCCGTCATGCATCTAGATGCCCGCCATAGTGGACACCCCTGTGCACGAAGGGGCATAGCCTCACAAGATCTGAATAAGTATTAGCTTAATAAATGCTGTTCCACCAAACAACAGCAACAGGCAAATATATGAGTATGTTCTAGTCCCATATAGAGTCCTTTAAGTACTGATATTCATACAGGGTCAGTCCTAGGTATTATTGAAAGACGCTCCATTGGACCTTATCATTAAGGCCCTTGGGTTTAATGGTATCCAGGCTGTACATCCATCGTGCCTCCTTTCGTAACAATTGGCCACCTCGGTCACCCCCCCTGATGGATTTAGGGATATGATCAATAATCTGGAACTTTAGTTCCTGTAGTGTGTGACCTTGATCCGCAAAGTGTTTTGCCACTGGCTGATCCGACAGTTTTCCAGTGAGGGCATTTTTGATAGCTGAGCGGTGCATAGCCATGCGTTCACGTGCGCACTGTACGGTTTTGCCCACGTATTGTAGCCTGCAAGGGCAAGTGATCATATATACTATATGAGTGGTTGTACAGCTGACTACATGCCTGATGGTGAATGCTTTGCCCGTAAAAGTAGACCGAAAGGTGGGCCCTGGGGTCATGCTGGTACAGGTTGTGCATCCCAGGCACCTGTAGCATCCTGGCGTTTTGGTCAAAAAAATTAGTTGACACCTGTTCTTCGAATCCCGTAATGTCCGTGTGGACCAGAAAATCTTTGATACTTTTTCCTTTTCTGTAGCAGACAAGTGGGCGCTTATCCCTAAATGTTGGTAATTTTTTGTCTGTGGCAACTATTGGCCACATTGCTCTTACGGCCCTGGGTACAACGGGACTGGACGTATTGTACTTGGTAATTAGTGGCATGATTTGTTGTTGTGGTTTTATCTCTTTTTTTAACAAATCTTCGCGGGGAATCTTCATTACCTCCTGTTTGTTCCTTTGGAGTTCAGTTGAGTTATATCCCCTATCGGAGAAGCGTTTTACCACCGTGGATAATGCTTGGTCCAATTTTAGTGGATCGCTTGTAATTCTGGCAGCTCTCATTAATTGGGATCTAGGTAAGCCCTTCTTTAATGCCCGGGGGTGATGGCTGTTGGCTCTCAAGAGGGTGTTTCTGTCAGTCGGTTTGTAGAATACTTCGGTGTTAATATATATATATACATAAAAAATAAATACATAGATTTTTATCAATAATTATAAAATTCAACAAAAACAGCTAAAATAATGTAATTTTTGCAATCCTAAACCCAAAATTCAGATTTCAAATCTGAATTACAAACCGTGGGAATATCCGAACCGGGACTCGAATTTCAGAGATCTGAACCTTGTTTTAGTTCAGGTCGGATCCCCAAAATTTGGTTGGATTAGCATTTCTGGAGAACTGAACTGCACATCTCTGGCATTAACACAGCGACTGCTAATATATGCTAATGCTGCATGAAGCTTATTGTGTAAATTTGCTCCTCCTGACGGCTTCTGTGTTCCGCTGCATGAACATCTGACGCATCCACTGTCTGCGGCACACCCAGAAAACATGACACGTCACCATTTTCTGATACTCTGGCCATTGCTGTAGCTAGCTGCCCAAAATGGCTGTAGCATGCCAATAATGTTGTGGCTTAAAGGACACTGTGACATCATCGCAGACAGATCTGCACATGCACAGATCTCCTAACATCAGAGATGTATGCAAACCATCAGATTTGCGAACATCTCTGAATCTGTCCCAATGTACACCATTGTTTCCCAACTCCAGTTCTCAGGAACCCTAACAGTGCAGGGTTTACAGATCCTCTCAGTATCAATATTGAAATAATTAGCAGCACCTGCATTGGCGTTTCTATAATGGGTGCAATGTGTGCAGTATACATGGGCCCCTGAGTCCAGGGGGGCCCCACACCGCACACATTGCACCCATAGTTTAGTACTCACCTCTCCAGAGTCCAGCGTCGGACGCTGAAGCCACCTCCGTCCAGCATAAAATCAACTCCAAAATGGCCGCCGCACATGCGCACTTTAAATTTTGTCTCCGGAACATGGCGGGCGCCATGTTTCCGGAGACCTGTGCAATAGGCTCCTGCGCAGTGTCGGAGCCTACAGCGCCATGGAGAGGAGGGGGCCCACCTGGAGTCTGCACACGGGCCCCCTCCTTGCTTATGACACCCCTGAGCATCTGTGGATCTTTTAAAATGTGTTAGCCAGTAATGACTACACTTGTGCACCAACTAGGAGATCTGGAAAATATTCACTGTTAAGGTGTGTACACAGCGGCCGATATATCGGCCATTCTATTGAATGCCCAATATATCACTGGTCCATCAGCCGCCAAAATGGCCACCGTGCATGCACAGTTGTTAAATTGGTCTCCAGAACATGGCGGGCGCCATGTTTTTGCACACCTGTGCATGCGCAAATGCCGGAGACTACTGCGCTGTGCAGAGGAGGAGGCCCACCCGGAGGTGCACACGGGCACCCTCCTCTGTCGAAACGCCCCTGCGCCCATTGCTGGCTTCTGTGATCCAAAGACCTTGCACTGAATCAACTAGGGTTACACAGGATGTCTGGTGAAATCACAACACTGTTGCCAGTGCAGCTGCATCCAAGAACTCAGGCCCTGGCTTTGGCATGCCCTGAAAACGGGAGCCAACACACCCCATTTATTTTGGAATGCCTTTTGTCACCAGCAAAGATTTGTCTAAACATTGGTTTTACGTAAATCTCTGAATGAGGCCCTTACACAGCGTGAGTGCAATTGTAGCCAACCAGTGTGCAGCTTTGAACTGGCCCCTAAATGTTCACTTTTGTTTTCATTTCATAACATTTCCAGTGCATACTTGCAAACTGACAACATGCAGGTAAGGAAACTATGCAGGACATCAGTAAGGGTTATCCACTAACAAAACAAACAAAAAAGAAATGTGAGACTCCTATTGCAAAGTGTGTGCACTCTAAAACTGATCAAACATGAAAGCATACTAGGTATAATTGAAAATGCAATTTTGAAAACAAGTGCATATTACTAATTGATAAGCATTTATTATTAAGACCAGACATTCTAATGTGTCAGCATATTTGACATACTTTAATTTAGTTACGTGAAAGGAAACTGCCACTTTGGCCAATAAAAAATTAAATATTAATGAAATATCAGCATAAGACTCAAATAAAATACATTATTTCCATAATTTACTTAAAAGGCAGCTATTATGAAATTGAAAATGCTTTGTGCAGTTTTGTAAAATGTTCATTATAATGCACCATGTAACTTTCTCTGCTGTCTTGACATAATTAACCTCATTTCTGTCCCCTGTCTAAACAACAGGTTGTTCTGCTATGAAAGAATCCATAACATTATTATGATGACTAAATCAGAATGCCACTATGCTCAGTCTACCCTCACAACTCTCATTGTATCACTGTCAGATAATTTATCATTTGTGAACTTGCTTCACCAGAGATGGGATTATCCCGAGACTCTATTCTAGTCTCTTCTGTAGTCAGGGTTATTATGGAGGGATGTGACTATTAGGAGTCCTTTACAGTCCGCATATGTGAAACTCCATTCATATGACATTAAAATGACTTACAAGTAAAAAAGATGCGTTAGGCTGTAAATTATCAAAGCTTCTAAGCAATGATTGACAACCTGATACGGGAAGCAGTTAGCAGACGGGATCCCGGCAGTAGATATACCGATGATGGGGCCCCGAAGTAGAGGCAATGCCGGCGTTGATATACCGATGCCGGTGTCACATTACCGAGAGCTGGCATTCCAATCATCTGGACAGCAGGATGAGCTGCCATCCTGCCGTGGGGGGGGGGGGGGGGGAGTGGGGAGAGGTTAGGTTTAGACAAAAGAAGGGGATTAGGCTGAAGGGCCAGGAAGGTTAGGGTTGGGGACCAGGGAGAGAGGGTTAGGGTTAGGCACATAGGAGGGGAGGTTAGCGTTAGACTGTCTAACCCTAACCTCTCCTTTTATGTGCATAACCCTAACCCTCCCTTCCCTGCTGCCTAAAACTAACCCTCCCCACTTGATCTCTAACTTAGACATCAAGCGGGGAGGGTTAGCTTTAGGCGGTGGGGAAGTAAGGATTAGAGTTAGGCACAAAGCGGGAAGGGTAAGGGTTAGCCACCACCGGGTAGAGTTAGGGTTAGGCACCCACAAGGGAGGGTTAGGGAAGGGGGCAGAGGAGGGTTAGGGGGTTTACTGGGGGGCTGTCAGGATTATGATGGACAGATTGCCGCTGTTGGTATTCTAACCTCCAGCATCCCGTCCATCGGCAAATCATACTGATTTCCCTGATACATGTCCAGGGATGTATTGGGTCACATGTGAACTCTTCTTGGATGGAGTACTATCCCATTAACAAAGGAGTACAATTTGCTGTTTGCTATTTCAAAGTGCCATTATACCTGTCACCTTTTTTTTACATTGTTTTAATTTTGGAGCCATTGTGGAGATCTTTGTAAAAGGTGTGCATAGGCTGCATTGATTTTGCGCACTTAAAGATACAAATGTTTTTCTTGCAGAGAGAAGTGGGTGTTTGTTGGACAGCAGGGACGTGCAGTCAGGGTAAACATAGAAACATAGGAACATAGAATGTGACAGCAGTTAAGAACCACTTGACCCATCTAGTCTGCCCCTTTTTTACCATATTTTTACCTCAAACCTTCTTTGATCCTTATTTCTTTGTAAGGATATCCTTATGTCTATGCCATGCATGCTTAAATTGCTCTACTGTCTTAGCCTCTAACCACCTCTGATGGGAGACTATTCCACTTGTCCACTAATTTTCCTCAAATTTCCCCTGAACCTACCTTCCTCAAGTTTCAGTGCATGTCCTTGTGTTCTAATACTTCTCTTTATTTGAAGATTGTTTCCCTCCTGGACTTTGTTAAAACCCTTTTAAAACTATTTGAAAGTTTCTATCATGGCCCCTCTTTCCCTTCCTTGCTCCATACTATACATATTGAGATTTTCCTCGGTATGTTTTGTGAGGTAGGCCATGCACCATTTCAGTTGCCCTTCTTTGTACAGTCTCTAATGTATTAATATCCTTCTGAAGATATACAGTAGCCTCCAGAACTGAACACAGTATTCTAGATGAGGCCGTACCAATGAGCTATACAGTGGCATTATTACTTCTTTCTTTCTGCTACTGATTCCTCTTCCTATGCAACCAAGCATCTGACTTGCCTTCCTCATTGCTTTGTTACATTGCTTACCAGCCTTTAAGTCACCTGAAATAGTAATTCCTAGATCCCTTTCCTCCTCAGTAGTCTCCAGTATAGTGCCATTAATACTAAAGTCAGCTTTTGGATTTTCGAGACCCAAGTGCATGATTTTGCATTTTTTGGCATTAAACTGTAATTGCCATGCTCTTGGCCATTCCTATAATTTACCTAGATCCTCAATCATTAGTTTTACCCCTACTGGTGTGTCTACCCTGTTGCATACCTTTGTGTCACCTGCAAAAAGTAATTATTTCCGTTTAATGCCATTTGCAATGTCACCAATAAAGATAAAGACTGGTCCAAGTACAGATCTCTGGGGTACTCCACTGGTAACATTTCCTCCTGTGAATGTACTCCATTTACTACAACTCTCTGTTTTTTATCCTGCAACCAAGATCTTATCCATCTGACCATCTTAGTATCCAATCCCAAGCTTTCAAGTTTATTTAGCAGTCTGCGATGTGGGACAGTGTCAAAAGCCTTACTAATGTCTAGATAAGCTATATCCACGGCTCCACCATTATCTATTACTTTAGTCACACAGTCAAAAAAGTCAATAAGGTTTGTTTGACATGATCTCCCCCAGTGAATCCATGCTGTATGGGATCCTGTAAATTGCTGGATTTGAGATAATCTACAACTCTTTCTTTTAAGAGTGTTTCCATCAATTTTCCTACTACTTATGTAATGCTCACTGGTCGGTAGTTGCTTGCCTCCTCCTTGCTTCCGCTTTTGTGCAGTGAGACTATGTTTGCTTTTTTCCAGTCCTCTTGAATAAATCCTGTAGCTAATGACTGGTTGAATAATTTTTCTAATGGTGCTACCAGCACCCCTTTAAGCTCTTTTAGTATCCCTGGATGTATCCCATCTGGCCCCATTGAGTTATCCACTTTCAGCTTTGAGAGTTCTGTTAGGACCTTCTCCTCTGTAAATGTACTTGTTTCATTTTTCTGAAAATCCCTGCAACAGAGCCTCCCCTGTCATACTCCCTGTCAAACTCCTGACAATTTTATATAAAAATGATTACAATAATACAAAGAAGATATTTATAACATAAACATCTTTTTTATTGTAATCCTTTTTATAGCTAACACTCACCAGCTTGGTGGAGATCCTGGAGCTGCTGGGAGATGAGAGATGAGGAAGCAACAGCTCTGCCTCAGTTCAACAGTCAGACACTGCTTTGCAGAGCTGGGGGAGGGGTCACACCATGGGCAGTAATGCTGGACAGAAAGGGAGCTAATAGAGGCACGCCTCTGGGTGTGGGGGCAGGCCTTGTGCACTGACGGAAACTTGTATGCATCATGTGACCAGGAAGTGCACTGTAGTTGAAGCTCAGTCAGCAGAAGCAAGAGAAGACATAGGAATGCAAGATGTTGACTCAATGGACACAGTAGCTTAGTGTAGTGAGGGGACAGTTATTGTGAGTAGGGGGTTGAGACAGGCTCCCAGCATTCAAACCCATTCCCATGTGTGCCTCCCCAGCTACTCACATCACCGCAAGTCACTGGTGGGCAGGAGCCAAAGCTTTGGATGCAAAATCTGAAAACATGGGTATGTCAATGATGGATCAAGGGCGTGTACAGGGAAAATAGTGCAGAAGTACACAGTGCATATGCTGTTATTTTAAGGCATCTGATCCACTTCACTGGGGTAGGTGTGGGCTTGTGGAGACCATGATACTAATGATAACAGATCATACAGATGTGTTCTCTTCTACTGATGTAAGTAACAAAGTAAGAGGATACATACTTATGAACCATTGATAATTAAACCTTAGTGAACTCCATCTCCAAATAGGGAACCTAGCATTATTTGACTGCACATTATGAACAATGCACAATCAAGGTAAGCCCTATAAATTTATATACTATGTCAGTTGTGGGGTGAGTTTTGAGGCTTGGGTCCGACACCGGCATCCCAACATTGAGAATGCCGACAGGGATGGGGTAATTATTTTACCCCTCCCTTAATCTGCCTTGGGTGGCAGCTAGGGCTAAGACACCAGGGGTGAAGGCTATGACTAAGACTCAAGGGGTGGTGGCTACAGCTAACCTTCCTCCCTGTAGTATCTAACCGTAACCCACCTGGGCACTAACCCTAACCATAACCCCTATACTTACCTTTGGAATATCGGCGGTCGGTGTTCCTTCACTGGGATTCCATGAGCGCCGGCATCCCAACTGCTGGGATGCTAAACGCATCCTGTTCTGAGTAAATTGTCCTTTTGTGCAATGTTGATAAAAACTGAATAGTCTCTAAATTCAGTACCTACAGTACCAATCTCTGTCAATTATAGCCATGAAATTGCACTGAAAGAAAGTAAAATGTGGCAGCCTGGATTGACTAGGTAACACCAATGAAAGATTGCATCATTACACAGACACTATTTTGTGTAAGCACTTGGCATGTGGCCAGAATGTTGTACAGTATAGTCTATAGAACCGCAGGATAGTACTAGCTCCCTAAGTAAATAGTGCATATATTTACCCTAGAATTTGACACATACTGTATGTTGAGTTAGTCAAATACATTTCAAATATATTTGAAATATTGCAAATGTACAGAGAATGCCTAACTTGCTATGTTGCTGACAACATCTTATACAATATATTTAATGATTTTCTATTCTCCCCTTCACAGCAACTCATCACCCCCTTCTCTTCTCCCCGTCTCAACAACTTATCACCCCAACCCCTTATTAAATATATTTAATGATTTTCTCTTCTCCCCTTCCCAACAACTCATCACCCTATCCCCTTATATAATATTTTTACTGATTTTCTCTAGTTCTCCTCACAACCAGTCATCATCCCCTCCCCTTATATAGTTAATGATTTTACCTTCCCCACTTTCCAACAACTCATCACTCCACTCTTTATATAATATATTTAATTATTGTTTTTCTCCCTCTCCAAGCCACTCCCACCCCTTATGTAATATATGTAATGATTGTACATTTTACTCACAATACTCATTCACTAATGTTCATTTCTTCTTTATTTATTCAGTTTATCAGCTCTTGCTGGGACTTCTTGAATGGCTCCTTGCACTTTTAAATGCTTCTAAAGGTGGGTACACACTAATAGATATATCTGCAGATCAATTGATCTGCAGATATATCTATGGACGGATCTGGCAGTGTGTTGTGCATACACACTGCTCGATCCATTGGGGACTGACGTCATGAACTGGGTGGGCGTGTATACACTCCCACCCAGTTCAGCTGTCAATCACCGCCGGGCGCCGCAGCATGTGTACGGGCGGGTGGCTTGTCACCCAAACAGATACAGCAAAGAGCCAATATATTGGTAGATATATTGGCCATCGGCTGTGCTGCGGGCCGATGCGATATGTCTGTGAATGACGGAGTTCACAGACATATCGCCCGTACACACTGGCCGACGGATATATCGGCCAGTGTGTACCAACCTTAAGGCTGGCTTGGAATGACTTAGTAGAAATTTGAAACGATGATGCTTGGGCAATGACTGTAGAGAACAGCTGGCTACTCAATGCAGGAAAGAACAGTGGGCTAGTTATTACATGCCATTGCACCACAAGCAGTCTGGTATTATAAAAAGACCTAATTGCAAAAACGAATGCCATCAGTTCTAAAACAAATGCTTGATTAAGCTTTTTGCACAGTCAACATCAGCAAGAGCACCAAGAACGTCACCAAGTGCAGTTCAACAAGTACAAGATGGGAGATGCGCCCCATTAGTTACTTTACCACACAGAGCTTTGCTGATTGCTGTCAATCATTTGCTTTAGCTTAGTAAAACAATTTCTATCTAACAGAGATTTCCTGTAGGCTGGAAAACGTAAAGAGCACAAGTGGCTTGCATTGTTAGCTTGCCTAACAGACATTTTTGAATTTTAAATGCATTAAATACTTCTTTCCAAGGATGAGAACGTTTTCATTCACAGAAAAGATCAAAGGTTGGATCAGGAAGCCGTCTTTGTGGCACACACATGTGGACAGATACACTTTCAAATATATATATATATATTTTTTGGATGACTTGTTAAATGAAAATCCCCATCCATGACTTGCAACCTGCCATTGATATCCATCTGAAGAGCCTTAAACTGTAGTTATGATAGTACTTTCCAGAAGAGGATAAAAGAGCAGAGGATTGGATTAGGAATCCCTTTAGTACAGAAACAACTGCATGTGCTTGTTTGCCACTTACGCTGGAAGAAAACCTAATTGAGCTCTCCTATGATGAGACATTGATGCTAAGATTTCATGAACAATTTCTGGATTTCGGTATGACAGGAATACCCAGTGCTGTCATCTGCTGCACTTGAAGCACTGACGCCTTCTTCATCTGCTTACCTTTGTGAATCAAACTTATCAACAGTGACTTCACTTGAAAATAAGTAAGTCCCACCTGTCTTTTCTAGGTAACATTCACCTATGCCTCAGTCACAAGTATTTGTGTTCAACACTACAAAACTCACTACTATCATTAAGTCAATATTTTTTTCTAAAATAAATAAGATATTTACAGTATATAGTTAACTGCCATATTATTGCCATTGCGGGCAATTCAGACCTGATCGTTGCTGTGCGTTTTCGCAGAACGGGCGATCAGGTCCAAACTGCGCATGCGTATGCACCGCAATGCACAGGCTTCTCGCACAGGTACAAAGAGGATCGCCGCTCATTGATGGGTTTATGAGACAGTTCCATTCGCACGGGTGATCGCAAGGAGATTGACAGGAAGAAGGCGTTTGTGGGTGTCAACTGATCATTTTCAGGTAGTGTCTGGAAAAATGCAGGTGTGCCATGCATTAGCAGGGAGGGTTACTGACATCAATTCCGGTCCCAGACAGGCTGATGTGATCGCATTGGCTGAGTAAGTCCTGGGCTGCGCAGAGACTGTACAAAATCAGTTTGTGCAGCTCTGCTACACATGAGTTCGCACACTTGCACAGCTAAAATACACTCCCCTGTAGGCGGCGACTTTCTGATCGTAACAGTGCAAAAATCGCTTGCTAGCAATCAGGTCTGAATTAGGCCCATTGTCCACTGTTCTGTGACAGAAAAATAATCATATGAAAACTAAACTGAACTACAAATCAACATGGGTTTTGCATATATGTTAAACATTCACAATGTAGATATTCAAAATGGCATTGACCATGTTAAGATTTAGCGTATCAATACTAATGTTATGTCAACATTACTAGAGTGTTGACATATTGGGGGGGATGTAATATGATATGAGCAGGGCAGATTAGTCATGGTGCTCACCTGGACGATGCCTTGGAGGCCAACATGTCTGTGGGGCCTGTTTTGGGTGTTGTCATGTGGCCCCACCCACACATAACAGGCATCCAACCACACTCAGTACACTGCATTGTCCCTATTCATTTTCTTATTCCATTTCTGTAGTACAGCAATGCTAGCATCCAGTGATGCTGCCATGGCTACATGGTATGTTATACCATTTGTGCTGCCCATGTTGGGACACTTCTAAAAATTTTACAGGGCCACTTTTAGTTCCCAATCAGCCCCTGGTCTGGAACATAAGATGCAAGGAAGGCCGCAATTGCGTACAATCAGGCCATATAAGGAGGGATCCCGCCCCCCTCAACAGACCCCACCCCCTCATCAGACCACACCCCCTTTAGGGCTGCTTCCATAAATTTTCCCGGTATGGCTTTCCATCCCAATCCACCCCTGGGTGTGAGAATAAGGAGGTGAGAGATTTTGTGAGAGTTGTACTGTTTTTTTTTAAAGTGGCAATCATTTACTGGCAAAATCAACTTGGTTACGGGATGAGGATGGTAAATCAGAATGATAGTTGTTCGTTAATTTACGTTGGTTGGAGATCTAGTATATAGGCATATCTTGCTTCCCTGATGCATTTTGTGTAGTGGCCGAACCCCTTTTTGGTCCCCCAAGGGACCCAGCTCTTCCCACTATACAACTCTCAGCCTGTGGCTTCCTGCTGCCTCCATTCTCCTCCTCACATCATGTCAGTGCCCCAGTGAAATTATCGATTGATTTATAGTTTCTTATATAGCGTAGCACATTATGTATCTCCTGATATACTCTGTGCTGCTGGGGGACCGTGCTACTTCCACTATATAACTTTCAGTATGTGGGTTCGTGCTACCTCCATTCCACACATCATGTCACTGACCCTGTCACATGCAGCCCTGTTATCACTGACATATCATGCATGTTCTGATATACTCTGTGCTGCTGGCCCACCCCTAGGGGTGCTAGTGGTGTGTTACCACCACAGTGTTTGTTCCCAGAGAGTAAGTCACATGTGTAGCAAGTTTAAGTGTAAATTGTTCAAGGCATTGCAGAGTTATGCTGTCTGCTGAAAAACTCTGTGCTGCTGCCTCACCCCTAGGGGTGCTGGGGGTGTGTTACCTGCACAGTGTTTGTTCCCAGCTTGTAAGTCATATGTGTAGAAAGTTTGTTGTAAATTGGTCCAGGCATGCGGGAGTTATGCTGTCTTCCGAAATACTCTGTGCTGCTGTCCCACCCCTAGGTGTGCTAGGGGTGTCTATCCCCCACAGAGTTTGTTCCCAGATTGTAACTCAGATGTGTCCCAAGTTTGGTGTACATTGCTCCAGACCTTCCACAGTTATGCTGTCTGTTGTCCCACCCCTAGGGGTGCTAGGGGTGTCTGACCACAGAGTTGGTTTTCAGAGTGTAAGTCATATGTGTACCAAGTTTGTTGTAAATTGCTGTAGGCATTCCAGAATTATGCTGTCTGCTGAAATACTCAGTGCTGCTGCCTCACCCCTAGGGGTGCTAGGGGTGTCTCCCCCCCCCCCCCCCCCCACACACACACACACAGTGTATGTTCCCAGATTGTAAGGCATATGTGTACCAATTCTTGAGCACAAATGCCCCAGCAATCCCGGAGTTATGCTGTCTCCTGATATACTCCGTGCTGCTATCTCCCCGCTAGGGGTGCTAGGGATTTCTAATTGCTTTATACCGCTTTCACATCGCTAACCCGGTAAAGAACCGGCTTTTGAACACGCTTCCGACCCGGGTCTGAACACGCTATACCCCTTTCACATCGCAGTTTGGAGCCGTGTTATTACCGGGTTATTCCCGGGTTGGTGCCTTTCACACTGAACCCGGTTCACCCTTTGAAAACATTTGTGATGTCATTATAAATGGACTTTTCTGTCTCCTATTGATGAGGTTGTAAAGGTATTACAAGGAGGGGCTGGGGAGTGCTCAGTAGTGCAGCAATCATGGCCGAGACAGCACATGTCTCTATAGACTTTGTGATAGTCTCAGCTGTACTACTCTTGGATTCAGCCTGTGAGAGGATATTTGAGCTTCTCACATTCTGTAGCTTGTTCAGCAGCTATGTTATGAGGAGGAGGAGGCTGCAGTATTTGAGAGACACCACCATTCGTCGTCGGCAATACCTGCGCAGGAGGAGATCGTTTATATCTGCTTCTGTGACCACCATACTCAACCTTAACCTCAGTACTCAACGAAAATTGTGGTCTAGAGAACGGCAGCATGGGCAAGTTTTTATGCAAAGTGTACTGAACTTTCAGGATGTTCAGTGGAAGTGTCACTTCAGGATGTCACGTCACACATTCCACTATCTTTTGGATTTAATGTCCCCAGCACTCTCTAGACAGACCACAAACTTCAGGTCACCAATAGAGCCAAGCAGGAGGCTAGCTATAGCATTGTGGTGGTATGCCACTCCAGGTGAATATCGCACAATTGCTTGCCTGTTTGGTGTGGGTATATCTACCGTTTGCACCATTGTACATGAAGTGACCAAAGCATTGGTGGACAACCTATACCACAGATTTATTTCTCTTCCGCAAGGCCAGCGTTTGGATGAAACAATTGTGGGATTTGTGGAGTCTGGATATCCGCAGTGTGCAGGTGCAATTGATGGTACCCACATCCCTATAATCGCACCTCATGATAATCATGCCGACTACTACAACAGAAAGGGATGGCATTCCATTGTTTTGCAAGCTGTGGTGGATCATAAGTATTGGTAATGTTCTTATCATTGTGTTTTCTTAATGCTAATTGTTTATAATTAATTTACAACTTAATATATATTTTTATATATTTTTATATAGTTTCACAGACGTATTCATCGGTTGGCCGGGGCGGTCACATGACGCTCGAGTGCTTGCAAACTCTGATCTGTACCGGGTAGCAGAGGACAAGCAAGGGGGCTACCTTTTTCCAAGAGAGGTGATTTTGTTTAATAATTTTAATACTTTTGAAAACATGCCCAAGAAAAGATGTGTTAAAATGACGCAATGTTCATGAATCAAGCAGGTAATAGATGACTGCAATTTAATTTACATTGGGACCAATTGGCGTTACCTTCCAACATGCTTCCTATGTGCCCACCAGCCTGCCCATCATGGAGGAGTCTGCTCATATTTGTATTCCAATTTCTTATTGCTAACGTACATTTTTTTTTAATCTATATTCCTACTAGAAATCCAAATTTGTGGACGGAGTGGAGATCCCGGTACACATAATTGGTGATGCAGCCTACCCGTTACGACGATGGCTCATGAAGGGGTTCACCCAACATGTCCAGCTGAGCCCCAATCAAATTACATATACGCACACCCTGAGCTCGGCAAGAATGGTGGTCGAAAATGCCTTTGGACGATTAAAAGGACGCTGGCGCTGTCTTATGAAGCGCAATGATGTAGACATTAATATCATGCCTAACATTGTTGCAGCATGTTGTATTCTGCATAACCTATGTGAGTTTCAGAGGAAGGAATTCCTACCAGAGTGGACAGTGCAGGCCTCTGCTGTGTACCCTGCACTTGATTGTGAGGCCTATTTGGGCGACCATTCTGGAAGTGCAGAACAGATGAGGTCTGCTATAATGGCCAACCTTCCCTCATTACTCCGTTAATTTTTTTCAGTTTGTATATTATGTTAATTGTTGTTGATAAAAAAAATAAACCTGTTTAGTTGACATTCTGCTACTGTGTCGATACAAATGTACAACATCAATATCCAATTTGAAATGGATGTATCAAGCATTTTGTTTGTTTGTAAGTAAAAATAGGACAAGTCCAAAGATTAACAAAAGGTCAGAGACCGTAGAATTTTAATTTGTATAAAACTTTGGAAAATAAAGTAGTGCAATCTTTACAGTAATACAAGTCAAACCAGTAATAGTGCAGTAAAAACACTCCTATGATTTTAAAACCAACCTTTTTTTAAAAACAATAACTATTTAAGTTAAATTACGATAAACAGGAGACTCTGTAGTTGTCTCCGTTTCAGAAGGTGATTGGGTGTGTTGAGGTTGTGTATGTCGAGGATGGGTATAGTGAGTTGGAGTTAGTGGAGGTGGGGTTTGTTGGGGTTGGTTATGTCGAGGATGGGTATGGTGTGGCGTTGGTTGAGGTGTGGTATGATTATAGTAGGGGGGTCCAGGGTAATATTGGGTATATGGTTGAGGGTAGTTTGGTGGCACTGTGTGCAGCCCTTCAATGCATTGGAACATTCGGTCAAATATGGACATTTGAAATTCCTGCATTTCTCTCTGACGTTCTCTTGCATCCCTATTATAGGTTTCCTGCATAGAGATCAGCTGCGTCATAAATGTATTGTTCATGTCTTGCTCTGCCTGCAGAAATCGCTCGAGACGTGCATCTTCTCGATCAGCCATAGCAGCGTCCATCTGCTCTAATTTTTCCACCAGGACAGTGGTCATAATTCTTGCAGCTTGCTCCGTTTTGTTTGGCCGGCGCCTCCTTGGCGGAACAGTATATACTGCAGACACAAATCAAATAATATGTTATTGGAATTTGCAAAGAGCTTATATAAAATAGCAGTGTTTGCAAACGTGTTTTGTGGCCTCCTTCCACCTACACACTGCATATACTCTGCAACATTTATCATTTTTAATTGTATGCATTTTTTTCTCAGATGTAATGACGTTAATGTTTAGAGTTGTTAGTTTGTGTTTAGTTTACGTTAATTGTTAATGTTAGTTATTATGCTTTTAGGATTGTTGTACTTACTGTTTCCACGCAAAGGCTGCGTTTGTGCAATTGGAGCCATTTGACTTGGCCCAGCCGCTGTGTCTTCTGGCGCATCAGTGTTTTCAGTCCTGCTGGGCTCCTGTACAACTGGGACAGGCATAGTGGTTGCCATCGGTTGCGTATCATCCAGTACGAGTAGTGGAGATGGTGGTGGTGGTGATCGGGTGTCTGGGTCCTGTGCTCGGGTATCTGGGTCCTGTACGCTGCAGGAGGAAGCAGCACAGGCCTGTCTTGTTTCTGCTGCTGCTATGCTGGAGGATAAGCTAACCGGTGTTGCAAGTGCTGTGTGGCCAAATATGGTGGCACACTGCTCATAATATTGCCACTCCATACGGGCAGCACCACTTCTGTTTCTGTTGTGGTCGTGGACCTTATGGAAATTCCTTTTAAGGGCCTTTAGTTTATTGATTACCTGCTGGGAGGTACGGTGGAATCCAGAGGCTGCAAGCATCTTCGTTATGTTTTTGTATGTGATTGCATCCTTAACAGTCCCTGTCATTTGGTGGGTGATTTCCGACTCCCCTCTTATCCGTAACAGCTCCCTAACCTCATCCTCACTCCAGTTTGCCATATTCCCCAAGCACTGTAGCAATGCAGCACTGTGAATGTAGTAATAAAAACACACTGTTTAAAGCGTGCTGCCTGTTTATTTCCGGGTTCAGACAGGTGACATCATGCAGGGAGACAACCTATCATCTCCTTTTTAAGATTACCGGGTTGAATATAGCGGGTCTGAGGCTTCACACTGCCAAATGAACCGTTTCTGAACCGTGTAGGATCCTTCTTTTTACACGGGTTGAAATACCGGGTTGTTTGACATGGTAAATTCATAATGGCGCTTTCACACTGCACCTCAAACCGGGTTGACACGGCTCAAACTCGGCAATATACCGGGTTATTTTTGCGATGTGAAAGGGGTATAAGTTGCCTCGGCCGTGTTTTAATACGCTTGTATGTAAAATTTCACGATCTTCGCTTGTAAACTGTGGATTTGTATAGAAAGACCGAAGGACAGAAGGACAAATTTTCGCTTTTATATAGTAGATTATTTGCGTCATGACCTGGTAACCTACTGTATGTACTGCAAATTCTCTGCTGCTTCTAGTTCTTATAAATGAAGGTTTTACTTGCCTACATTTCCTACTAAGTTGTTCCGTAAATTCTATAATAATTAAACTTGCCTCTTGGTAGCATCTGAGCTGCAATATCCCTAGCACACTCTCTCTGTATAATATATTTCCACCCCCCCACCCCCTTTTAGAATTGATATTCAAGTTGCTGTTGATATCAGCATAAAAGAGCAAAGGACAGATACAATTTACTGCTTTATCTAGGAGGCCAACATAATCATCGACGATGCAGTATTGTAATTGCATTAAACCTATGCTTACTGTTAGTTTGTGTACAATATCTATTCAAATAAAAGAACTGTGTTCAATATACAGTATATTTCTTTCATACATAATACACAAAGATGGGTTTCTAAATAATGTTAATTTAGGCCATTCCCATGAGATTACCAAAATAATGAGACTAGACTTTACACTTCTTATTTTCAGGCAATCACTTATTTAAAAGAACATTTGTGCTTTTTTAAGTACAGGCATTCCAATTTTAAAAGTTCAGAGAGGCCAGTAATCGGCCTGTAATCTGTTAACATGGGTCCACTATGAGAGGAAGCTGCAATGAGAGAAGGCCACAACATGTTACCCATCTTGTGAAGCGAGCTGGAGACTGTTACTGATGTACTAATGAGCCTGTGGTAACAGAAAACTAACCTCTGTTGGAAACAATTTGGGCAAAGGACTGTAATTAAATTGACTAATACTAAGGTCTGCTCTGAAGTGTGGAGATGTAAAAATAATGTACAACACCACTTTTATTTTCATCAAAAGAGAAAGATGGTCTGGTGTCATTCTTATGTCAGCTGACACTTATACACTGCTACCCTTGCTGTATCTGCTACACATAAACTGTACAATTATTAATCTTGCATGTGCAGAGGCTCCTGTTTGCCAAATCAACTCAGAGGATGTGAGCAGGGACAAACGTGTATGGGGCGGGAGTTCCAGATACATATATATTTAATGTGTGTGTATACTGTATATCGTGCACACACACATACACACTCTCTCCAGCTATTAATTATCCTGAGATTTTACAGTTCTTCATAGTGGGTTCTCTGGAATCTTCCTCAGGACTCTCCACCACTTTCTGTGCTCAATGTTCCCGCCTCTCTAAGCTGTATGCCATCCCTCAGCTGAAAATTTGTGTTCATTAGAACCAACCTTCCGGCAGATGGGACAAAACAATGGAATGGGGACCTCTACTGGCATCTGGATGTACTGCACTCAGCAGTGATAGCAGCTCTCTGCCCCCAGTCGACTCATTAAGAGCCAATCTCTGCTGTGTACTCTACCTAGACCGGGCATGTCCAAACTGCGGGCCTCCAGCTGTTAAGAAACTACACATACCAGCATGTCCTGACACAGCTTTAGCATTCTCTGACAGCAAAACTGTGTCAGGGCATGCTGGGGTATGTAGTTTCACAACAGCTGGAAGGCCGCAGTTTGGACATGCCTGACCTAGACTATCTGCTGGGCCACTCCTGGTTTGTGGGTAGTCAGAAATCCCCCCACATTGCTTGAGCCACTAATCAATTAAGAGAGACTGAACTACAACAAAGGGTAATGGTACTGTTGTCAATGACACATACAGTAACATAGCTGAAGGCCAGAAGAATCTCATTTTACATTTTGGACCAATTCCTAAGAAAATATTGCTAGTTGTCTACACCCATCTCTGCATATGTTCTGTTACATCCCTCCATCCATATTAGTTTTCTTTTACTACTTTATATGAATAATTCTGACAGTTGTATCAGTTCTGTAATTTCTGTGGACCCTATTTTCCACTGTATGAACAGCATCTGAAACCACCTGGACGTGTGCAGCTGACTGACTAGTCTCATTCAGTTTCCTGACTTCTCTTAGGGGGCAGATGTACTATGCATTGGAGAGAGATAAAGTGGAGAGATATAAATGCACACCAAAGTAAGGAAGAATCCGTTAAACCAGCGCATAGAATCAAAAGTAACATAAAAGATACTTCTTTTGAATAGACACACGAATAATGTTTCTGTTACTTGTTTTTCAGCAACATTGTTTCATATCCATTATGGATGCAGACAGCCATAATAGCCGAGAAATGTATATAGTATAATACCATTTAATACATTTCACTTAAATTATTACATTATTATTATTATTATTATTATTATTATTATCCTTTATTTATATGGCACCACATGGGATCCGCAGCGCCCAATTACAGAGTAAACAATAAAACAAAACATGAAGACAGTGACTTACAATGCAATACAATGTAGGACAAGTACAGGGTATATAAACATAACTGCATCAGTAAACAGCACTAAAATAAGTATCAGGGAGGCAGAAAGTTGAAGGATTTTGTGCCATCAAAGGGAGCATTGAAAAGAAGTTAGGTTAAGTAAGAGGGGATCAGTAAGATTTACCTACAATCAAAATCCCGACGGTCAAAATCCCACCAACAGGTAACTGATGATCAAAATACCGACATGGTGAAAATACCGACATGTTCAAAATACAGGCATTTAAAATGTCGACATGGTCAAAACACCGACATTTAAAATGTTGACAAGTCAAAAAGTCAACACGGGTTTTTACATTTTTTTGGGGGTGTATGTTGACATAGGCCAACATGGACACCATATAGGTGTACCGCGTCCCCTAGCATGGCACACTATTATATTTCCCTTCCCTATTATATTTCCCCTCCATGTCCACTGGGATGGTAAAGTATGAACAAGTCAGTTTCAATGAAAAAATCATGAAAAACTCATGTCGATTTTTTGACCTATCGACATTTTAAATGTCAGTATTTTGACCATGTCGACATTTTTAATGTCAGTATTTTGACAATGTCGGTATTTTGACCTTGTCGGTATCTTGATCATTGGTCAATTGTTGTCGGTATTTTGATTGTAGGTAAATTGACTTCATCCCAGTAAGAGACGTAATGGCACATGAGGGAAGAGGGCCCTGCTCGTGAAAGCTTACATTACATAAAACATCCAATAAAAAACAATAAAAAACAGAATATATTCTAGCATTCCACATCAAAGACAGATGTTCCTTTAGTGGCTGACAAGATAGGTAATTACCAGCTGTTTGAAAATTACTAGTTACGGACAGTTCTTACAGACATACATGGAAGGTTAACCCGGGCTGCACCTCCAAATTCCCAGCATGTGCACAATCTTCTGGTCTTCCTTTGCCATCAGTCAGTGCCCTCTCTGGAAAACACCTGCCTGGCACCCACACATCCCAACCCTCCCAGAGTCTTTCTTAAGGTTAGCCTTCAGAAGCAAAAATATAAGCGAAATAAAATACCAACCAATCAGCTCCTAACTTTCATTTTCCAAACACAGCCTGTAACTTTACAGGAGCTAAATGGCTAGTACTTTATCTATCTCCACTTTATCACTCTCCAGGGCGTAGTACATATGCCCAAAGGGTAATGTATCACACCTTCTAAAGAGAAAGAGTGGAGTTGTCCAAAGCGACCAATCAGATTTCAACTGCCATTTTACAGACTTTCCTAGATAAATTATAACTAAAATCTGATTGGTTGCCATGGTCACTGCCTTTTTCTCTTTAAGAGGTTTGATACATCTGTTCCTTAGAGAAGTGAGGCCCTTAGAGAGGAGTCCATTATTAATTTGCATATATGTTTAAGTAGGCTTGCCTACTTAAAGATATTTGGGACACCTATGAACTACACATGTTCTTATGTACCAATACTGTATATTCAAATATGCATGTCTTAAGATATCTGCAAATCTAAATACAATGCAGTATTACATTTATAGCTAAAGGAGGCCAACATGTGATCATTCTACAAAAGACACACATCCAATCCTATTGGATTACAATAGCGTATGAGAGATGCTTTAACTGAGTTGACACCTCATAAATGACCTGCAGTGACATTCTCATATTAATACAAGGTACTAAACAACACAATAAAAATTTTTTTTTCCTAATGAAATAAATAAAAAAGAATATTTAGATGTTATTTATTACTATAAATATATTAACTTACACTAGTTTAATTACAGTACATATCTTTTATGTTTACAGATACAACTACTGATATCAATCAAAGCTTTTCACTCACCCTATGAAGTAGCTGGCACAGAGAAATGAATTCTTTAGTTCCCTCACATTTATTCCTTTAAACATTTTTATTAATATTTCATGATTGAACAAATATATTTTTTTTTACACCCATTCTAAGTATTTGCTCTTAATGTACAAAGTTTTGTCTGCAGTATACTTTTATATTGTAATATCTTTAAAACGCCTTTGAAGGTGTTTCTGAATTGATGATTCTGTTACAGTATTTATACTTTCCCTGCATACTCATAGAAGAGTCTAATAGTTTCATTCCATCACCATATGGGCTTCAGAAATGTAAGAAGCTGTTTTTTCAAGTTTTTACTTTATTAACTGTACCCCAAAGGCTAATTTTAAAATGTATTTAATCTACTGTATAACATCATTATCTGCAATAATCTGACATTGACTTTCATCAGCTGATTACAATAATAATAATAATTTTGACTGTGCCCTGTGTATTATAGAATATAACAATAAACTGTTCCTTTATTATATTATATAATATATATATATATATATATATAGAGAGAGAGAGAGAGAAATGTTATTACCCGGCACTCCAATAAGGGATTAAAAGCAATACTTGCTGCGGTGCCCTCCGTGGGTTGGTAGCACAAACCCCATGTATTCACGAAGCGGCGGCGGCACTCATACAGACTTGCTCAAAGCTTTATAAAAGTTGTAGATTTATTTTCCAACGGCGTTTCGGGGATAAACCCCGTCGTCAGGGACAGCACATCACCAATGTGATGTGCTGTCCCTGACGACGGGGTTTATCCCCAAAACGCCATTGGAAAATAAATCTACAACTTTTATAAAGCTTTGAGCAAGTCTGTATGAGTGCCGCCGCCGCTTCGTGAATATATATATATATATATAATTATTATTATTATTATTATTATTATTATTATTATTACTACCATACAGATAATAAACACAAAACAGGGTAAACATAAGAAAACAGAGTAACATATAAACATAGCCATAATTATATAGTAAATGTGTAAGGGCAACTGTTGTGGCCACCAGAGCAGAATGGGGATCCAAAGTGTTTAGTTAGGCACATCCCTAGCGTTTCCTCCCCTTGATTATTTTTCTCCTCTCACTTACCCTAACAACTGACTACTTACTTTTCCTTTTACCTCTGTACTATACTGTAGGTCTAATTCATAGTTGTACGCTATGCTGATGTTTTTACAGATGAGGATTTTCGGCCAACTTTACAGTACTGCTAATTATTGCACTATCCATACTGCCTATTGGACCATTTGGGATGGTAATTGGGAGCAGTGGCAAAAACACAGGTGTATCATGACCATTTTTTGGGACATGTCGCTGCTTGCAACTGTGATACACAGTAGAAATGGGTTCTGCATCTCAGCACATGTGGCCATTCTGCGCAACCTTAGGGTTACTCAAATGGGATATTATGAAAGGGTCTGTGATCTGATGAGATTAGTAAAGCTGACAGTGGGCACCTCAATATCTAATATAATGCATGTGCCATGCGAGTTTTCAGGGATTTTCGTTAGAGATGAGCGGGTTCGGTTATACGAGATCCGAACCCCCCGAACTTCACCTATTTTACACGGTTCCGAGGCAGCCTCGGATCTTCACGCCTTGCTCGGTTAACCCGAACGCGCCCGAACGTCATCATCCCGCTGGCGGACTCTCGCAAGATTCGTATTCTATATAAAGAGCCGCGCGTCGCCGCCATTTGCACTCGTGCATTGGAGATTGAACGGAGAGGACATGGCTGCGTTCTCTCCCTGAAAAGATCCGTAATCTGTGCTCAGTGTGCTGCAAATATCTGTGCTCAGTGTGCTGCAAATATCTGTGCTCAGTGTGCTGAAAATATCTACGTTCTCTGCCTGAAAACGCTCCATATCTGTGCTCAGTGTGCTGCAAATATCTGTGCTCACTGTGCTTTATTGTGGGGACTGGGGACCACCAGTATAATAGTAGTACAGTACAGTAGGCCATTGCTGTATCTTGCAGCTCTGTGTCACTGCAAGTATCCATTCCATATCTGTGCTGCATTTTTGTGAGCAGTATATATAGTATTACAGTGCAGCATTTTGGTGACCAACAGCATATAGTTGTACAGTAGGCCATTGCTGTATCTTGCAGCTCTGTGTAACTGCAAGTATCCATTCCATATCTGTGCTGCATTTTTGTGAGCAGTATATATAGTATTAAAGTGCAGAATTTTGGTGACCAACAGTAAACATATATAGTACAGTACAGTAGGCCATTGCTATTGATATATTACTGGCATATAATTCCACACATAAAAAAATGGAGAACAAAAATGTGGAGGGTAAAATAGGGAAAGATCAAGATCCACTTCCACCTCGTGCTGAAGCTGCTGCCACTAGTCATGGCCGAGATGATGAAATGCCATCAACGTCGTCTGCCAAGTTCGATGTCCAATGTCATAGTAGAGAGCATGTAAAATCCAAAAAACTAAAGTTTAGTAAAATGACCCAAAAATCTAAATTAAAAGCGTCTGAGGAGAATCGTATACTTGTCAATATGCCATTTACGACACGGAGTGGCAAGGAACGGCTGAGGCCCTGGCCTATGTTCATGGCTAGTGGTTCAGCTTCACATGAGGATGGAAGCACTCATCCTCCTGCTAGAAAAATGAAAAGACTTAAGCTGGCAAAAGCACAGCAAAGAACTGTGCGTTCTTCTAAATCACAAAACCCCAAGGAGAGTCCAATTGTGTCGGTTGCGATGCCTGACCTTCCCAACACTGGACGGGAAGAGGTGGCGCCTTCCACCATTTGCACGCCCCCTGCAAGTGCTGCAAAGGAGCACCCACAGTCCAGTTCCTGATAGTCAAATTGAAGATGTCACTGTTGAAGTACACCAGGATGAGGATATGGGTGTTGTTGGCGCTGAGGAGGAAATTGACAAGGAGGATTCTGATGGTTAGGTGGTTTGTTTAAGTCAGGCACCCGGGGAGACACCTGTTGTCCGTGGGATGAATATGGCCATTGACATGCCTGGTTAATTACAAAAAAAATCACCTCGTCGGTGTGGAATTATTTTAACAGAAATGCGGACAACAGGTGTCAAGCCATGTGTTCCCTTGGTCAAGCTTTAATTATTAGGGGTAAGGACGTTAACCACCTAGGAACATCCTCCCTTATACGTCACCTGGAGCGCATTCATCAGAAGTCATTTACAAGTTCAAAAACTTTGGGTGACAGCGGAAGCAGTCCACTGACAACTAAATCCCTTCCTCTTGTACCCAAGCTCCTGCAAACCACACCACCAACTCCCTAAGTGTCAATTTCCTCCTTAGACAGGAACGCCAATAGTCCTGCAGGCCATGTCACTGGCAAGTCCGACGAGTCCTCTGTCCTCTCCTGACTGGGATTCCTCCGATGGATCCTTGAGTGTAACGCCTACTGCTGCTGGGAGTCGATCGTCATCCCAGAGGGGAAGTCGGAAGACCAGTTGTACTACTTCCAGTAAGCAATTGACTGTCCAACAGTCCTTTGCGAGGAAGATGAAATATCACAGCAGTCATCCTGCTGCAAAGTGGATAACTCAGGTCTTGGCAGCTGTGTTGGTGTTAAACGTGTGTCCGGTATCCACCATTAATTCACAGGGAATTAGAGAATTGCTTGAGGTACTGTGTCCCCGGTACCAAATACCATCTAGGTTCCATTTTTCTAGGCAGACGATACCGAGAATGTACGCAGACGTCAGAAAAAGAGTCACCAATGTCCTAAAAAATGCAGTTGTACCCAATGTCCACTTAACCACGGACATGTGGACAAGTGGAGCAGGGCAGACTCAAGACTATATGACTGTGACAACCCACTGGGTAGATGTATTGCCTCCCGCAGCAAGAAAAGCAGCGGCGGCACCAGTAGCAGCATCTCGCAAACGCCAACTCATTCCTAGGCAGGCTACGCTTTGTATCACCACTTTCCATAAGAGGCACACAGCTGACAACCTCTTATGGAAAATGAGGAACATCATCGCAGAATACCCCAATTGGACTCTCCTGGGGATATGTGACATCGGACAATGCCACCAATATTGTGTGTGCATTACATGTGGGCAAATTCCAGCACGTCCCATGTTTTGCACATACATTGAATTTGGTGGTGCAGAATTTTTTTTAAAAACAACAGAGGCATGCAAGAGATGCTGTCGGTGGCCCGAAGAATTGTGGGCCACTTTCGGCATTCAGCCACTGTGTGCCAAAGACTGGAGCACCAGCAAACACTCCTGAACCTGCCCCGCCATCATCTGAAGCAAGAGGTGGTAACGAGGTGAAATTCAACCCTCTATATGCTTCAGAGGATGGAGGAGCAGCAAAAGGCTATTCAAGCCTATACATCTGCCTACGATATAGGCAAAGGAGGGGGAATGCACCTGACTCAAGCGCAGTGGAGAATGATTTTAACGTTGTGCAAGGTTCTGCAACCCTTTGAACTTGCCACACGTGAAGTCAGTTCAGACACTGCCAGCCTGAGTCAGGTTATTCCCCTCATCAGGCTTTTGCAGAAGAAGCTGGAGGCATTGAAGGAGGAGCTAAAACAGAGCGATTCTGCTAGACATGTGGAACTTGTGGATGGAGCCCTTAATTCTCTTAACCAGGATTCATGGGTGGTCAATCTGTTGAAATCAGAGCACTACATTTTGGCCACCGTGCTCGATCCTAGGATTAAAGACTACGTTGTATCTCTCTTTCCGGCAGACACAAGTCTGCACATGTTCAAAGACCTGCTGGTGAGACACTTGTCCACTCAAGTGGAACGTGACCCGTCAATAGCTCCTCATTCACATTCTCCCGCAACTGGGGCTGCAAGGAAAAGGCTAAGAATTCTGAGCCCACCCGCTGGCGGTGATGCAGGGCACTCTAGAGCGAGTGCTGACATCTGGTCCGGACTGAAGGACCTGCCAACGATTACTGACATGTCGTCTGCTGTCACTGCATATGATTCTGTCACCATTGAAAGAATGGTGGAGGATTATATGAGTGACCACATCCTAGTAGGCACGTCAGACAGTCTGTACGTATACTGGCAGGAAAAAAAGGCAATTTGGAGGCCCTTGCACATACTGGCTTTATTTTACCTAAGTTGCCTCCCTCCAGTGTGTACTCCGAAAGAGTGTTTAGTGCAGCTGGTCACCTTGTCAGCAATCGGCGTACAAAGTTACTTCCAGAAAATGTGGAGAAGATGATGTTCATCAAAATGAATTATAATCAATTCCTCCGGGGAGACATTCACCAGCAATTGCCTCCAGAAAGTACACAGGGACCTGGGATGGTGGATTCCAGTGGGGATGAATTAATAATACTCTGTGAGGATGGGGATGTACACAGTGAAAGGGGTGATGAATTGGACGATGTGGAGGTGGACATCTTGCCTCTGTAGAGCCAGTTTGTGCAAGGAGAGATTGATTGCTTCTTTTTTGGTGGGGGCCCAAACCAACCAGTCATTTCAGCCACATGCGTGTGGCAGACCCTGTGGCTGAAATGATGGGTTTGTTACAGTGTGCATGTCCTGTTTATACAACATAAGGGTGGGTGGGAGGGCCCAAGGACAATTCCATCTTGCACCTCTTTTTTTTTTATTTATCTCTGCATCATGTGATGTTTGGGGCTAAAGTTTTTAAGTGCCATCCTGTCTGACACCGCAGTGCCACTCCTAGATGGGCCAGGTGTTTGTGCCGCCCACTTAGGTCGCTTAGCTTAGTCATCCAGTGACCTCGGTGCAAATTTTATCATGTGCTGTTTGGGAACTATTTTTTGCAGTGCCATCCTGTCTGACACTGCATTGCCACTCCTAGATGGACCAGGTGTTTGTGTCGACCACTTGGGTCGCTTAGCTTAGTCACACAGTTACCTCATGCACCTCTTTTTTTCTTTGCATCATGTGCTGTTTGGGGACTATTTTTTGAAGTGCCATCCTTTCTGACACCGCAGTGCCACTCCTAGATGGGCCAGGTGTTTGTGCCGCCCACTTAGGTCGCTTAGCTTAGTCATCCAGTGACCTCGGTGCAAATTTTAGGACTAAAAATAATATTGTGAGGTGTGAGTTGTTCAGAATAGACTGGAAATGAGTGGAAATTATGGTTATTGAGGTTAGTAATACTATGGGATCAAAATTACCCCCAAATTCTATGATTTAAGCTGTTTTTGAGGGGGTTTTGTAAAAAAACACCCGAATCCAAAACACACCCGAATCCGACAAAAAATTTTCAGGTAGGTTTTGCCAAAACGCGTCCGAATCCAAAACACGGCCGCGGAACCGAATCCAAAACCAAAACACAAAACCCGAAAAATTTCCGGTGCACATCTCTAATTTTCGTACACGGGCAGTAGTAATTATAGATCAACTCCATGAACATTGGCATTGCATCTTACTCAGAATCAAGCCCAGAGTCAGAAAATGATGGGTTGTGGACATTGCAATCTGGGGCATCAAATTTCTTGGGATGTCAGATTGGTATCTGGTCTTTAGGTCGACAGCACTTAGGTCGACACTCATTAGGTTGACCACTATTGGTCGACATGCATTAGGTCAACATTGTCTATAGGTCAACATGGTCACTGGGTCGACGTGGGAAAGGGTCGACATGAGTTTTTCAATTTTTTATTCTTTTTTTTAAACATTTTCTTACAATCCACCAGGGACGTGCGGTGAGCTAAATAGCTCAGGAGGCATTGGCTAGCACCAGAGCCAGATTTACACGCAATATATGAGCCAAAGGGTACATGGGGGCATTATACACAGGTACAGCAGTATAAACTCCTGGAAATTTGGTGAATTTTGATCAGAGATGTGCGCAAAAGTTAGCCAGATGAGGCCCTGCCTCCCCTGCCATAGACTTTTTACTCCAGAGTTTTGGCTATAAAAATGATTAGAATAATGCAAAGAAGATATTTCAAACATATTCTTTGGATTTTTCATATACTTTATACAGTCCAAACTCTGGCACAAATGTAAGTATGACAGGAAAGGCTCTGCCTCACCTGCCTTACCTCACTGCACGTCACTGCAATCCACATGGACTATTATTGGGAATAGTAACCTGTGCAGAATGCAGTGGTAGCGCAGCGAGGCAACTTGCCTGAAGCATGGTTAGTGAAGTGGGCCATGTGAGGGGATACTGTGCACTAATTGAGGTTCCCGGACACTTTACGAGGAAAACAACACCCAAAAAATGTAAAAAAAACTCATGTCGTCCTTTTTCCATGTTGACCTAGTCACTGTCGACCAATAGTGGTCAACCTAATGACGGTTGACCTAGTTACTGTCAACCCTATGATCCACACCCGTCAAAATTTGTACAGTTCATTCAGCCATAAATGATAAGAAACTGAGATGCAAATGAGTATAACTGTAAATGCTGTAATTTGTTAAATAAAATCGCAATATTGACTGCATTTAGAATTAAGTGCTGATGTGAATCAGGTGTGTAGCTGCTGGTTTTTAGGAATTACAAAATGGTTACATACAATCTTTATATTAGTGATGTGCAACGGACATTTTTTGGGTTTTGGGTTTTGGTTTTGGATTCAGTTCCGCGGCCGTGTTTTGGATTCGGACGCGTTTTGGCAAAACCTCCCTGAAATTTTTTTGTCGGATTCGGGTGTGTTTTGGATTCGGGTGTTTTTTTACAAAAAACCCTCAAAAACAGCTTAAATCAGGGGTGGCCAGACTTTTGGAGTCGGCGATCTACTTTGAAAGCTAAAAAGCTTTTGTGATCTACCCAGGAGGAATAATAGCGCGCACCTTAGGCGCGCGTGCAAAAAAGGGGGTGTGGCACAACAAAAAAGTGGGCGTGGTATAACAAAAAGTGGGCCTGTTATAACAAAAAAAGGGACGTAGCCTTGCTGCACAGAGTGTAATGATTGCCTCACACAAAATAACACATTGGACCCCACAGGTAAAAACCACAAACACATATGCCCCCACAGTGCCATGTGCCCACAGTGCCAGATATGACCCCACAGTGCCAGATATGTGCACACAGTGTCAGATATGCCCCCTAAGTGCCAGATATGCCCCCACAGTGCCAGATTACAGATATGCCCCCACAGTGCCATGTGCCCACAGTGCCAGATATGCCCCCACAGTGCCAGATATGCCCCAACAGTGACAGATTACAGATATGCCCCCACAGTGCCATGTACCCACAGTGCCAGATATGACCCCACAGTGCCAGATATGACCCCACAGTGCCAGATACAGACCCCACAGTGCCATGTGCCCACAGTGCTAGACACAAACACCTGGCCCATCTAGGAGTGGCACTGCAGTGTCAGACAGGATGGCAGATTTAAAAAATAGTCCCCAAACAGCACATGATGCAAAGAAAAAAAGAGGTGCAATGAGGTAGCTGTGTGACTAAGCTAAGCGAGCCAAGTGGCCGACACAAACACCTGGCCCATCTAGGAGTGGCACTGCAGTGTCAGACAGGATGGCACTTCAAAAAATAGTCCCCAAACAGCACATGATGCAAAGAAAAAAAGAGGTGCATGAGGTAGCTGTGTGGCTAAGCTAAGCGACCCAAGTGGTCGACACAAACACCTGGTCCATCTAGGAGTGGCAATGCAGTGTCAGACAGGATGGCACTGCAAAAAATAGTTCCCAAACAGCACATGATGCAAAGAAAAAAAGAGGTGCAATGAGGTAGCTGTGTGACTAAGCTAAGCGGCCCAAGTAGCCGACACAAACACCTGGCCCATGTAGGAGTGGCACTGCAGTGTCAGACAGGAAGGCACTTAAAAAAATAGTACCTAAACAGCACATGATGCAAAGAAAAAAAGAGGTGCAATGAGGTAGCTGTGTGACTAAGCTAAGCGACCCAAGTGGCCGACACAAACACCTGGCCCATCTAGGAGTGGCATTGCAGTGTCAGAAAGGATGGCACTTAAAAAAATAGTCCCCAAACAGCACATGATGCAAAGAAAAAAAGAGGTGCATGAGGTAACTGTGTGACTAAGCTAAGCGACCCAAGTGGTCGACACAAACACCTGGTCCATCTAGGAGTGGCAATGCAGTGTCAGACAGGATGGCACTGCAAAAAATAGTTCCCAAACAGCACATGATGCAAAGAAAAAAAGAGGTGCAATGAGGTAGCTGTGTGACTAAGCTAAGCGGCCCAAGTGGCCGACACAAACACCTGGCCCATCTAGGAGTGGCACTGCAGTGTCAGACAGGATGGCACTTAAAAAAATAGTACCTAAACAGCACATGATGAAAAGAAAAAAAGAGGTGCAATGAGGTAGCTGTGTGACTAAGCTAAGCAAACCAAGTGGCCGACACAAACACCTGGCCCATCTAGGAGTGGCATTGCAGTGTCAGACAGGATGGCAGATTTAAAAAATAGTCCCCAAACAGCACATGATGCAAAGAAAAAACGAGGTGCAATGAGGTAGCTGTGTGACTAAGCTTATTGACCCATTGGCCGACACAAACACCTGGCCCATGTAGGAGTGGCACTGCAGTGTCAGACAGGATGGCACTTAAAAAAATAGTACCTAAACAGCACATGATGCAAAGAAAAAAAGAGGTGCAATGAGGTAGCTGTGTGACTAAGCTAAGCGACCCAAGTGGCCGACACAAACACCTGGCCCATCTAAGAGTGGCATTGCAGTGTCAGACAGGATGGCACTTCAAAAAATAGTCCCCAAACAGCACATGATGCAAAGAAAAAAAGAGGTGCAATGAGGTAACTGTGTGACTAAGCTAAGCGACCCAGGTAGCCGACACAAACACCTAGCCCATCTAGGAGTGGCACTGCAGTATCAGACAGGATGGCAGATTTAAAAAATAGTCCCCAAACAGCACATGATGCAAAGAAAAAAAGAGGTGCAATGAGGTAGCTGTGTGACTAAGCTAAGCGACCCAAGTGGCCGACACAAACACCTGGCCCATCTAGGAGTGGCATTGCAGTGTCAGACAGGATGACACTTCAAAAAATAGTCCCCAAACAGCACATGATGCAAAGAAAAAAAGAGGTGCAATGAGGTAACTGTGTGACTAAGCTAAGCGACCCAGGTAGCCGACACAAACACCTAGCCCATCTAGGAGTGGCACTGCAGTATCAGACAGGATGGCAGATTTAAAAAATAGTCCCCAAACAGCACATGATGCAAAGAAAAAAAGAGGTGCAATGAGGTAGCTGTGTGACTAAGCTAAGCGACCCAAGTGGCCGACACAAACACCTGGCCCATCTAGGAGTGGCACTGCAGTGTCAGACAGGATGGCACTTCAAAAAATAGTCCCCAAACAGCACATGATGCAAAGAAAAAAAGAGGTGCAATGAGGTAGCTGTGTGACTAAGCTAAGCGAGCCAAGTGGCCGACACAAACACCTGGCCCATCTAGGAGTGGCACTGCAGTGTCAGACAGGATGGCAGATTTAAAAAATAGTCCCCTAAACAGCACATGATGCAAAGAAAAAAAGAGGTGCAATGAGGTAACTGTGTGACTAAGCTAAGCGACCCAAGTGGCCGACACAAACACCTGGCCCATCTAGGAGTGGCACTGCAGTGTCAGACAGGATGGCACTTCAAAAAATAGTCCCCAAACAGCACATGATGCAAAGATAAAAAGAGGTGCAATGAGGTAGCTGTGTGACTAAGCTAAGCGACCCAAGTGGCCGAAACAAACACCTGGACCATCTAGGAGTGGCACTGCAATGTCAGACAGGATTGCATTTCAAAAAATAGTCCCCAAACAGCACATGATGCAAAGAAAAAAAGAGGTGCAATGAGGTAGCTGTGTGACTAAGCTAAGCGGCCCAAGTGGCCGACACAAACACCTGGCCCATCTAGGAGTGGCAATGCAGTGTCAGACAGGATGGCAGATTTAAAAAATAGTACCCAAACAGCACATGATGCAAAGAAAAAAAGAGGTGCAATGAGGTAGCTGTGTGACTAAGCTAAGCGACCCAAGTGGCCGACACAAACACCTGGCCCATCTAGGAGTGGCACTGCAGTGTCAGACAGGATGGCTGATATAAAAAATAGTCCCCAAACAGCACATGATGCAAAGAAAAAAAGAGGTGCAATGAGGTAGCTGTGTGACTAAGCTAAGCGACACAAGTGGCCGACACAAACACCTGGCCCATCTAGGAGTGGCACTGCAGTGTCAGACAGGATGGCAGATTTAAAAAATAGTCCCCAAACAGCACATGATGCAAAGAAAAAAAGAGGTGCAATGAGGTAGCTATGTGACTAAACTAAGCGACCCAAGTGGCTGACACAAACAACTGGCCCATCTAGGAGTGGCACTGCAGTGTCAGACAGGATGGCACTTCAAAAAATAGTCCCCAAACAGCACATGATGCAAAGAAAAAAGAGGTGCAATGAGGTAGCTGTGTGACTAAGCTAAGCGAACCAAGTGGCCGACACAAACACCTGGCCCATCTAGGAGTGGCACTGCAGTTTTCTAGCGAGAGGATGAGTGCTTCCATTCTCATGTGAATCTGAACCACTAGCCATGAACATAGGCCTGGGCCTCAGCCGTTCCTTGTCACTCCGTGTCGTAAATGGCATATTGGCAAGTTTACGCTTCTCACCAGACGCTTTTAATTTTGATTTTTGGGTCATTTTACTGAACTTTTGTAGTATACTTGACGACACAGAGGTAGAGCAGTGGCCTACTGTACCATACTGCTATATTATATACTGGTGGTCAGCAAAATTATGCAGTGTCCTCCTACTATATATACTGCGCAAAACTTAAATGCACCACAGGTATGGATGGATAGTATACTTGACGACACAGAGGTAAGTAGAGCAGTGGACTACTGTACCTTACTGCTATATATTATATACTGGTGGTCAGCAAAATTATGCACTGTCCTCCGACTACAGGGATGGCCAGACTTTTGGAGTCGGCGATCTACTTTGAAATCTAAAAAGCTTTTGTGACATACCCAGTGCGCAAAAAGGGCGTGGCATAACAAAAAGGTGGGTGTGGTATAACAAAAAAAGGGACGTAGCCTTGCTGCACAGAGTGTAATGACTGCCTCACACGAAATAACACATTGGCCCCCACATGGTAAAAACCTCAAACACATATGCCCCCACAGTGCAGATATGAATCCACAGTGCCAGATATGACCCCACAGTGCCAGATATGCCCCCACAGTGCCAGATTACAGATACGCCCCCACAGTGCCATGTGCCCGCAGTGCCAGATATGCCCCCACAGTGCCAGATTACAGATATGCCCCCACAGTGCCATGTGCCCACAGTGCCAGATATGCCCCCACAGTGCCAGATATGCCCCCACAGCGCCAGAGTACAGATATGCCCCCACAGTGCCATGTACCCACAGTGCCAGATATGACCCCACAGTGCCAGATATGACCCCACAGTGCCAGATACAGACACCACAGTGCCATGTGCCCACAGTGCTTGATATGCCCCCACAGTGCCAGATATGACCCCACAGTGCCAGATACAGATATGCCCCACAGTGCCATGTTCCCGCAGAGCCAGATATGCCCTCACAGTGCCACATATGACCCACATTGCCAGATATGCCCCCACTGAGCCATGTGCCCACAATGCCAGATATGCCCCCATAGTAGAGCTCACCATTGCTGTGTGGTGAGCGCAACATGTGCTTCTTCTGCCTGCCGCCCTGCTTTTCAGTCTGATCTCCGGCGGTGACAGCAGCGTGTATGTCTCAAATCAGGCGCCGGTCCGCGAGCTCTCATTGGCTAACGAACCGGCACCTGATTTGAGCCAAAGACTCCGCCGTCACTGCCGGAGACCAGACAGAGGGGCAGGGCGGCAGGCAGGAGATGCGCGACTTCAGGTGGCTGGGCGGAGGATCGCGATTGACTGGTTGCATGTCCGCGATCGACCAGTCGATCACGATCGACTGTTTGGCTACCCCTGTCCTACTATATATATACTGCGCAAAACTTAAATGCACCACAGGTATGGATGGATAGTATACTTGACGACACAGAGGTAGGTAGAGCAGTGGACTACTGTACTGTACTGCTATATATTATATACTGGTGGTCAGCAAAATTATGCACTGTCCTCCTACTATATACAGTATATACTGCGCAAAACTTAAATGCACCACAGGTATTGATGGATAGTATACTTGACGACACAGAGGTAGGTAGAGCAGTGGACTACTGTACCGTACTGCTATATATTATATACTGGTGGTCAGCAAAATTATGCACTGTCCTCCTACTATATATATACTGTGCAAAACTTAAATGCACCACAGGTCTGGATGGATAGTATACTTGACGACACAGAGGTAGGTAGAGCAGTGGACTACTGTACCGTACTGATATAATACTGGTGGTCACTGTTCAGCAAAATTCTGCACTACTACTACTTTCCTCCTACTATATACTACAATGCAGCACAGATATGGAGCATTTTTCATGCAGAGAACGTAGATATTTTCAGCACACTGAGCACAGATATTTGCAAGCACACTGAGCACAGATATTTGCAGCACACTGAGCACAACTGAGAGAACGCTGCACACGTCCTCTCCCTATCATATCCAATGCACGAGTGAAAATGGTGGCGACGCACGGCTCCTTATATAGAATACGAATCTCGCGAGAATCCGACAGTGGGATGATGACGTTCGGGCGCGCTCGGGTTAACCTATCAATGCGGGAGGATCTGAGTCTGCCTCGGAACCGTGTAAAATGGGTGAAGTTCGGGGGGGTTCGGATACCGAGGAGCCGAACCCGCTCATCACTACTTTATATGTATGTACACATAGTTCCACATGTACTATAACTGCTGATACTGAATTATTAAAATCAAGTACCTTTAATAATAAACAGGGAGCATTGTTCATTGGTCCTTTGCTGCTTGTTTGGAAGGATCATGGTTCCTCTTTTCAGGATACCAACTACAGTGTAAGTGAATAGATGTATGCAGGGCCATAACAAGGTGTGTGCCTTAGGTGCCATGCCCACAGCACATATGCTATGTGGGCGCAGCACTGCCAGGCAGCACCCGTAGGGCTGCTCACCACCACCGCCACTAGCTGCAGCATTACCCCCTGTCATGTATGTAGTGGTGCACTTGGCTTCTACTTTGCCGAGCGCACCGCTGCATACAAGACAACGGGCATTGCTGCAGCATCCCCCTAAATGCTCCGCCCCCTCCAGGCTTGAAGAGGATCTACCTGCTTCCACGCCAGGGAGCGCGCCGCCAACATTACTGACAGCGGCGCCTACATGTGTGGCTCAAGAAGGTGATAACCGCTACCAGTGAATGCTGTGGTGGAGATGGTGGTGGGGAAAATTTATTGGTTTTAATACAAGGAGGATGGTTGTCCAAAAGAGGACTTTTAGGATTGCCACAAAGTCTGTAATCCTGGCATTCTAGACATCAAATGGCAGGATCAATTTCCAATCTACCCACATGTTAGCAGCCAAACTGGGCAGTATTCAGCTATTTGTCTTGTGGGTCTACAGGTCAGATGATTTACAGTACAGCATCACTGGTGCCTGTTGGTCTGGTGGTAAAATGACCAAGCCCACAGGCTAATAGCAAATACGTTTCTACCGTATTTACAAAGATGCCCAATCTATATAAATTTCCTACAATGCAAATTAAATGATGGAGAAAAGGGGTAAAACAGTAAAGAAAGGAACAATTTGTGAACAATGAAACAAGAGGGGTGGACCCATTCTATGAACTGGGGTAATGCGGCAGTCCATGGTGCAGAGAATAATTTGCAGGTGGATTGTAGACAACTATCAGTGAAGATCAGGGTTGCTGAGAGACACAGAATGATGGGGGGAGGGTTGCTGAGAGACACAGTCAGGGGCGTAACAAGTTGTGCGCAGAAGGTGCTTTGTGCACTGTGCATTTGGCCTGTGATCGCACCTCCCACATACACCCCCACTGACCGCCCAGCCGCCTATTGCCCCGTGTGCTCCGCTGATGGATGCTGCAGCTGCTCCTCCGCTTCCCTGTGTAGATTGCTGACAGACCAGCTGGTTGCTGCATATACACCAATAGTGAGCAGTCAGCACTGGCCGAGTTTCACTTTCACCCCCATGTGTGGCACTCCCACCGCCTCTCTTGTCCTGCAGAGAGTGTACAGAGGGAGTTCCGGGTCAGGAGCCGGCAGCAGCACAGAAGGGAGAAAATAATGTAACAATCTACACACACACTAAACTACAGTACCCTACACTACACTACACTACAGTTCCCTACACTACACTACACTACACTACAGTACCCCACACTACACTACAGTACACTACATTACACTACAGTACACTCTAAAGGAAAGGTAAGGGGCTCTACCTGGAGTAATGTGTATAACGAGCTCTACCTGGCATAATGTGTATAATGAGCTCTACATGGCGTAATGTGTATAATGAGCTCTACCTGGCATAATGCATATAACAAGCTCTACCTGGCATAATGTGTATAATGAGCTCTATCTGGCATAATGTGTATAACGAGCTCTATGTGGCGTAATGTGTATAACAAGCTATGCCTGGCATAATGTGTATAACAAGCTCTACCTGGCTTAATGTGTATAACGAGCTCTACCTGGAATTATGGGTATAATGAGGTCTACCTAGTGTAATGTGTATAATGTGCTCTACCTGGTGTAATGTGTAAAAGGTGCTCTACCTGGCGTAACATGTTTAAGGGGCTCTACCTGGTGCAATGTGTACAAGTGGCACTACTGTTGGATGTAAGGTGAATTGGTACTATCATGTGGCCACATTCCTTCCACATGAAGCCACACCCCACATGTTTTTTCCTATTTTAAGTATAGGGGCGCCAATGCTGTTTCTTGCACACAGCATTAAAATGTCTAGTAATGGCACTGGCTGTATGTTTAAATGTCGCCACTGAAAATATATTTAAGTAAAAACAAAGCAGAAGAGGAGAGAGGAACATACCGCTGGAAAGATTGTAAGGTATGGCGACAGGACATAGTGGGGTGAAGTGGAGGGGTGGATGGGAAAATGGTAACAGGTCTGATCTTTGGGGGAGGGAGGTCAGACCTGTTACCCCACGTGCTGCCAGCAGATGTAAACAATAACATCAAACAAACAGTAAAACCATTAACATAACATGGGTCCTGATTCCGAGTGCCTGATTCCTATTCGTATGCAATGCCGATATTCATGCAGCTGAGCAGTTATCAGATGACTCTGCATGGGTATGTGCCAAGATGGTTATGGATCAAAGGGTCGACTCTCAGAAGCTCAATAATGTCTAGGTCGACACCAAATGGTTGGCAGGCACAAGGTTGACATGGTCAAAAGGTCAACAAGGTCGAAGGGTTGACATGGAAATGGTAACATATTAACATAGTTGGTGAGGTTGAAAAAAGACCAGTAGTCCATCGAGTTCAACCTGAGTTATATTATATTCCCTATTCTATTCTGGTTAAAGGCCATATCCTCGGATATCTTTTTCCGTTAGGAATTTGTCTAACCCATTTTTAAACGCAATGACTGAGTCCGAAATTACAACCTTCTCTGGCAGTGAATTCCATATTCGTATTGCCCTTACAGTGAAGAATCCCTTTCTGCGATGAGTACGAAATTTCCTCTCCTCAAGTCTTAGTGGGTGTCCGCGCGTTTTGTGTAGAGGTCTCATAATAAACAATTCACCTGACAGCTCCGCATATTGTCCCTTTATATATATTTGTAAACATTAGTTATATCTCCTCTTAGTCGTCTCATTTCTAGTGTAAATATATCTAACCTAGAAAGCCTCTCCTCATAGTCCAGTGTCTCCAACCCCTTAATCAATTTGTTCGCTCGCCTCTGAACCTTTTTAAGTCCCAATATGTCTCTTTTATAGTGTGGTGCCCAGAACTGTACAAAGTACTCAAGATGCGGCGGTACCAATGATTTGTATAGCGGCAGGATTACGCTCTAATTCCTTGTCTCAATTCCCCTTTGAATGCATGCTAACACCTTATTTTCCTTTGTTGCTGCACTTTGACAAGTCAACATGAGTTCTTGATGTTTTTTTAGTGTCAAAATATCCATTCCAGCACATTGCCCTATAGAAGACTACGGGCTTCTATCGCACCTCCCTGCCGAGAAGGATCCAACCAGATCCCTCCCACCACTCTTCCCCCGGAGTGCTCATCATCAGACGCATGCGCAGGTAGGACTCCGAGTCCTAATCCTAAAGTCCTATTATCATGATTTTCTTCACGCATACAGCGTTAGTAAATGCTGATATGCATGCGGAGTATGGCGGGATGCATCGCAAGCAAAATGCAATGCTTGCTGCATCCCACCCGATGTATACTTCTTCATGTTCTCGTCCAGAAGTGTCAGGGCTGAGAAGCGATGGTTGTTCAGATTACCCTGTCTTGCTTCTTCATGTAAAGAGCAGATTCAGGGAAGCCAGGACAGTGTGATGAGGGGAAGCAGCACAGGCAATCCAGTAACTCAGAAGAGGAGCAGGAATAGGAAGTTGATGTTCTCGGTTTTGCGCAGATGCTGTAAATGTGCACGCAGTTGGTGTCTCTATTCTTGTTTGGGTGGCTGCTTCATTTGCTTTGTTTCTCTAGCCTGTTGGCTGAAAAATCACTGCTGCATGTGCTTTAGAGTACAATCCGGAATCAAGCCCTTAGTTGGGAATAAAGTATGAAAGTGTGAGTAACTGTGTACCTGGGTCATACCATCTTGCAATGCAAGAGGTGTAAATACATACTGTACATTTATTTTTTTATTTACATGTGAGTAAATACTGGCTTCTTCTGCATGTAGCCCACAAAAATTAGACAGCTTTATTTTTACACAGCAATTTAGATGTCAGTATTAACACACCTCTATCATACTGTATCTAAATCTCTCTGCACATTTAAATCTGCCCCACCCGCAGTGCAGCATAGCTTTACCAAGGTGCACAGTCACTTACTCTTTATATTTTACTCCCACCTCAGAATAAGGTCCATGGGGGGCAGATATAACATGTGCAGAGAGAGTTAGATTTGGGCATACCTCCAAACATGACCCTCTCCAGGAGGGACACAATGCTCTGCTTTTGGATTTTTCTCTTAATTTAAGATTGCCGGCACCTGTGTTGAACAGGTTAATGGCTAAGAAAGGTGTTTCACCACAGGTGATGGCAATCAAAAGTTAAGAGGAAAGTCCAGGAGCAGAGCATTCTGTCCCTCCTGGAGAGGGTCATGTTGGGAGGTATGGATTTGGGTGTAGTGTGTTCAAACTGAAATCTAAATTGCAGTGTAAAAATAAAGCATCCAGTATTTACCATGCACAGAAACAAAATAACCCACCAACATCTAAACCTCTCACCTGCAGTGCACATGGTTTTGCCCAACTGCTAACAAATTTGCCGCTGCGATCAACTCTGAATTACCCCCATGGTTTGATTAGGATTAATAATTCCAACATATTCTATTGCTATTTTGGTTTTACTGTATAACAGCCTGTGGGCCACAATTAATTTGGTTCGATCTAGTGCTCTTTCTTGTTTTGTTGTTCTTGTTTCAGTATTCCTTGGAGGTATTCAGAGCTCTTTCAAGAGTGCAGCAGGGTTCTTTCTAATTGTTTGAGTTTTGTAACAAGTGCCTTAGGAGTTTTATTGTTTTGCATTTACTTTGGATTCCACAATCAGAGCACACAAAAGACTGACAGTGATTTTAAGACTAAAATATGTTCAGTAAATTATCACTTACAACACAAGATATATGTGCCGGGAAGCAGGCTCGGACTGGGCCACCGGGGAGCCGGTGAACTCACCGGTAGGCCCTGCCGAGTATTAGCCACGCCCTCTTTTATGTGAGGGCGGGGCTTACAAGAGTCGGACGGAGGAGCGGCGGTGAGTTTAGATGCCGCCGCCATCAGCTGCGCGTACTGCCGCCAGTGCCACACTCAGTAACGCTGCGCTGCTAAGCTGATGCTGCTGTCCGTTATCAGCAGCTCAGCGAAGCGCAGCAGTTCATGCTCTCAGTCGGCTGGAGAGGGGAGGAGGGGCTGCTCTCCCCTCTCCTCTTAGCTCCTCCCCTTTCCTACATTTCCCCTCCCACCGCTCTGTTTCTGGGAGGAAAGGAAGGAGGAGCAGTGACATTCACAGCCATTTCCCTCCGCAGCAGCCACCCCCTGGTATCCACGTGTCTAACGCTGCCAGCACCGCTGAAGATAGCTGCTGTGCCAGTCCTCCATGGATGTAAGTGAGCTGCTGCCCTGTCCCCCTCCTCCCCGTGGGCATCAGTTGTGTGCCAATGCTGAAGGGGGGGGCTGTGTATGTGTGGGGGCTGTGTGCCCATGTGGGGGGAGGACTGTGTGCCACTGCTGTGGGGGCTGTGTGCCCATGTGTGTGTGTGTGTGGGAGGGGGGGGCACTGTGTGCCACTACTGTGGGGGCCATGTGCCCATGTGTGGGAGGACTGTGTGCCACTGCTGTGGGGGCTGTGTGCCCATATGTGGGAGGGGGAGGACTGTGTGCCTCTGCTGTGGGGGCTGTGTGCCAATCTGTGTGTGTGTGGGGGGGACTGTGTGCCAATGCTGTGGTCTGGGGGCTGTGTGCCCATGTGCGTGTGTGGGGGGGACTGTGTGCCACTGCTGTGGGGGCTGTGTATCCGTGTGTGTGTGGGGGGGACTGTGTGCCACTGCTGTGGGGGCTGTGTGCCCATGTGCGTGTGTGTGTGGGGGGGGGGGAGGGGCTGTGTGCCACTGCTGTGGCCTGGGGGCTGTGTGCCCGTGTGTGTGTGTGTGGGCGGACGGGGGAAGGACTGTGTGCCCTTGCTATGGGGGGCTGTGTGCCCCTGCTATGTGTGCTGCACCATCCCCAGCTGGTGGCTGGCATGTCGTGGACATCTCTATGCTCTCATGCACCTTCATTCAGGAACTTTTATGCCCCAGTGCCCGCAGCAGGGTGAGATTAGTGGGTGCTGTCGTGTGTGGTCTTATATAAAATATGCAGTCCACGCCTATGGCTGCCAGGGTGGTCTTCAATTTGCCGGCTGTCGGGATCCCGGCGCACAGTATATCGGCGCTGGAATCCCGACAGCCGGCATACCGACACTTTTTCTCTCTCTTGGGGGTCCACGACCTTCCTGGAGGGAGAATAAATAGCTATGCGTGCCACCGTGCCTGCAGCGTGGCGAGCCTGCAAGGGGCTCATTTGTGCTACCCACGCTGTCGGTATGCTGGCGGCCGGGCTCCCGGTGCCTATATGCTGGTCGCCGGGAGCCCAGCCGCTGGCATACCATACTACACCCGGCTCCCAGGTAGGGGGAAAAAAGACACAGAGCTGCTGCAGCTCAATTTAATTGAATTTAATTTAAGCTTAGATTTTTATACAGCTCAGCCAGCCCATATCCACCTCTGACCTGGCTGTGCTTATGTGTCCACGCTGCAGCATATTACACACTGGCACGTGGCATGAGGCAAATCAGTCTGTTATACACAAGATCTATATTTGTGTGTTATGCTGCAGCGTGGACACATAAGCACTGCCGGGCCAGGGGTGGACATGGTCTGGCTGAGCTAAGAATCTAAGATTAAATTAAATTAAATTGAGCTGCAAATATATTATGTACTAGGGCCCTGGCTCTTTTTTCCATCCTCCTCCCATCAACCCTTCCTGACTCTTCTTTCCTCTCTAATAGACTACCTCCTCTTTTGCTGCCGGCGGTGAAGATCGAACATCACGATCTCACTCCACGGTGTGAAACCCCAATGAGGAGCTGCCCTCCACATGCTGATGTTCTACAGTGGTACAGTAGGTGGTAAGTAAATTTAATTATATTTGTCTCCACTGCCTGCCACACTCTGCCTCTGGCTGTCCCTGTCACCCTCTTTCTCTTTTCCCCGTTACCCATAGCCTCTCCCTTTAACCTACTCTCTGTCACCCTCTGCCTCTACCCATTGCCCTCTCCTCATCCCCCACAGCCTCTCCCCATCACTTTCTACCTCTGCCTGTCACCCACTGCCTCTCCCTGTCACCCACTCCACATCAACCTCTGCCACTCCTTGTACCCCACAGCTTCTTCAAATCACTCTACCTCTCCCTGTTACCCACGGTTGTCACCAACTGTCTCTCCCTGTCACCATCTCCTTGTCCCCCACAGCCTCACCCCATCACCCTCTGCCCATTACCCTTTGCCTCTCCCCATCACTCTTTGCCTTTCCCTGTCACCCTCTGTCTTTCCCTGTCACCCTCTGTCTTTCCCTGTCACCCACTGACTCTCCCTGTCACTCTCTACCTTGCCCTGTCACCCTATGCCTTTCCCCTTCACTCCCTACATTGCTCTGTCACCCACTGCCAAGTGGCATATTAACGTAGGGTGGGGCAGAGGAGGGGGGCCCAAAGCATATTTTTGCACCTGGGCCCACCACTCACAAGTTCCGCTGCTGAGGGGAGGAGAGGCGTGCGCTGCGCTCTTCTCCCCGGCCCTCAGATAAAGCAGCAGTCAGCAGAGCCCAGGCGGCGGCGGTGACTGTGTGAGGCAGTCAGAGGCCTCAGACACAGGTGCGGCGGCAGTAAGCAGCACTGTGGGGCATTATCTGTGTATTTGGCACTGCTGGAGGAATCCTTGTATATGGCACTGCTGGGGGAATCCTTGTATCTGGTACTGCTGGGGGAATCCTGGTATCTGGCACTGCTGAGGGCATCCATGTATCAGGCAGACTGGCACTGCTGGGGGCACCCATGTATCTGGCATGGCATTACTGGGGGCATCTGTGTATCTGGCACTACTGTGTATCTAGCACTACTGGGGGCATCTGTGTATCTGGCACTACTGTGGGCATCCGTGTATCTGGCACTGCTGGGGGCATCCGTGTATCTGGCACTGCTGGGGGCATCCGTGTATATGGCACTGCTGGGGGGCATCTGTGTATCTGGCATGGCGCTACTGGGGGCATCTGTGTATCTGGCACTGCACTACTGGGGGCATCTGTGTATCTGGCACTACTGGGATCATTATGTGTATCTGGCACTCTACTGGTGTAACCAAGGCATGTATACTACTGTTCTCTCCCGGTATAACCCATGCGCATATACTACTATTCTCTCCAGGTGTAACCCAGGCACATATACTACTGCTCTCTCTCAATGTAACCCAGGCACATATACTACTGCTCTCTCCAGGTGTAACCCACTCGCATACACTACTGTTCTCTCCTGGTGTAATCCAGGCACATACACTAATGTTCTCTCCTGGTGTAACCCAGGCACATACACTACTGCTCTCTCTCAATGTAACCCAGGCACATATACTACTGCTCTCTCCAGGTGTAACCCAGGCACATATACTACTGTTCTCTCCTGGTGTAACCCAGGCACATACACTACTGCTCTCTCCTGGTGTAACCCAGGCACATATACTACTGTTCTCTCCTGGTGTAATCCAGGCACATACACTACTGTTCTCTCCGGGAACCGGTCTGAAGATCGACACTGTCTAGGTCGACAATGTTTAGGTCGACCACTATAGGTCGACAGTCACTAGGTCGACATTGATAGAAGGTCGACAGGGTTTCTAGGTTGACATGTGCTAGGTCGACAGGTCTAAAGGTCGACATGAGTTTTTCACATTTTTTTTCTTTTTTTTTTCTTTTTTCATACTTAACGATCCACGTGGACTACGATTGGAATGGTAATCTGTGCCGAGCGAAGCGAAGGCACCATGCCCGAAGCATTGCGAGCAAAGCGAGCCATGCGAGGGGACGCGGTGCACTAATTTGGGATCCCGGTCACTCTACGAAGAAAACGACACCAAAAAAAAAAAATCCTCATGTCGACCTTTAGACCTGTCGACCTAGAACATGTCGACCTAGAAACCCTGTCGACCTTCCATCCATGTCAACCTAGTGACTGTCGACCTATAGTGGTCGACCTAAACATTGTCGACCTAGATACTGTCGATTTGATGAACCACACCCGTTCTCTCCTGGTGTAACCCAGGCACATATACTACTGTTCTCTCCTGGTGTAACCCAAGCACATACACTACTGCTCTCTCTCAATGTAACCCAGGCACATATACTACTGCTCTCTCCAGGTGTAACCCAGGCACATATACTACTGCTCTCTCCTGGTATAACAAAGGCACATACACTACTGTTCTCTCCTGGTGTAACCCAGGCACATATACTACTGTTCTCTCCTGGTGTAACCCAAGCACATACACTACTGCTCTCTCTCAATGTAACCCAGGCACATATACTACTGCTCTCTCCAGGTGTAACCCAGGCACATATACTACTGCTCTCTCCTGGTATAACAAAGGCACATACACTACTGTTCTCTCCTGGTGTAACCCAGGCACATACACTACTGCTCTCTCCTGGTGTAACCCAGGCGCATACAACTGCTCTCATAACCCAGGCACATATACTACTGTTCTCTCCTGGTGTAACCCAGGCACATATACTACTGTTCTCTCCTGGTGTAACCCAGGCACATACACTACTGCTCTCTCCTGGTGTAACCCAGGCGCATACAACTGCTCTCATAACCCAGGCACATATACTACTGTTCTCTCCTGGTGTAACCCAGGCACATATACTACTGTTCTCTCCTGGTGTAACCCAGGCACAAATACTACTGTTCTCTCCAGGTGTAACCCAGGCACATATACTACTGTTCTCCCCTGTTGTAACCCAGGCACATATACTACTGCTCTCTCCTGGTGTATCCCAGGCACATACACAACAGCCTGAAGTTGGCAGCGAGGTAGAGTTCTTTTTATTTACATACAATGCTAGGTGGCGCCTATAATGGCTGGCCACTCCTCTCTGGTCATGTGGCCACACCCCTTCCAGCATGTGTCAACGCCCCTTAGTGGGCCCCTGTGATTGCATTTCCCTGGTGGGCCCTTTATGCCCCAGTCCGACACTGCCGGGAAGTCTGAGTTCAGCAGCTGTGCGGGATGCAGGCTGAACTCGGACATTTTTTTAATGGGCAATCATTTACAAGGTATGATGGTTTAGCCTTGTAAATGATTTCCCTTTTAAAGAAATGTCCGAGTTTGGACGGCATCCTGCATGGCTACCAAAAATCAGACTTTATTACATCCTGCCCATTATCTTTTCATTGTTTATTTCCACATGTGTGATCTTCTGACGGAATCTAGAGGATTTATCACACTATACTCTACCATTTTGTGCTGTGTCTAGAATCTACAGTGTGGTGCATAATGTGTAAGGGGCATTACGGTGTGGTGCATAATGTGTAAGGAGCATTACGGTATGTGGCATAATGTGTAAGGAGCATTATGGTGTGTGGCATAATGTGTAAGGGGCATTACGGTGTGTGTCATAATGTGTAAGGGGCATTACGGTGTGTGGCATATTGTGTAAGGGGCATTGGTTTGTGACATAATGTGTAAGGGGCATTACGGTGTGTGGCATATTGTGTAAGGGGCATTATGGTGTGTGACATAATGTGTAAAGGGCATAACGGTGCATGGCATATTGTGTAAGGGGTATTAGAGTGTGGTGCATAATATGTAAGGGGCATTACGGTGTGGTGCATAATGTGTAAGGAGCATTACGGTATGTGGCATAATGTGTAAGGAGCATTATGGTGTGTGGCATAATGTGTAAGGGGCATTACGGTGTGTGTCATAATGTGTAAGGGGCATTACGGTGTGTGGCATATTGTGTAAGGGGCATTGGTTTGTGACATAATGTGTAAGGGGCATTACGGTGTGTGGCATATTGTGTAAGGGGCATTATGGTGTGTGACATAATGTGTAAGGGGCATTACGGTGCATGGCATATTGTGTAAGGGGTATTAGAGTGTGGTGCATAATATGTAAGGGGCATTACGGTGTGGTGCATAATGTGTAAGGGGCATTACTATAAGTAGGAAAAATGACAAATAATGTAAGGAGAATGAAACAGGAATTGTATTTGTTTTCCTGTGGTGGACAATGCTTGGGTGTACAGGTTGCAAAACTGGAATATAAGGTAGTCTTTACCTG